>NC_136619.1:12071090-12671090 GCF_933228915.1 Telmatherina bonti | reverse complement strand
AAGCAGAGTGGCTTATGAGCGCATGCAGGGCTTAAATAAGGCAAATTTCTGTGCCTGAAATGTGATCAGTATTAAATAGAAAGAATAAAAATGATGGTTTTTAAGATGAAGAAATGAAACAGTGAACTATAATTTACATCTACTGCTGGTAACTGGAAGTACAGGTGAAAGTTGATTATGTTTCGATATTTACAGAAATAATTATGAAACACAACTAGATGTTGTAATTTGTTAAAAACATCGACAATAAGCTGGGAGCTAAAAGTCAGACGTATCTCAGCCATTTTTCAAGTGTACATCCAAGCTGTAAAGAATATTTTAAACTTGTTTACACTGTTTGTATCTAAACGTGTAAGTAGCTTCGCTAGGCAGGCAAAAACTGAAGTATCTCCACTTTCTGCTCCATCAATCATAAAATAGAAAAAAGCAAGAAAAAAATGGGTGCTTCTCCATCTTTGCTGTCAGACTCATTCATTCATTATCCAAACCGCTTAGCCTGATGAAGGGTGGCAGAGAAGCTGGAGCCTATCCCAGCAGTCTTTGGGCGAGAGGCAGGGTACACCCTGGACAACTCGACAGTTCATCGCAGGGCCACACAAACAACCACTCACACTCACTCCTCGGAGCAATTTAGAGTAACCAATCAACCTAACATGCATGTCTTTCCACGGTGGGAGGAAGCCGGAGTACCCAGGGAGAACCAACATATACACGGGGAGAACGTGCAAACTCCACACAGAAAGGCCACTGTTCAAGCCTCCCCCAGCCGAGGATCAAACCAGCGACCTAATTGCTGTGAGGCCACAGTGCTGACCACTATTCCACCATGCAGCCGCTGTCAGACTCAATGATGAAAATCAAAACATCCAAATTCTGGAAAATATTTTCCATATTACTCTAAATTGCCCCTAGGAATGAGTGTTAGCGTGAGTGGTTGTTCGTCTCTGTGTGTGGCCCTGCGATGGACTGGCGAGCTGTCCAGGGTGTACCCTGCCTGTCGCCCAAGGCCCGCTGGGATAGGCTCCAGCTTCCCCGCGACCCTGAATTGGAATAAGAGGCTCAGAAAATGAATGAATGAATGAATGATTATTTTCCATATTTGCAAATTGCTCAGTCGTTCATTTGTGTTGGAAGTGAAGAGTAGAACGATGCAGATAAATAACACATTCATATTAACTTAGACTTGCATATTAAATTAAAGCGACAGACAGAAACATCCAGTCACATCGTAACTGAACTACATGGATAAATTATTAATTAACATTGTCAATGAATTCATAAATAACGCTACAATGATTAAATGCTCAAGCATCTCTTTTATTTCATTTTATGTTCAAATTTATTATTTTTTAATGTAAATTTTAGCATCACAGTGACAACACAAACATACCAAAATGACCTCAAGTACACACATTTACATGAATTAAAACATCAAAAACTCTTCCTGACACAGAAATGATCTCGCTTTGCACAAAAGCTACAATTTTCGCATCAACACGTACGTGATAACATGCATGATCGCCGTCCTCTGGTCTCTATTCCAGTAAAACTCTGATGTGTTTGTTAAATCCAGCCATATTTTATGTTTTATTAACTTGTTTTTGCTGCTAAAATAACATTCTGATGGTATAATTGTGTACTGTATGTGTGTGATGCTCATCCTGAGTTTATCCTACTACATGTCAGACAGAAAAGCCCACCTTCCCGCCGAAGCAGCAACGCCGGCCGCAGCCATATCAACCAGCACACTGAATGCTTGTTATGATAAAGTCAACAAAGATGCGAGTGGGAGAGCTTTTTTTTTTCCACATTCTCTCACGGTCCTTTTTCTGCTTGAATAAAAGGAGGAAGAAAAAGGAAAAAGTCAGACACAAAGGAGACATTCAGACTAAGGTGAATGGATGACCAAAGATTGTTCAGTTAAGCCTTAAATGAACAGGGATGGGATGACGTGTGTCATTTTGTGGTGTCGGTTAACTGTAAGAAGAAACTCACAGACGATGAAAACACACAATGACCTGGAGACGATTACAAGACAAGAAGCAGCTGTTACAAGTAATCACTGGAAGTTAGTAACGTTACGCTCAAGCCCCTCTGCTCCACTTCCCCACCATCGTCTGAACCCGAAGTGTCGCTAGAATTGTTTCAATAAGTAGCGTCAGCATTCACAGGAACACAAAACTGATGCTGTTAGGTGGTCTAAGCGTGTCACGCTACCCCCGGAGTTTTAGAAGAGGCTGAGCTTGTCAGTCTGTCAATGCCTGGGATACTATTGCACGGTAAAACGGAGGTTTTACAGAGAAGATTTTTCTAGCAATCGATCATCATTTCATTTTGAAAACTGGGATCACTTTAATGATGTTGGATGAGCTTTTAGGAATCAAATATCTGCACGATGCTGAACGAGCTCAGAGTATGAGGATGGAGTGGGTGGAACTGTGGGCTATACTTCGCTTTCTTAGATGTTGTTGTCTTTTATAAAACTTTCCAGAAAATACTTTAAAAGTTAATCATGTGGATTTTCTCAGGAAGCAACAGCTGCAGAGGACCATGACATCCTGTGGCTCGTTCGACGATTGGTTTGTATAAACCTCTCATCACTGAAAGATTCTTTTTCATTGCTTTTAAAGTTGCTTGTCATCTAATTCTTGTGTTTCTTTTAGGGACAATCTAGAGAGGTAGTGGAGCAGAAAAATGGTGAATGGACTTGTATTTATAAAGCACTTTTCCAGTCATATTGACCACTTGAAGCACTTTACACTATATGACACATCCATTCATTCACACACATTCGTACCTCGGTGGGTACATCAGGGGGCAACTTGGGGTTCAGTATCTCCCCCAAGGACACTTCAGCATGTAGTCAAGGAAAGCCTGGAATTGCTCTCCCAACCTTCAGGTTAAAAGACAACTGGTCTTCCTCCATTTTAATACGACTACAAATACGACACAATCACTGTTGCATAATCACTGTTTTCTCCTACTTTCCTGTTTGACAGTTCAACACTGATTTAAATACTGATAGATGAAAACAGTAATTAGGTTGTAAACATTTTATAGACTGTATATTAAAAACACGTGCAATGCATATTTAAACAGTATGGTTTTAAACATATAGAGCTGTATGAGACGTAGCGACTCGTCTGACATCAAGAAGGTCCCTTTTCAAGCCTCGGCTGAGGGGGATGGGTTTAATTCAGTATTGCTGTGCAGATGCATGGGATCTCTAACTTCCTTCCCCCGTCTAAAGAAATGTATGATAGATTAATTGATCACTATAAATACTCCCCAAAAATGAGTGTGAGTGATTGTCTCGCTGTGTTGGTCCCGCAGTAGACTGGCAGCCTGTCCATGGTGCAACCTGCGTCTTGCCTAATTGCTGGCATAGACTCCAGCTTCCCTCAGACACAGAATAAGCAGGCATAGAAGACAGAGGACTTTGTGTATGTACATCTGTGTATCTGTTCTATTTAGTCTTTTTTACAATTGTGCATGTGCAAAAACATATTGTAGGTTCTGTTCAAACAAAAGAATTGACAGGAGTCACATGATGAGGGAACACAAAACAAAAAGACAAGAGCGTGCAGCAGCAGAATGTCGAGTCTAAAGGACATAAAACGACCAGCTGCAGTCTTTAAGCTCCCATATCAGCAGAGCTGATATTTATTTTCAGTGTCTGAAAGTTGCTGTCGCATCAGCAAGATGTTAACACAGAACCATAACTAAACAGTTTACATATAATATTTAGACAGTACACGCATGAAAAATCTCTCACTAATACTCCAATATATCATGTATACACAAACACTGCATTAAGTTCAAAGTTTAGTTCTGAGAACTGAGCTTGAAGCAGAGATGCCGTACTCAAAGACTGAGTCTGTGCGTTTTAATTCCTCTTTAATTCCAAATAAAAGTTAATTCTGCTTTAAACTGATGAAAAACGACCATGTAAACACTTCATTCCTAATGCAAACTTCTAATCGGGATTAAACTTAATCCTGAAGTAAGTGGCTGATTTATTCGCATTTTAATTCCGATCTATTTAATTCCTCTATCATGTAAACCTTTATTCTGCTCTAAATTAATTCCGGTCGTTCTGAGCATGCTCGTTACCTCGTCCTGTCCCGATGATGCGTTGTTTTGCCTCCAGTGTTCAGTGGTCTATCTTTCTTCTCCTTCTCAGTTGCTGCAAAAAGTGAAGTAGTATGCTCGTGTTGAGCTGGTACTGCAAAATTATAATGAAAATAGTGGCTAAACTGGTTCTTATTATGTAGTTTTTACAAGTTATGACTGAAAAGATGAGAAGCAGGGAGCCAACTTTGTTTATTTCGGGTTTTATGTTTCATGAAAACATTCTTTTGAAATTATTATTTTCATGTAAACTCGTAGGAGAATACGTTCATTCTGAATGATTTAATTCCGAATAATTTAATTATGAATTAAAAACCACCATGTAACCGTACCCAATGTTTAGAACACAACAGGAAGTTCTGTCACCATTTCTTTGTACAAATAAATCTGGGAAATGTAGACGAGGTTCTATGACTCATATTTCGGTAAAAGAAAAGACAAAAAAGTGCACGTGGACTGTCAGAAATGATTAATCCCCGTCACTGGAACTTGACGGTCATGTAAATGGAGTTGCTGTTATGTTAGCTCTGAAAATAGAGTCCATTTCGTTCACTTGCTGGTGTTCTCATTAATGAATATGTCTAATCACATAATCGTTTATGTCACCTGTACACTAAGAGGGAGAGAGAGAAGCGGAGACATGTAGATGAGGGGAGTCTGGAGGATTTATCAGAATAATCTGATTCAAAAAATATGGAGTTTCTTTAAAAAGTGAAGGCAGAACTAGAAAAGGAATATGCCACAGCGAATAATTAGGAGCTATTTTTTTTTTTTTTTTAAGAGTGTTTTAAAAATAAGTATGAAACATATATAAAGCAGGATAGTGATGTTGAAGCTGGGAAAAACCAAAACATAATCAAGCTGGCACAGTATTTCTGATTTTATTTAACCTCCTTTTTAAGCTTGTAATGCCTTTATTTAACCCTGTTTAACAATCAAGTAGGCCAATTGAGATTAAAGTGTTTTTTCCGTAGAGACTTGACTGTGAAAGCAGCATGAAGACTAGCATACCAATACTGAGAGCAAAAGACAAAAAAAAAAAAAAAAACCAGCAATGGGAATATTCTGTGCATGAAGAATGCCTGAAACTACATTCCTCACCATGCTGTAAAATATCAAACTCTTCCACAAGCAGAGGAAATATAAAAAGAAGCCTTTTGTCATTATGTTTTATTTATATTTTTGTTCTATTTTATAGTAACTTCAGTACATAATGGAGAACACCTAAACGTATGCAACAGATCTTCACAAAGGAAACCTCTCAGGGCTGTTTAAATACAGACAGTCGTAGATTCAGAATAAATCAGAGCTCCACTATTCCCTGCAGGTTAACGTGACCTCGGCAGAGGAATAACAGCGGCAGTCTGGGTTAACAGCATGGAAAACTACTTCATTTTAGGAAAATGACTGAAATTGTTTCCTGGAATTTCTTGCCTCTGCCACTGATGTGATTTGAAGATCTACTTCTCTGAATGAAAGAGAAATCTTATTTGAGGATTCTGATACTGTGCATTTGTGTATACACGCCGGTGAGGTCAGGGGAACCTTTGAGTAAACAGCCTCAGGGAATGCAGTCTGCCAGCAGCTGCGAGCCCACCTTCAGTCCATCTGAGGGGAGTTTCAGAGCCCTTTTAATGCACCTTTCAGGAAAAATGAGTACATTCCTGCTGATTATCTGAAAATAATTCAGAACTTGATGCTCTTGCCTCCTACAATTCTAAAAATGTACTGAACACTATTTAATCTTATGTTCTGGTAGAAAAGTCAGTAGATTAGTTTAAAAAAAAGTTTCCCAAAGCAACCATGGGTCAACTTTTATACACCTTTTTAAACAGCTCATTAGATATAAAGTTATACCAACCTGTTTACAAACTAGGAAGTCAAGATGTTAATTTCAATGAAACATAAAGCACAATGCATAAAGGTAAAGAAAAGCTTTTCTGCATGTTGTGATGAGAAAATATGGCAGAAAAAACTACTGAATATCAGGAACTCAAACATGACTTTAAATACTGGATATAAGCAACACTTCCTATGATGGGATGTTTAGACTGGACAAAATAATTTTTAGAAATTCCAGGTAAAAATGATGAGAATTGTAAAGTTGGATGTTTTTATTCTTTTAATCTGTTAACTGTTTTTTTCCACTATCTGTTGCGAGTCGATAAAACACTAAACCCAAAAGTCCGGCGTTGATTGAGAGAGAAAGACGAATCAGCCCTCTGATCCCAGCGTGATACCAGGATGAAAAGGACAATTGTGATAAATAAGAACATTTCAAAGGAACCTTTGAAGATATATCCACACAAGTATAAGCACAGGTCACCCAAACAATAAAAACGGTCCGTGATAATTCATTCATTCATTCATTCATTTTCTGAACCGCTTAATCCAATTCAGGGTCGCGGGCGGTCCGTGATAAGTTTCATCATAAAATATGTAATTAATTAATTGTAAAATTGTAAAACCCTGGCCCTGCAATGGACTGGCGAGCTGTCCAGGGTGTACCCTGCCTGTCGCCCAAAGCCAGCTGGGATAGGCTCCAGCTTCCCCGCGACCCTGAATTGGAATAAGCGGTTTGGAAATGAATGATAAAATTGTAAAACATTTGATGTAATAACATTTAACATGGCAGAGGAAGAGTTCTTCATTGAGTGAACTGTTTACAATAAACTGTTATCACCAAGGCTACAAACATGGATATTTTACATAAGTTTCTCCAAACTTATGGTTGCCCAAAGAATGGCTTTCACTAATGGTAGAATATGTAGTTTTTTTTTTTTAAAGCTTCAGTTGCTAAGTTAGCTTAGCTGTTCAGGTAGATCGAGCTGCAATTCATGTGCAATAAGCAACAAAAGGCAGGTAGGTTTTCATGCATGTAGAAAGTGGACCTGCTGCATTGTACTTTGTTAACTTATTGCTATGAAGAAATCAAGGTTTGGTGGAGGTTAGGACCTGAATGTAGGCTGAAAAGACAAGAGGCAGATGGAAACAAGACAAGGCAATGAACTGGTACAGCTGGTATGGAGGTCACTACAATGTTCAGCTGTTTAAAAGTGTTTTTATTGCGTAATCTTAAACAAAAAAAAATCCCTTTGGCAGGTGATTGCAATGGAAAAAGTAGTCAGTAAATCTACACTGCAAAAACTCAGCCTTAAAAAACAAGAAAAAAATATAGAAAATTTTGGTAAATTTTGCTTAAAATAAGATAAATTATCTGCCAATAGAAGAAAATTTGGCTTGTCAAGACTTCCCAAAACAAGTAAAAATAAGAGGAATTTTCTGGCATAAAAACTAAGAATTATCTTACCTTTAAAAAAAAGACAAGCATATATGTACTCAATTTAAGATTTTTAATCTTACTTAGATTTCAGTTTTTGCAGTGTAAGATGGCCGACAGACATCAAGAAAGACCAACCGTCTCAGATATTTTGGTTTCTACCTTCTATAAAACGATACCACTGCAGGTAAAAAAAAAAAAAAAAAAAAAAAAGCTCAAATAACATTTAATTTGACATATTAAGCAAAGACTTTCCAAGTTTTGATTTTATATTTGCAGGACATACAGATTAATCATCTGTCCACTCAGCTGTACATCATGCATCACAAGCTATGTTTCAGTTTAAATGAAATGTCATTCACAACCAAAACAATTCATATTCTTTAATGCTTTGGCTTTAAATAAACTGCCTTATGTTCTTGTAATATAATTTAAGTTAGTTTTTTTTATCAAATCAAATCAAATCAAACTTTATTTGTATCGCACTTTTCGTGCTTAAAAACAATACAAAGTGCTTTATATTATAAAACAATTTACATCAAAATAGATAAAAATAGATAAAACACTAACACACATACACATCCCCTTTCACCCACCCACAACCACCGTCACCCATGCCCTATTTGCCCTGTAACAGTTAAAAGAAGTTGAATGGCCAGGTGCATTTGCACCAGATGTGCACCAGATAGGGAAACGATATTCTCAGGGAGCCTCTACACAAAGGGCTACCCCCAATCAAGACCACCCAGGCCATCACCATGGGGGCCACCCGGGTCCGGGCAGACAGGACCCACGCCACAACCGTAAGGCTGCAGCGTTGGATCCCGACCCACCAGACAGGGACAGCCCCCACAGCAACACCCATGCAGTCAGAGCAGGGGCAGCCCTTGGTGAAGAGGACCCCAATGAGGAGAGAGCTGGAGTGAAAACAAAAATAAAATCCATTTAAAAAATAAATAAATAAATAAATAAAATAAAGTCTATACTAATATGTAAATAAATATATAAATAAATCAAATTAACTAAAAAGATGTAAATCAATACATAAAATATATAAATAAATGAAATTAACTAAAAAGAAGAATAAATGTGGTTTAATATAAGAATGTTACAACTTAGTTATAAGCTAAACTAAAACGGTAGGTCTTGAGCATTTTTTAAAAAAACATCAACAGTCTCTGCAGCCCTGAGGCCCTCAGGCAGGCTGTTCCATAGGCGAGGCCCGTAATACTGAAATGTGGCCTCGCCATATGTTTTGGTACGAACTTTAGGAAGAACTAAAAGGCCGGTACCTGAGGACCTCAGGGTCCGCGAGGGTCCATACTTTAAAAACAGATCAGATAAATAAGAAGGCCCAAGACCATTAAGACATTTATAAACCACTAAAAAAACCTTAAAATCAATCCTGAAATGCACGGGGAGCCAATGCAGCGACTTTAAAACTGGTGTAATGTGTTCCCGCCCCCTGGTCCTTGTCAGAACTCGTGCCGCCGAGTTATATATATTTTATATTTTTTATATATATTATATTATATATTTTTTCCATACTTTTAGTAGGGCTCAAAAGGAAAGGCATGCAAGGCAATAGAGGAGTTTCCAGACTCAAGTGGGAAGAGTAAGCTTCTGGTAGCAGTGAGGAGAAATGGGTGCCAGTACAGATAGATGCAAGCAAGCAGCAGAATCAAGCAGGGACAGTGAAGGTGAGGAGGCGGGAAATGTTGCTGAGGGAGTTGAGGATGAAGAACGAGATTAGGCTGATGAAGGAGATGAGACTGATGAAGCTGAGGGAAATCAATGCATGGGCTCAGGGACACTTCCTGAAATCACTGCGAATTCGCTGCATAATCCTCACATGATAATTGAAGCTGTGTTACTGAAAAAAGAAGCCAAATATAAACAGCGTGAGTAGAAAACATTTGGTGCATCATGAAACAAAGATCCAACAATATGGCTTCATGAGATTTATACATCATTGCTGTCTGATTTCACACAGCATACACACTTTGTTTTGGAACTGGAGCTTGGCAATTTGTTCCATTATAAAACTTATAAAGAACATTTTCTATTGCAGTACAGCCCTGTGTACTGCAATAGTAAAATGAATGTTAATACAAAGAAACATCACAGAAACTATTGTCCCAGTTGGTTCTTCCTGCATTAGCAATTAATGGTGATGGTGCAATAATGCCTAGAGGTTTCAGTGGCAATGAAATAAAGCCCCTCTGATGCCTACAGACTTATCTGTCTTCCTCATATATCATCAAGAATTAATAACTGACAAAAAGATGACAGAAAATGCATTAATTGAAAACAACTTTATCCAGTTCTTCATTAATATGAACTGAGATTTTGCATTTAGTGAAGGTTTTTCTGTCTTTTTCTCTCTTTTTGTAAATTACCCTTGAACTGAAACATAGTAAAGGGCCAGAAGCACTGACCCTTCAGAGCAGAATGGGCTTGTTTGAGGAAGGAAGCATCCTTTTTTTTTTTATTTACAAAAAATAAAACTTTAGAAATTGAATAAATGCTGAGACAAGCAGCTATTATTTATCTTTAGAGTCATTCATGTGAAGATGTATGAAAGTCACTGAGATTTAAAAGTCACTAAATAAATAAATCTGACCATATTTGACTGGATAACTTTTAAATCCTGCTGGAGCATTGATGTGCATAAAAAGGGAAGAAAGAAATCGGAAAGATATAAAATGATTGTTTAGGTTTTTGTGAATACCAATTCATTTTTCTCCCACTCCACCACATGGGAGTAAAGGCAGCACTGGTCTGTCTGTGAACAGCCTGTCATCTGTTTCTATTTCACATTCACTGGGCATCTTCATTGCAGTCAGGGAAAGGAGGATACATCATTCCTCATGGGCCATATGTATTCATCAGAGGAAGAAAGCTTTCACTTGACATCCGAAAAATCAGCCATGTTACTCTTGTCTGCGTACAACATCTGATTTCCAGGGTCTTTGTAACACTCCCACTTGCTCCTGTGGTCGTCTCCGGCTCGTTCCTTTTAATTTTGTCAGGGAGAAAGGATTCATTATTTGAATACATCCACTCTTGCTAATTTGTAAAAGAGTGAAACAGAGACGGATGCCCTCTTCGACCTAAATCTGCCGTCTGCCAGCAGCTGCCGTCTAATTATGCAGTCTACCTTTTTTAGGTCCTACCTGGTGTCACTGAGCCACACTGAAGCAATGTTAAGTGGTGCCTTTAATGGGTTTTCTGCCACAGTTCACGTTAAAAAATAAGGACCGCTCTACATTAGCGGTCAAAATGACCTGTGAAGAACAAGCAGAATCATTTACTATTTTGAGAAATGGAAAACTGAAGATAAAAAAATGTAAGTAAATTCCAGTTAATTCCGATTATCTATTATTTTTTACTCATTGTAGTATTCAATTAAATTCAATTCAACTTCATTTATATAGCGTCAAATCATGGCAATGCCATCTCAAGACGCTTTACAGAGGAAAAAAAAAAAAAAAAAGTACTGTTGAATTGTAGATTTCAAGGGTCGTGAGTCTTTGTTTTAATTCACAACTATTTATTGTTAGGATGTTGTGCAAACTGACTGCATGCTCAGATCTGTCCAACCTGTCAACACTGTTGCCAACTCCTCAGAAGAGAAGGTAGCTATTGGTTGTTCTAAAAGTTGCTATAAGTTGCTAAATGACGTCATCGCCTAATTTGCACAAGGGACCATTTGCATATGATGTAATGAATGTTGAAGGAGAGAGTTGTGGGAAAGACAAATAGGTGAGTCCAAGCCACCAAAAATATGTTTAGTACAATAAATGAAGTCTTTTCTGTTTGTTATTGTTTTGGGTTTTTTTTTCTATTATTTTGTTAGCCCATTGAAATGGGCTATCAATTTGAAAAATAGACCCACATTGCAAAAAACAACTTTGTCCTGATTTGTTAGATGTTAGAATATCAAATTTAACCAAAGGACTATTAGGTTGTGTGGCATTGTTAGCTGCATGTCCAACCTTCCTCCTTTATCTGGCCTTGGAACTGGTAAAGAAACCCAACATAGTTTTTTTTTTTTTTTGTAGTTTTCTTCTTTCTACTTTAAACTAAAACATGAGCATATGTTGCCAAAACAATAACATTTTATAAACTGGACAACATGGACAGAACAAAAACAATATAAACGTCACTTTTCAATTTACATCCCACTCTTAAAGCCTGGGCGGGGTCAGCAGTGGATTTGCATATACGCTATTCATTTTGACTGTGTATGTGGATTTGTGCACGTGTCCTCTCTGCTCTGGCTGTGTGCACCTGCAGCCGGAGCCGACCGGGAGACTGGCTACCTGCGAGTGCTTTAGTACAGGGAGAGTGACTTTAACTGCAGGACAACGTGTGCCTTCAAATCCGTCGCCAAAACAGCAGAAAAGTCTCTAAAACTCCAGTAAAAGTCACTAGAATTGTCGCTAGTCCCTTTTCACAAAAAAAGTCGCCAAGGTGGTTTGGAAAGTTGCCAGATTTAGTGAGAAAGTTGCCAAGTTGGCAACAGTGCATGTCAAATGGATTGTTAGAAAGGAAAAAGAGGGTGATACCCAATCAGGACACGATGCAGTTTTGCTACACGTGGTTCCAAAGCTTTGTTCGCACTGAAGCTTACTCCCAATTTTTTGCCCCTATGTGACTCGTATGTGATCTTTTAATAACAACCTGAATGGTACAACTCAGATTTATTAAATCCAAACCAGAAAACTTACATATCTGCTCCTACACTGGGTACATATCAGTTCAATATCTGTGTTAAAGTAACCTCTGTCTAAACAGTAATGACATCGATTTTTTCAGACTTGGACGTCACAGAAACGGGACAAACATCTCAATTCTGCACTGGTTGAAGAGAAATGCAGAAATTTAGGAGTGTTGGGCAAAATTTTGTCAGGTGCTTTGAAATTGATATAAAACCATGTGAAGCATCTATATTTACAACTGTGGCTGCTACTTGGGGCAGCTGTAGCTCTGGAGGAAGACCAGTTGTCCTTCAACTGGAAAGTTGGGGGATCAATTCCAGGCTTCCCCTAACAGGCTGAAGTGTCCTAGAGCAAGACACTAAACCCCAAGCTGCCCCCCGATATGCCTATCAGGGTATGAGCGTGTTGGATGAGTGTGTGCATGAATGGGTGAATGTGACAAGTAGTGTAAAGCGCTTTGAGTGGTCTGTATGACTAGAAAAGTGCTATAGAAGTACAAGTCCATTTACTGTAAATGCAACACAGTGTGTGACATCATGTTTTTCACTGTGCATGCTGTCAATTCAGGACCACTTACCATTCACGCTAAAGTGAAGAATGTTGCATTAAAATGATAATGTGGAAGACTGCAAGTGTTACAGGCCTCTGTTGAGTCCTGTATATTTTTGCAGGAAGGAAAAGACGCGTGAGCTGTGATCTGTTGGCAGGCAGGCTCTGGTCTGCATTTATTAGCAATCAATTTTCCTATCAAACATTCCTCATTACAAAATGCAGACATTTGTTCAGAATTCTTATGTATACAATCTTACTTAAAACACCGAAAAACCTATGTGCAGTACACTAGCTTTTCTTTAGCACAGTGATTTTGAGCATTTGTCTAACTCAAAGATATTGCAGTTTCCATTACAAAATACTGAAGCAGCACAACATGCTATATTTCACCTGCATCTTTTCTCGATTTTGTAAGTACAACAACACATATAAACAGTAACATCTCAGTAACAGTCTAAGAAAATAATCACATGTATCCTACTGTTTAAACAATTAGTATAACTTAAGGCCATTTGCAAATAAAATCCAAATAAAAGTCACACTCCGGGAGCTATACATTACACTTAACGATCCACGTGAAGGTCCGCCATCTTAACTCGGAAAACGTGCAACATAACTACTGCTTTGAAACTCAGGGCTCAATTTATATAGTTGTATCATTCAAACAAAGAAAATTCTGACATAACAATTACCAGTTTAATTGTAAATGATTACATTTAGCTTCACGATACATACAAGTCCAAGAAAAACATATAACCAACCTGTATATTTTTGCAGGAAGGAAAAGACGCGTGAGCTGTGATCTGTTGGCAGGCAGGCTCTGGTCTGAGCATGCGCTGCTTCTCAGCAGACCACCAGACCCAGCGCTCACCTTGACCCAGACGCCCTCTGCTGTCCTAATATCGCAATTGCACTTACAACAACAGGACTAAAACAGGTGTATTTTTGATGAGCTGAGACCTTCTTCTTAATAAAAAAAAACAAATTAAATCACATTTGTGATCCTACATTTGTAGGCGTCACACAAGAAGAAAAAAAAGGAAAAAAATCAGACTGCTGCAGTGTGAACTTAGCCTTTGGCAGGATGAAGGATTTGTAAATCACCAAAGGAGGTTGTTTAAATTGAAGAGTAATTTTCTTTCAGTGTGCTGTTAGCGTGTAACCAGCAACATGGAGGCAGCGCTCACATTGTAAAATCTGCTGAAGATCCAACAATGACTGCTTTCAAAACTGTTAAGTGGGAATGTTATTGCCTAACCTGACCACAAGGAGACAAACATTTAACTGGAAGTTGTCACAATAAGTTCAATCAACACTGAACTTATTTCAGAAGTGATAAAACTCTTGTCATCTTCAAGTTGGTGTTGTGGATAGACACTTTTACTACCGATGCTGGTGCAGAGTAGTGTGTTGCACAGGAAGCGGCTGTTAGTGGTTAGTGACATTGGCTTGCTATAAGGAAGCACATTACACTGAACCTCATTTGTTTAATTTAAAAGAGCAAAGGTGGACATCTGAGACCATTTTTTTCTTGTTTTTGGTCTGTGTTGGGGTTACATAGTCCCACTCCTGCATTAATGGTGAATAAAGAAACTGAAGATCTGAATAACCAGTTGTATGCTAAGGTTATCAGGATTTACATGTTAGCTCTGGCTGAGTCAAAGATACACACAATAAAACATAATATACAATCTATATTACTTTCAATCCACATTTGCCTCATAACTTTTAATTATCTCATTTGTATAATTTTTTTTTAATTTTCTTATTGAGTGACATGTTTTTATTTCTTTACTGCAGCTGTTCCGGAAAGATAAACATAATATTCTTGTATTGCTCCTATACTATGAAACCTCGTCACCTACTTATGTCAGATTAAGAAAGATTGAAACACAATTTTTTAAAAATCATTATTGCAAAAGGTGAATAAACTGAGTTTAGGTGGGTTTACCCGCCTCCGCAAAGTGAACTTCAGTGTAATTCCCTTGACTCTGAGGCTTTACTTTACAAGAGGAGCTGATGCAGAAAGCCCAAGGCACTGGAATGAAGGACTGTTAAATAATTTTTGTCAGTAGAGGTTTCACACTTGGATTCAAACAGACAAGGCTTCAGCAAAACGTTGAGGACTGTCCTTTGAGGACGGGGGGGGAGTCAGTGTCATGTTCAACACCTTCAGAAGCCATTTTGATCAAACTTTCACTGGATGGGCAGATGCTGAAGCAAGCTAAAAACTACTACACACTCATCCGTACCCTACTTTAAGCAGAAATAAAGATTTAAACTAATAAACTGCATGTCCGGTGGCACTGCCTGCTGTAGGTTTTGTGCCTCAGCTGAAAAAAAAAAAACCCACAATGAAATGGTACTCAAAGATGAATAAATGGTATGATTCACAATAAACTGTGCTATAATTTATGCCTTCTACCCTTCTCTCCTCCTCAGACTGTCTCAGTGTGTCTGGATCAAAAATTTCAAGATGACGTGTCACACAGGGTTCTTGTGATTCCAGACAACTTCCCGCACTAAGGAACAGGATGCCAGATGAGTGTCAAGGGGAAAAAAACACTTATTAAAAGTCTTTGGGTAAAAAAATATCTTTTCCTGAAGACACTCCTTTAAAAATTGTCCCACACAAGGTCAGAGAAGTGGGGTCAGCGTGGATAGTCCAGTCTCTTGCAGGGGGGAATCAGCTGCAGCCAGCATGGGGCATGTCCTCCTGGATGCACTCTGCTGTTTGCGCCACTGCCTGCCTTGGCTTCAGCCACGCCGCTGCCAGGGAAGACACATACAAGGAGGGGTAAGACACACTTCTGTATGGGGATCCAGCCCACCCACACACACAACAGCCAAGAGTGTTAACCTTCCTTTGACTCAGGTGCTCGTTAGGATTGGGTTCTCTCCAGGCTGGTGATCCTTGCTCCAGATCTGACACGGTATCCCGGTGTTCTTTTTATGCTTCCGTGAGCAGCCACAGTCGTCGTCGTCGTTAGCCTACCTAATCAAAACTCATCAATAATGACCTCTGAACAATTTCAATCTGGATTCCATACGCACCACAGCACTGAAACAGCTGTCCTCAAAGTCACCGGTGACCTCCTCCTCTCCTGATGCCGTCTCTTCATCCTCATCCTCCTGGACCTCCCTTTTGACACTGTCAATCATTCCATCTTGCTTTCTTTGTCTTAATATTACTGATCGCAGCCTCACCTGGCTGACATCATCTCTCATAGAGCTGAAACAGCTCAGCACCATTAACAACTGCTCCTCCTTAATTGCCCCACTGTCTCAAGGTGTCCCCCAGGGTTTGGTGCTTGGTCCTCTCCTTTTCATTCTCTACATCCTCCTCCTCACATCATCCATTGTCACGGTCTTTGCTTCCACTGTTATGCTGTTGATATTAACCTGTATATCCATCATATCTATCACCCAGCAGACCCATACCACTCTTTTAAACTGTCTGTCGGACATTAGCTTTTGGATGCAAAATTATTATCTGAAACTGAACATTGGTAAATCCAACTTTCTAATCATTGCTCCAGATTCCCTCACCTTCTCAGTGAAAGATCTCCATGGCTCATTAGATAACTTCAGCCCGTCACCCTCACCCCACTACCGGAACCTCCTAGTTATTTTTGATAGCAAACTCAGCTTCATGTAACACAAAACACACCTAACAAAAATATTGCGTGAGTAGACCCCATTTTCTCTTTTCCTGCTGCCGAAACCCTCATTGACACCTTTATTACATCTTGTATAGATTACTGTTATAGCTTTCTTAAATGCTGTAACAGTCACTCACACCCTCATAAAGCACTCCATAACCAGGGAACCGCCTACTTAAAATAAAAGGCGTCCTGGATTATAAGGTGCATTGTGATTGATCTTTTAATATCACATCTATTTTGATACATAAGGTGCAACCGGCTTATAAGGTGCAATTTAAGTCAGTGATAATTCTAATGTCAGTTGGTGTGCATTGTTTTCGTATGCACACACACTTAATTTGTCAAGTTAAATCACCTTTATATCACTTACTATTCAAGTACACATTAGTGGGCCTATCATGTGCAGTTATCAATATTTTCCATATCAAAATCACCAGACTTTGCTGATTTTACCCCTTTGAAACATTCAAAGTTGTGTTATTAATTGAAAATTATGTTATCTTTATGAGGACAGAAGCCCGTATGCTTGTTTGATCACTGCGTTTAATATGATTCATGATCCAGACGGTGATAAAGAGGTTATAATACATGGTCTGCTGATTTGTTGGTGCATTTTATGTAGATGAATGTTTAAATTGATGTGTTTAATATTATTTAAAACATTATCCAGATGGTGACTCATTGGTCACAACATACCAGTGCCATTTTATTTTGAAAATTTTTCCATTCAGTTCTGCAATGCAACTTATTTTGATTATTCTTTGTTTCTTCCTGCCCTGTGGAGGAGGTGTCCTGGGTGTGGATCCTGGACCAGAACTGTACTCACAGTGGAGCCCTGCAGCCAGACTGTCTTGGGTTAAAGTAGCAACTGCTACAGAAGCAGCAATTAACTTCATTTAAAACAAACTAAGGCAAAACAACCAAATCAAAAGTTGAAATAAACTTTGGAAATCAATGACACCACTTCCTCAAAAATAACATGGGAGAGGGCATCCAAATTGTTCAAGTCTAACACCTGTATCTCTCTGATGGTATTGGGGAAACATTGGTGCCTTTTGAGCTGGGAAGGTTATGTGCTCCCACTAGAACCTGCATATTTCATCAGGACAGCATTAAACCACGTATCATTCAGCTTCAGAATGGGAGACTCTGAGCAGGATTGGTCTACTCGAAGTCCAGATCATTCGCCGATAGTAAACATCTGGAGCGTCATGGAACACAGAGAGGACCAATGGCTGATTAACAATGAAAATTATCCATCTGACAAGAAAAGGACACAATTCCTCTCCCACACTGGAACACTGGTCTCTTCAGATGACTGTGGAGTGTTGATAAGAGATTGAAGGATGATAGACAGAGGTAAATATGGCTCTGTCCCCAAACTGTTTGGAAATATGTTTCTGTGTTGTAATGTGAATTTTATATTTGCTTTTGACAGTTGTGGAAACCTTGCACATTGTATCTCCAGTTATAAAACACCCCAAGGATGTTCTTAGAGCTGAGACAACTTTAATTTTCCATACAATGATTTTGTAAATCCACCAAGTTAATGAATCGTATTTTCATAATTCCTTACTTGTCTGACTTGTCCTTATCTATGGTTCCACGCTAGACAAAATGCCTCTGTGATGTTTTTAGAACCACTTTATCATCAAACAGTGAGAAATCCAGCATGTCTTCAGTAAGATTAATGTCAGCTGGGGGAGATCCAAAGAGCAATGTATTTATTACCTTTTTTTTCTAATCATATTTTAATTTAAAGTGATATTGGCTAAATATATTCTCACGGTGAGGCTGCAGCTTCTATGGGTGGATGGTTGTTGCTATATAGGAGCTCTCTATTGGCACACTATAAATATATTCTTCTAGAAAAGTTGCACACAGTTTTGCATCTACAAATCTTGTGTGCTGCAGGATTTAATTTACCCACAACACGTTTTGTTTTGGCAATCTGCAGCTTCTTCATCACTGCCTTGTCTACGTAGCTGCAGCAATCGTCTCATTGGTCTCTTCAGTGAAAGCCAATCCAGTCATTGTTTCATAAACTCTGCATGACTTAAAACCTTCCTCCTGATCTTTTCCTCCCTAGAGCATATCCCATAATAACATGATGAACATAATGTTTTAGACTTTGGATGGGGACATGGTGCAGCTAGTAGATCACAGAAAAGCCTTATTTACAGGACTTGATTAGGTTTTATTTCATGCATGGGTTGAGACGTGGCAAGATTCTGCTGTTTTTCAACACCTTCGATGGCATTATGCATACTCTGAGAAGGAATTTGAAATGAACGGGGCTGCACTGAATGAAGAATAAGTCTGATCACCTTGATGTGCCATTTTTTCTCATTGATCAACTACAGAGCCACAGGGGGCTCCATGGCTACAAGCTTCACCAACTAAACTGCATTCAGTTAGGTTATGTTGTGAGTTAAAGTACAGTGAAACCTCTACTGAAATTTCATCGCTTCAGATGTCTGTGGACTCGAGAAAACACAGAGAAACTGCTAAATATGTCACAGAGCACTAATCCACTGCTTAATTTTAAGTCAGTGCCTATTGAAGTGCCTATTGAAGTGGACTACACTGTGGTAATATGTCGCTGTCGCTATCAAACTGGCCTATAAATATAAATATATATATATATATATATATATATATATATATATATGTATACATACATATATATATATATATATATATATATATATATATATATATATATATATATATATATATATATATATATATATATATATATATACATATATATACATATATATATATATATATATATATATATACATATATATACATATATATATATATATATATATATATACATATATATATATATATATATATATATATATATATATATATATATATATATATATATATATATATATATATATATATATGGGGTGGGTCTTTCATGCTATAATTATGATTAATCAATATCAAAAACGTAAAAAAATTTATGCATTAATGCATCTGATTTTGGTGACATATAGACCCAAATGCAAATGTCCAGGCAGACGCAGTGCTCAAAGTGTTTAGATAAAAGTGCTTACAAGGAATGCAACTCTGGCAGCTAAATGGAGATGTGACAGACGTGGCAATGAACTGGCATAAATGAAACCCAGTTATAAATACAATATACACAGCTGAACTCACATGGAGCAGGTGAAGTAAATGAGCAAGTCAAACCAGGTTTACTTATGAACTGAAAGCAGAAAGTAAAAAAAAAGGTATATATAAGGTGGAAAAACTAAATAAAAAAGAAAACCAGACAGGACAACAAAGGAGTATAAACTAAGACCACAGGACAACAACGCAGATCATGGCAGACGTGTCTTTGTTGAAAATCTTAACTTGAAGCAACATGTAGCTGCTGTCTTTCCTGTTCTGTAACGTCCACTGAAAAATAAATTGCAAACTTTAATCACTGACTAACCAAAGAATTGTCCCCTTCACCCAGACATTGTCTGCCCAGTCCTGACATTTTCTACGGACACCTTTGTAATTGCCAGATGTTCTAATGCAAACTAAATGTAAGCTAGCAGCGTTTTCTCATTTTTTTATTTGTACTTATTACTTGCTGTATGATGTAAAACTAGAAGCCCTTCTACTGCCAGCATGCATTGTTACATAACACAACCATGTGCATGGTCCACTCCACTCAGCAAGGCCACAACATCCTTCCACACAGTTAATCTTTATACCTTCAGTCTGGTCCATGACAGGGATCTTTTCAGCATGTGTGGTCTTTATCTGCAGCTTGTCCACATCCAGAGAAGAGATGCAGCGCTGGTGAGATTTGCAGGCAACGTTCCAGTCCATTGGGGAGGCTTTCCTGCATCACTTCAGAGGGATAGACTTAGGTTCCAGGGCTGTAAGATGTAAAATTCAAGAAATGCCAGCAGTTTGGTGGCTTAGCCAAGTTTTATCTTTCTGCTTAGTTCCCTTTGTTGAGTTATGCATTTTTATAAAGTCTAAAAGAAAAGGAATGTTGAGCCACGGCATGCATATTTACAGCAAGAGATGCCTCTTTGTGTCTTCTGCAGCAACTAATTGTTAGCGTACACACCCAGCCACTTCTGCATTCTGTTATGTAGTCACGTAGCTTTACAACAGAATCTGGCCTGTCAACAGGCCAGATTCTGCTACTTATGAAAGTACTTGTCCACAGCTGAGACTGTCGCCTCCATATTGAAGTGTACTGTGTCAGGCAAAGTGTGAATAAGCAGCAGGGCTCAAGAGGGCACGAAGCGCACAGAGATTCACCAGTTGACTAGATGTGAGGGTGTGAGAGAGGGTGTGTGCATGGGGTAGCTCATGTTGAGGGTGTTTGTGGAGCAGATGCTGGTCTGAAGGAACCCTGACAGCATACAAAATACCCGCCTGATATGACAGATCACCTGTGATCCTGGAGAGATAACTGCAGCTATTCAGTTGTGGTTTGAGATGTCACAGAAGGTGCTTTTGGCTGACTTTTTCCACTGATAGATTTTTCTTTTTTCTACAAAGAGATGAAAGATTGAGCCTGACCTGTGTCTTGAAATAGCCTTCTGATGGTATCTACAGCTCATGGATGGATGGACAGGACTGTGCAGGAGAAGAAATGTATCAGGCCCTCGCCATATAGTATGATAAACATCGCGGATATACATTCTTTTCACTGAAAGGAACATTTATTTTCAAGTCATGCATTTACAAATTCAGTTTGTGCCATAAATTTATTGACCCCCCCCAAATAACCTAGATTTATTCTCTGAACCAAAGGTTTCACTCATTATAGTGGAGGGGCCACTTACAGCTTACAGATTTGATCTTGTGTGGGCCGAAACTCCTCCTTTTCCCCTTTGTCTAACTGCAGAGAAGTACACGATGTTTCCAGTTAATGAGCTGTCCTGTTATTGTTATTTTCTTGAGAAAAATAAGTGCTTAAACTATATTTCAGCTTAGTGTAACATTTATACATTACAGCTTACAGATAAAAACTGATCTATAGAATAACTACAGACTTAGTCAGAGGTATCTGGAAGTACAAAATCGAGTATTTCACATCATGATTAGCAAAACATGTAAAGTTATTTTAAATGTGCATCGCTGTATATTCCCACACCTGACATCTCGCATCATGAAAGTCCTGGAGAGACTCTTACTGGTTCACCTCAACAAGCAAGTAAACACCTTTCAGGACCCATTACAGTTTGCATATCGTAATGGACTTGGGGTTGAAGATGCCATCATATACCTGCTCCAGAGAGCACACTCTCATCTGAACCATTCAGGCAGCACTCTGAGGGTCATGTTCTTTGATTTCTCAAGTGCTTTTAATACCATTCAGCCTGATTTGTTATGTGAGAAGCTCCATAAATTCCAGGTGGATACCTCCACAACCACCTGGATCTATGACCACCTCACAAACAGACCCCAGTTTGTGAGACTGAAAGGTTGTGTGTCTGAGATGGAGGTCAGCAGCACTGGTGCACCACAAGGAACTGTACTCTGGCCATTCCTATTCACACTGTACACCTCAGACTTCCAGTACAACTCTGAGTTCTGTCATCTGCAGAAATACTCTGATGACTCTGCAGTTGTGGGGTGTATCAGGGATGGACAGGAAGCAGAGTACAGAGGACTGGTCAGTCAGTTTGTTAAATGGTGCGGTGACAATCATCTTATATTAAATACCAGCAAAACAAAAGAGATGATTGTTGACTTCAGGAGGAACAAGAATAAACAAAGCACTGTTTCCATCCTGGGTGAGGAGGTGGTGGAGGAATACAAGTATCTTGGAGTTCAGCTGGACAACAAACTGGACTGGAAATGCAACACTGACTACATCTACAAGAAAGGTCAGAGCAGACTGTACTTCTTAAGGAAGCTGAGATGGTTTAACGTCTGCACCAACATGTTGCATATCTTCTATAAGTCTGTTGTGGAGAGTGCAGTCAGCTTTGCAGCATCTGCTGGGGTAGTAGCATCAGAACCAGAGACTTGAAGAGAATCAACAAACTGATCCAGAAAGCTGCTTCTGTGCTTGGAGTAACTCTGGAGCCGCTGGAGCTGATTGTCCAAAGAAGAATGCTGCACAAGCTGATGAAGATGATGGAGGATTCTTCACACCCTCTCCACAACACAGTGATGAAACAACAAAGTGTGTTCAGTGAGAGGCTTCTTCAGGTCCAATGCAAGACTGAAAGATACAGAAGATCATTCCTGCCAGCAGCCATCAGCCTCTGGAACAAGACCTTCTCAAATTAACTATTATCTACTACAATATTGAATTTCCCTTTGGGGATTAATAAAGTATTTTAAGTCATTTAATTTAATAAAATCTGTAAAAGCTATCATCCTCTATTTCTCCCTTTTTTTAGTGTTGTTTTCCTAAACTGCCTCACCTCATCACATGTGTGTTATTAAGCTATAAAGTTATAAGTTATAACTCTGCCTTGTCAATGAATTGAACATTACAAATGTAATCAGTGTCTTCTATATCCTTTTCAGATTAACAAATTTATTCCAGAGGCCACATTAGACTATCTGGTAGGCCAGTTTCAGCTCTGAGCCATATGTGTTCTCAAACTTTTTTAGGTGCTAATTTCACAGATTTATCAATGTATTAATTGTTTCCCTTTGACAGCCCAGATAAAAATCCCAGATTTATTTAATGGTTTTTTTTTTTTTTAAATTATCTGGTGACCTTTACAATCATGTCATGAGCCCAACAGTGGCCCCAATCCCCAGATTGAGAACCACTCTTCTAAATAACGTCATATTTTACCTAGCTGACTGTAGGTTGTGTAAATCACAAGTTTAATCACAATATGATACGTTATTGATTCACTGTTTAGTGTTTGTTCATGCTTAGTAATAAGAGTAATATTAAGATGAGAAAAATCAATGTGAATAAATTGTAGGAAGATTTTATTCTACATCATTAGTCATTAAATCAATGTATTAGTGAATCTGTTACACCCCTACTAAATATCCACACCTATATAAACATAGCGTTAATAAGGAAGAAGCATGTTTAGTGTCACAGTAATTCCATGTGAGCAGCGTTATTCATAAACATAAAGCATGTGGTCTGGGTGATAGCAGTAATGAAAGGTCATGGTAGTACACGTAAAAGATTTGTAGCTGAGATCACAATGGTGGTTAAGTTGGAAGATGAATGTGGTCGTCTGTGAGAAACCAAATCAGCTAAACCTCAGACCAAAGCCACCAGCAAGTGTACCAGTCATATTTAACTCACTAACAGTCTTGCAAATGTGGCGTGATGGAAGCGAAGGATACAGAAATGTGTTGCTGACAACGCCACCCAGGGGGAATGCTTCCCCTGGGAAACTGCTAACCAGAACACACTGGTTAGGCACGCAAATTCGTCACCACTTGGCAGAGACCGTTCAAGTTACAAAACAAAGTTTATTTGAACAAATTACAAAATAATCTAAATCTTATTTAAAATCGCCAGGCTGCCAGCTGAAATGGAGGAGACAAAAAAAATGGGCCATTGCAGCATTTAAACAAAAAGGAGAATACTTACAAACCAAATCACCTGTGCACTGCACCCCAAGTGAACAATCGTGAAGAAACCAAAACCCACCACCAGGGAAGGGAATGCTTCCTCCGGCCCACAGGATAAAAAGTTAATACAATGCTAATTAAAACAAAACAAAACATTAACCCAAATACAATAAACAAAATACACAAAGGAAATCTAATGGGTTAAAAAAAAAACAATTATAAGGTGGGCCCAGAAAGTAGGGCCAACCGCGTCCAGTCAGAAGCCCCTCGCAGCACTCAAAGATAATGTAGGGCGAGCCGGGACATTAAGCCAGAGCCCGGAAGGCAGCCGAACCAGTATGTTAGGTGGAACCAAAAGAAGCAGGGCCGCGATCACTGGAAATCCAAGAGGGTTTGCATATACCCAGCCCAGCTAGAGATTAAGCACAATTAATATAAAATGATGCAAATTTATGCCGACAGTTATGCCCACACATACCACTGCCACAGCATCAGCGCAGCGCAGCGGGGACAGAGGGAGCACAGATCTGCAGCGTCAAAAGTGAACAATCTTGTGGTCCGCCAGTCTTGCCCCACATGAGCGACCAGCTCAACTACGAGTGAAAAAAAAAGGGTAAACCGCTTAACACATAAAGAAAACTGAGTGGACAAGGATCCGGTAGCAAGACTTACCTTTTTTGATGGAGACAGATCATGCTACTGTCAACCCACTGCAACCAGACAAAGCCAGAGGAGGAGATGACAACATGAGTTTCACCTGCGCTTAAATACCTGCGCTGTACTGCCAATCTGCCAACATGTGACACTCCGGCAGCACAGCGCCATGTAGTGGCCTGGGCAAAGAGGACCTCCGGCCACACACAGTCACGATGCTGTTGTTTAAAAAACAGTAACAAGAAAACATAATGTGGCACACCTAAAATAGGGTGTCCACATTTATGTGATATTTTATTTGTAAATTGTGTGATTTATTTTGACTGAAGTATTTTTTATGTGAAAGTCAGGGGGGCGGAAAGTTTCTTTTCTCTCGTTGCGCTGGGAGCGATAAAAGGGACGGACGCTTCCGGTGCTATTCAGACGTGATCTGAGAGAGAGAGCACAAGATGCGCCGTGGTCTTACTTCCCTCTTTCACCTGCTTAAATACAGGTCAGTAAAACATGCAGCAACCATCTGTAATTTTGATACAGAACCTGGAGTTATTCTGGTGGATTCTAACGTATTTAATGTGGTTTAATATAGTTTTGTCATATGTAAAACCAACTTTTGAGTAAGTTCTCACGAGTGGCCGCCATTTTGTGTCGCCCGCGCCATAGTTACACGAGTGAGACAGCCGTTTGGTGGATTTTAACGGCTCCGGTTTACATAAAATAATTGTTACAGCCAGTGTTTAGGCATCTTGAATGGAAAATAGCCATATGTTTATGCTATTATACCAAGGTTATTCTGAAGTTATGAAAGAATGTTGAACTTGTAGTGTTTTGGGAAAAAATGTTTAATGATTGACATAAATGTGCAACATTGTTCATTTCAGTGGTCTGTATATTTACAGCGAAGAGATATGTTTTATTTTGCTTGATGCTGAGAGAAATTACACATTTTATTTTGTGATGCTAATCCAGTGAAAGACTGTTATATAAAATTGTTACTTTATGTGCAAGAATTATTTTGTGAATACATGTCAATGCAGATGTGTGTATCTTAAGAACTGTCCATGGAGAATAGTGTGAAACAGTGAATCTGTCTAAAGGGATTTTAGGAACAGAGCTAGTGATATCTTTGAGTTGAGTTCAAACAAGCTGAAATGAAAATGCTGATGTTTGTGAAACATGTTTAATAAATTGAGACGTGATCTGAGAGAGAGAGAGCACAAGATGCGCCGTGGTCTTACCTCCCTCTTTCACCTTAAATACAGGAAACATCTCTGCTACTGTGGTCTTCAGCCCTGAGACCCGTAACAATAACGTTTTTTTTCTTAACCCTCCAATGCATGATGTCCACTACAGTGCACGCCTTTTTTTTAAAGACTGTTTTCTGGTATATTCATTGATGAGGATGGTATATTTGTAATTTTTGTCACTTCAGTGGTCATTAGGACAGTCACCCAACACACTGCCACTCACTGAAAAATAAACTAATTCAGTATAACATTTCATATCTACATGTACATTTAATTACCTACTTTACCTCAGTGATAAACAGGACAAAAAAATTATACAATTCAATTTTTTTAGACTATTTCTATATATAAATATGAAAATAGAAGTAAAATGTTGTATGTGAAAAATTTGGCAATGTTTTTTTAATAATTCATGCATCAGAGGGTTAAACAGGATCATATAAAAGTACTGAGAAGCATGTGTGTTGTAGTTTCTGCTACAAAGTAGGATAGTGGTTCCTATGTTGGGTTCTGAAAGATCACAGGCGCTGCTTGAATCCTTCCCTCCATAAATGTTGTCATAATTACATCTGCACCTGTACAAAATCATAACAAGTTTATTGAATGTTTTTGTAATTTATGCATTTGTCTGTTGTGTACGCTCCCAACTACCAAAGGCGGTCAGAATAGTTTATTTGCACTGTATTTTTATTTTAACAATTTATGCCGCTAAAGATGTTCACTTTTTGTTTTCCTTCAGCTCATGTCTGAGCTGATTATGTGTGAAGCAAAACCTGACCCACTGCAAGGTCTACAAGACAGCTCGACATATTGTGTGTATCCTGTTCCTGCTACTGTGTGCAAAATCTTGAAGATCCAGTGTTCTGGGGTGCATCTTCCAAAAGCTTCAAGTGGAGCTCAATTGGATCCAGATGTAGAGACAAGAGTAAAGTATGTTTTGTCTCACTTCTAAAACCATGAACCATTTTTGTCGTATAGGAAACCTCCGATCGTAAGAGCAGACGGTCGACTCTTGTTACTGATACCTTCATGATCATTCTATAAGAAGCCAGCTCTTCTGTGTGAACCAGCAGTCGTGCCTCATAAGATAGATTCTTCCACAGATAAAAGAGCAGCGATGGGTCTTACAGGAGAAACCCCCCCTCTAACAATCAAGGTTTATCACATGGTATCCAATAATATCTCTTGCAGGAAGCTATCAAAAGCCTAGTGTGGATTAGACAAGGTTGACTTCATGAGAACCTGCTGCTGAGTGGTTCAAATGAGTGCAGCAGGGACTGAACCATGTGCTCTGGGTGAAACCAGCTCCTAATCTGAAGCACATCCCAGAATTGAGTCATTTTTAGAAAGTGCAGCGTAGGATTTATGACAGATGCTCGGAGCATATATTTGGGCCAGGCGTTCAGCGGTGTGACAGGGAAGGAGGCACAAAAGGAAGCTTAAGAGCATCTGTGCTTGTTATGTCTACAGACTAAGCTTTGCAGAGAAGTGAACTAATGGCATTTTTATTTTCACAACAGGTTCCTCTGAGAGGCCACGCTGTGGCGAGCCGTTCTCCACGCCACTCCATCTTAATTTAACTCTGTTTTGTTTTCCTTTGAAACCTTGGTCCTTTTTTGCCATCTACCAGGGTGCCAGGCCTTTCTTCAGCTTGACAGCTCGGAGCTGAAATTGCAGAAAGATGGCGTTCGGCCTGATTGGGCTGTAGTTTGGACAGCTGCCCTGACAGCCAGAGTTTCTAACAGGAAGTGGGCCAAGCACTGTGTATGCTTCCCCTCAGGCCTGTCTGACAAAATCCTCTGCATATGGATGTCCGTTCTGATATTTACCATATTCGTTGTGACTCTGTGGCTTCAGAGACGCTCACTTTGAACTTGAGGAATTTAAAAATAGAAAAACCTTATTGGATTTAGCGAAGTTTGTCTTCATCAGTCTTTAAATTGTTGTCAGCATTGATTAAAAAGCCAAGCCTGTAACCATGTTAACTCTGACCTTCTCAGTTATCATACCCTCGCTAATGATGGCACAAAGTAGCCAGGAAGTATCATTTGTTCCTCAAGACATTCCCAGCCTGTCTCATACATCCTTCTGAAAGGTTATCATGTGCGCAAGCTTGATTTAGCTCTACAGCTGCAATCATCCTGGTCACCTTCTGCAGTGCAGGCTGTGTCATTTTTCCTGCTTGGAAGGGGAGTGAAGGATGCAGCGTGCAGTCGGTGGAGCCGGCAGCTTTTCCACCTTCTATTAGAGTGGCAGATATTACCAGGCCGCTGGTCCCAATAAACCCGGGTATGAACTGTCAGTGGCACGCTCAAAAGAGCAAATGAGCCAGTGATCATTGTCACCGGAGGCGGTGGTGTAAACACAAGAGCCTGACGGTAAAAGGAAAAGTGTTCATTCAGCACCTCAGAGTTGAGACTTTTGTAACGTTGTGTCAACATTTTTCAAAGCATTTTTTAAAGAAAATGCTTACAGAGCAAGGTAAAAGCCAAATAGCAAGAGTCTGTCTTGCGAGATGAATCAAAGGGTTGAAGCGCTGCCAGATGTTCCCAGGGAACATTAAGGAGCCAATCGGATTAGTGGATGAAGCAGCTGGTCATCCAGATGTTTCCGGCATGTGTGTAAAGGTGGAGCCATGAGCTCCAGTGTCTTTGATTAAAAAGTCAGTAGTTATTTACTCAAAACTCTTCATATGTCTGGCAGCGCAAGACGCCGTCAGACTGTACGAGGGAAATTAAATCAAGCCACGTTTATCTGTGAAATGCCTTTGGCAAGGTCACAATATGTTTTCAAGGAAGGTAACTTGATTAAAAATAATAACAGAAAGCCCCCCAAAACACATCAAACAGAAAAGAGACTAATGGAGTCAATAGGTGTGTGTATGGGCAATTCATTTGGGTTACTCCTGCTTTCTTATTTTAATCCAAAAACAGCCAATAGAGTGTGCTATCTGACATGGACAGATTAACCTTTATCACAGCAATGCAGCTCACTGGACAAACGTAGACAGCTCCCCAATACAGAACGAGGAGAAAGGGCACCTAAAGTGCTGTTTCAAATACCACCATCCTGGTGATTAAGGCCTTTCCTGTTGAGCCCAGAGGCTAGCCTTTTCAAATCAAGGCAATGTTAGTTAAATATTTTGCAATCCTGCTCTTCCTACCTGTGTTAGTTTAAGAGCCCGTGTAAGCTCTCAGGACTTGACAATACTTCAAACGCGGCAGCAAAGCAGCCGTGAAGGTCAGTCTCTTTGCAAGCAGGTTCTTTTTCATACAATATTCATCAAAGCCTAATTTCATATGAAAGAGACATGACATGTCGAGCTTAAAATAGGGAATGTCAACTAGAAGAGGATGAACAAAGACTGTTTGGATGGGGGAGAATCCCAGAAGATGTTCCTTTTGTCTCTCTATTCAAACATCTGGGCCTAAATTCATATCGAGGGTGATTCATCAGGTTAGACTCAAATTGAGCTAATTTGCCCTTAATGTTCTGTGTATCTTCCAGGGACAAAAGGGTTATTCTATAGCACTAAAGACTTGGGGTGCAAACGTTCCCTTTGATAATTTATTCATGCTTCGAAAAAGAGCCGCACACTCATTCCTATTTGCTCCTTCTTGATGATGAGAGAAACAAGGATTATTTTGCTCCACACCCACAAGACCGGATATCTCCCGGGATGAGAAGGACAGCTAAATGCATATTTGAGTTGGATTAAATACACCTGTGTTTGTAGTCCCATATGAACCCAGTATGCCAGGAATTTTTTGCAGCAATGCCGCACAAGATTCAGAGCCTCTTTCTTTCCTGCTTTAAATACTCAGTGAAAATAACCACAGATGAAACTACACCTGCACAAACTGACATCCTGGAGGCTGTTGGCAAGCTACTTTCCTCCCAAGGCATATGGCTGAGAGCCATCTGCTCAAACTCCACCTGGAAGTGCAGAAGCATTCATTTCACCCCAAACTGAGATCAAACTCAGAAGCTTTGCTTTAGTTAACTTTTTCACTCACACTTGCTCAGTGCACCTGCTGGCACATTGTCATTAGGACATTTGTGTGATATGATATGATTCTTAAATAAGATGCTCAATGTTTTTGTATTATTTAGTGTTGGAAAAGAGGTAAAAAATATCCTGGTTAGATTTACTCTATGAGCGCTACTGGGTTGGACAATTCTTTACTTGCTACGTTTCCATTAAGTTTATTTAAGTAAAAGTGATATTTTTAGGTTTCGACAAACAGCAACTGCGATTTGCAGGAATTTCCATTGAACAGCGTTCAGCGCTTCAGGTAAGCATTGAGTTTTTCTTTTATTGACCGAAGGATGCTAGGAATTTTTCACCACGTCTGTAATGTCATAGATGAAGACAAAACGCATAATTTTATTCTATGGCCTTCAATTTAAGCTTGCATTTTGGGGAACACCTTGACTTTTATACTGTTTTTTTACTTATTATTTTTACTTCCACTATTATCACTTTTATTTTACTTAATTGCCATTTTATTTGTACATTTTGACCATTATTTTATCACTATTGTTCTTTTGTTTTTATCTTAATTGTGATTATTTTTTCTGTATATTTTGTTCTGTGAAGCACTTTGGTCAGCTGGGGCTGTTTTTAAAAGTGCAATATAAATAAATTTGAACTGTTTTAAATTTAAAACAGTCAAACCAAATTAAATATATCATTAAAGGTGGTTTTTAATGGTATCCAATCACTTCACTAAAATAACTGTTAAATAGCTTGGTCTTAGAATGAGCTGTTGGTCCACATACATGAGAGCTGCTATATTTGTGGTATCTATTATTTTCTACGGCGTCTCTGAATGGACGAATAACTCTGTGTGTGACATGAGATCCCTCTGAGCTATAGAATGCAGTGCTGGCTTTGTTTGACAGGTGCCAGAGGACCATTTGGGATAAGTCGGGTGCCCAAAGTTGGTCAAGGAGGGCCTCTATCCTGCAGGTTTTTGTTGTATTTTTCCTCCACACCTGGCATACATTAAATAGATTCAGCAGCCAATGAAGTTCTGAACAATGGTTCATTAATTTGAGTCTGGATTCACTCACAGTTTTGACGTAGTTATGTGCAATGTATTCATGGATCCACTCGCAGATGAAAACATGTTTATGTCTTAAAGAGTTTTGGCCACTGATGGCCACCATCTGTTCTCAGTGCTCTGAGCAAATCTCAGGGCAATGCGTTGTTGTGAACGAAGGAGTGTTGTCTTACAGTGTGAAGAAAACTTGTGACAAAGAAGCTGAATTAAAAAACTGACTAATGGCAAAACTACTTTCTCAGGAAATATGACAGTTGGACCTTGGGGATGGAAATTGCTATGTGATGTGAAGAGTCCAGGTTGATTCTGTTCTGTAATGATAGTCACATCAAAGTACGATGAAACATTGAACCCATGATCTGTGGTGTGCACTGTACAAGACTTTGAGGCCAGTGTTAATATCTAGAGTTACTTTAGTTGTCACATTGTTGTCATGCAATATCTCCACCCCATCCAAAAACAAAAAAAAAAAAAAAAAAAAAAAACAGCAAATGACCTATATGAGCTAACACACTAAATGGTGAAATGTTTTCTTTAAAAGATTGAAACCTTTCCACATGGCACAGATATGATCTGAGAAAAATGCTAACCGTACTTAGCCTCAGTTTTAGAGAGTTTTTTCTATTTGGAAATCCTTGTGACGTCCCGGCGGATAAGGTTAGGTGATTGGTTACCTTCTACTGGTTAACAAGGGCATGTACAAATACATCAGGCGGGTGGAAAACGTGGGATAAAGTTATTTCCAACGATGGCTGGTGAGTTTACCAAAGAGAGACATCCTGCTGCATTCGTTGCTGTGGGTTGCTGTTTTCCACTTTGTTTTCAGGGTCTGATTCAGGTTCCAACATGTAGGGCTGTATGCTATGTGTTGACATTGTATTTTGTTTTTTTTATTGAGTTTATTTGAGCCTAATCCTTCTGTTTATGAGATGTTACAATGACGGCAAAAGCAGTTGCGGTGCGCGCTCCCGATGTAGTGCAGTGGCAGCTGACCAATCAGTGGCAACTTAAATCTGGCGGGAGGCGGGGCTTAATGCGGAAGAGTCTCAATCCACTCGTTTTGCCCACAGGCTGATCTGACAGCCTACGGAGAGGGTCAGTCTAAAGTAAATAAAGCAATTTGTGACAATAACTCGATCAATCCCAGCCCTTCTGGGCTCAGAAATGAAAATAAATTAGCCTGGAATGCACATAATAGGGGCTGCACGGTGGCGCAGTGGTTAGCACTGTGGCCTCACAGCAAGAAGGTCACTGGTTCAATCCTTGGCTGGTTCAGTCAGTGGCCTTTCTGTGTCAAGTTTGCATGTTCTCCCTGTGTATGCATGGGTTCTCTCTGGGTACTCCGGCTTCCTCCCACCATCCAAAGACATGCATGATAGGTTAATTGGTCACTCTAAATTGCCCCTAGGAGTGAGTGTGAGCATGAGTGTGGTTTGCCCCTAGGAGTGAGTGTGAGGTTGTTCGTCTCTGTGTGTGGCCCTGCGATGGACTGGCAAGCTGTCCAGGGTGTACCCTGCCTGTCGCCCAAAGCCAGCTGGGATAGGCTCCAGCTTCCCCATGACCCTGAATTGGAATAAGCAGTTCAGAAAATGAATGAATGCACATAATAGTTCTACTTCAAGTGTGGCAAGAAACAGTCGGCTACAAGCTAAAAATATGAAACCAGACAATGTCCAGGGTAAATAGCTAGGTGGTTACACCAGGCACTCAGGTTCGTTTAGCAATGGAGGCAGAGACATCAGTTACAGGTATAAAGAGATATTTTTTTATTTAAAAAGAAAGATAAATCAGGGCTGAGACCTATTGGGGTGGATGTGTCCAGAAGCTAGGGAAGGGACCCCAAGAACACCACACATGAAAAGATAAACAAAATCACACCAAAGTAGTAGGGAGGCACCACCACCAGGACACCAATCCACCACTGCAGTCTCAGCACCTGAAGAACAGAAATAGTTTAAACACAAAATTAAACAATATAAAAATATTAAGATAAAATAATCAGCTTTGTCCCCCAAAATGTCCTTCCGTTCCCCACTATCATGGGCGGCGCGACTGTCCAGTCTGCACCAGCTTGTGGTGAATCCGGCGCCCACGTCAGCGTTTCCTCTTCTCCAAGAAGGAGTTGTTGAGGGCGGAGAAGGAAATGAAGTGAAGTTGAAGCTCCAGTAAAACAGAGCGGCCGATGGAACACCTGGAAAGATGCGTCAAAGCAGAGCAGCAGCGGTCTCCAGAGCAGTTTGATACACCGTAACGCTCCCCGTAACTTGGGAAAAGGAGATCAGCGTCCGTCCAGTGCAACGCGGGTGACAGTATTTTGGCATCGAATAATCCAGCTCCAGCATATTCATGTCAGCTTCTGCCTGACCATAAAACTGGAACACCGGCGTTTGCCTCGGAACCAGTGATGCTACTGGCAACAGCTTGCCACAGCAATGAATGAGTCCAGGCTACTGAACCAAGCCTTGGAACACCCAGCGCCGATCTCTGAAACGAAAACAGCAGAGAGCAGTACCGGATGGGTAAAATGCAATTAAAACGTGAGGTGCTGCACTACCGCTGAGCCTACCTGCCACCAACCTGAAGCGGAAGCAAGGAATCCCCTGAATGACGTAGCCCAGCTGCTAGTCGGCAATCGATGAGCTGAATGCCCAGCTTACCTATATAGGGTGGCTCCCCGTGCAGCGATTGGCTGCTGGGAGGGAAAGCCAGAAACTACTGATAAGCTACAGCTGTGTCCTGTTACACAAGCATCTGAAATATGCTTCCTTTGAAAAAGTGACTGGCCTCATTCTAGGTAATAATGGGAGGAGCTTTATCATCTGGGAGGGGCTCTAAAGGAGCAAGTTAGGATCATTTGGACATTTGGTCAGGATACCTTTAGGACACATTGCAGGGAGAGAGCTTCAGACATGTCTCACCTGGAGGAAGCCTCAGGGCTGACACAAGACATGCTAGAGAGACTAAATCTCAGTTGGCAGCAGTGAGTGTCTCCTAGCTTGCGGTTGGGTCTGGGAGTCTGCTTAGTCCATTGCCTCCACATCCAATTCTCACATAAGAAGTGATCACTAACTCTGGACCTCTAGAGCCAGTTCCATGATGTTTGTAGATGCATACAGTGGGTACCTATAGAAGACATTCATGACTGAAACTTCTTGTCATGGGCATCGTGCAAAATTTCTTGGATTATTCGCAACACTTTGAGGCAGGTATTTATGATTCAAGAAATTTGAGGCAAATAGAAAGTTGGACTGAACAGTTAAAACTCAGTTTGACATAAAAATTTAATCCAGGCTGTAACAGAACTTCCAAAGAAACTCTGTCAAAGAGAAGGAAAACAGTGTTTGTCTGTTGCTTTTTACTGCACGTAAAGACTTGATGGAGTTGACAGTTAAATGGCTCGTGGCACAAAACCTCTCAGCTTGGTGTGTTCCATGTGTTCGTTTGAGGAACGTAAGCGGGTAATGTAATACCGGTAATACTCCTGTTGAACTCCTATGGCAGTATATAATGTCAAATTCTCATTCCAATGCACTTCTCTGCTTCTGTAGAGAAATTCATACGTTCAAGTTTTAATTTAGCCAATTTTTTTTTACTCAAACATGCATGAACAAGCAAATGTAATACTGTTTCATTTATAAAAAGATGAACCAGTGACAGATGCATGGAAAAAGAAGACAGCTGGTTTAAAAAAAAACAAAAAAAACTGGGCTTGAAAAGGCAAACAGAAATCTGAAATGCTTTCTTGGGCTTTTGCTATGCGCAACATTTACACCCGCTGACAGCCTTGTTTGATGAGATTCAAGACGAGAACTGGAATCAACCCAAACGCGTTAATATAAAAATCTGCAGCTTCATAGTTCTGCGAATTTGTTTGAACGGCACCAGATTAGGTCTGTAGCTGATGTAGATGCTCATCAAAGCTGCCATAAAAACTGCTCTGCAGTGTTTCTACTCGTATAGAGTTTGCTGCAGGCCGAACTGACACCTCCACTGACTTTACAGATAACTTGTTTCATGACGTGAAGGTAAGCTAGAGATCATTTCATCACAGGGGTCGACAGCAGTCACTCAAAGACAAATGGCCTGTTTGGATGACTGAAATGATGAGCTGCACAGTTTATACATCTATATACAGACAAGTGACAAAGGGCCGGCTCAGATCTGCTGACCCAAACTATATGAGAGGAAAAGGTCACTGCTAATCAATGCAGAGCTGGAGTGACTGATCATCCTGATTCATCCTGAGACCAAGCATTTCAATCAAGAATGGTTGCGATAAAGAAATCCTGCTACTCAACCCTACAGCTCACCTTATGTAGGTTTTGTACTTGTCTTCTACACAACATAATTATTAGGAGTGCAAAAATCGAATCGAAAAATCGAAAATCTGGATTTTTTGCTTCACAATTTTAAAATCGATTTTTTTGTTAAAAATTGATTTTTTATTCAAATAAATAAATAAAATCCATTATAATTTTTTTTTTTGTCATTTTTGTTGTTTTTATTGATCTTTTTACTCGACTTCTTGGGCATTATAGCAGCAGAATGATGGTCTGGCGTATTGTGTTATTTTTTCCTAATTGAAATCAAGAAAAATGACGTGCAAAAAAAAAAAGTTTGATACAATTTTTTTGATTTTAATCTACAAATATTAGCAATATCAAAACAATTGTGAGAATTGCAATTCAAATCGAATCAGGACAAAAGCATATTGTCACAGCCCTAATAATTATAATACCAAACAAATGAATATCTCTCCAAGTGATCTTTCCTTTCTCATCTCTGCAACTTCAACTAAACTTTTTAACTTTTCAAGGGTACAGTTGATGGAAAGTAAAACACACAGCTCATCAGAGCATGTAAAACACTACAAAGGGTCTGTGATAGTAAAAAAATTTGGATTTTTTCACATTCTGATCAAACAAGGTGTTCCTACAATTCAACAGTTATATTCCATCTTATAAAGAAGTTGTGTGACTTTGCAGAAATTGGGTGACAATGTCGAAACAGCATCACTGCAAATAGCTCCATTACTGTGATTCAGTTGTACATGCTCCAAATGTTCAATTCAGCATAATTGGTTCAAATCAGCATGTTTTATGTATCTTCATAAAGCACTCTAGCCCAATGTGGAATGGCACACTCTAACAGACATTAAATACTGTAATGTTCTGTTGCATGAAACAGTAAAAATATTTTATTCTTTAAAAAGTTAATCATGAGAGTGGTTTGTTATTATCAGCCATAACAACCAGTAGCTGCAGTTCATTCCACACTGGAAACACTCAATAAGAAAATGATGGTCATGAAGTTTTATAGACATTCACATTGTGAAGACATATAATTTGTAGTTTGAGAATGTATTCAGGGCCACAATGAGGTCAGAATGATCCACTGACATATAGAGATCACACGTGACATGAATAATAAATCCGTAGAGAGGTTCATTATTCCCTGAAGATGCAGTACTGACACTTTGTTTTAAATTTAATTCTGTTGTAGCATGATTTCTGACTTAATTGCCCTTGATGGATAAGTAGCTTAAAACTGTCTGAATGGAAATGAACTAACAGGCTGAGTTTAACCGGTAGGTGTGTGTATCTGCCATATGCGTAGAAGTCATGTGTATCCAGGATCCAGGCTTGTGTCATGAGCTCTGGGGTAAGGTAGTCAGGCAGTTGCAAATTGCTGCGGACACACAAATGATAATTTAAATGTGTGGGCAGGTAAGTGCTTCACAAGAGAGATGTGAAAATTGTTACAGCCTCTCTGGCAGGGTCATCCCTTCTGTGAATGTTAACCAACTTTGAGTGAAGCATCAATTCACTAATTCTCTGTGAATGTACATAGACCGTTGGCATAGAGCAGTGATGTAAAAAGGTAGCGTAGTTATCCGCCTTTTTATGTTATGTTATGTTATGTTATTTTATATAGGTAAACACACTGTGCATGCATAAACATATTGAGATGATATGAGAGGAAAAGGCAGTGCAGAGCTGTGCCTACGGCCTCGACGGTACAGCACATGAGTGAACTGTGCAGCTTCTCTGCCTGGCCAGGAGGAGGTGCTGTTGAGTGACTTTTATTGACCTATGAAAAGCACTGAATGCCATCAGTTTCAAATTGATAGGTGCTACTGCCTACAGGAAATTATCATCTGAAAGATTGTTTTATAATTACTATTTTTAAGATAAAGTGAAAAATAAATAAACTAATTAATAAAATGGAATGAAGCTATGGAATTTCTTTCTGCCTTGTGTCGGCACTGCCAACCCTGCCTGCACTCCACTGCCAGGATCTTTGCGGTAAACTATAATTCATGCACATTACTTGATATTTCAACTCAGTATGATGCTGTTAACATTCTTTGTAATTATTTTCTTCTTCTAAATGAAAACAGGTTATTTGTATATACATGACTCTGGCTAGTGATGTTAAGTAAAAAAGTAATGAAATTTGAATTTGGTGGAATTTTTTCTTTGTCGTAACAATACTCCTTGGCAGCACATGTTATGCCACTTTTCAGTATGTTTATTTCCCTTTTGAATGGTGCGATATGTGTGAGGAAAATGCATTTATTGGACGAGCAGCAGAGTTAATTAAATGGGTTGTTTCCTAGAAAAACTTGACAAATCTGCTCTGCATTGCCAAACAGCATGTTCTGCTGTTTACTCTTACTTGGTGCCGTTTGGATTGCATGGTTCAAGTCTGAAGAAAACAAAATGGCATGTTGTAAAATGTATCACTAGACTTTAATTTAACCAGATTACAATCCTACTGAGACAGAAATCTCCTTTGCGTTGGCAACCTAACCAGGAGAGCAGGGGCACCTCCAGGAATTTTGGGCCCTATGAAAGAAAACGACGTTGACCCCTCACTTAATTGCAAATTTGAGATCTTTGTTTTTGCCGCAACTGCTTCAACTTCTCTATTATATGATTTTAAATGATAAAAAAAAAAAAATCTCAGACTTTCTGCAATTATGTCAAATGGCCTGAACACAATGCTACTCGCCTTCTTCACTGGGACCAGGAGGGGACACTGGGAAGGAAAGGGGGCACTGAAGGAGGACACTGGTACAGGGAGGTGACTGGAACATGGAGGGACTGAGGCTGCAGCTGGCTTATCTGTGTTTCTGTGACAGAGACAAATGTTCAGTAAATGTTCATGCACTTTCACGGGGATGTTTGGTCAAAATCAACATTCATTCTTTGTTCATCTGTTTATTTTACCGCTATATTTTCTTATAGCCTTTGAAAAATATCTACAATTTCTATTGAAGGTTCAATAATGTTCTTATATATTTTGCACATATTCTTGGGGCCCTATCAAGTTGTGAGCCCTTGGAATTTTCCTAACTCCTTCCTAATTCCTAAAATTTCTAATTACATATATTTTCCTCTTAGTACTGTGTTATTACTGTAGGTTACAGACCTTTTAGTACCCTTTAAACATCAATTTTAGTCTATTTTTATCAAGATGTACCTAGTGTTACTAAGATGTAGTAATGGTACTGGCAGGAAGGTAGTTAAGTTCAATGTATTGGCATTATGGGAATGTCACTGGTGGCAGAATCTCATCTAGGCATGCCTCCATGTTGACAAGTTTTTGTAGTGGGAGAGGCCACCCCATCACACTGCTTCTTTCCTCAAGTTGTTTCCCCATTTGTGCAGCAATCACCAAAATATTCACCACGTCTTCTTCAAGTTTTCACTTTGTTTTGATCCAACAGAATCTAGACTCATCCCAGAATTCAACATTTATCCTGAAGTGCCAAAAACTGCAGTTCCCTTTTCATCCACGAGGGGCTCCAAAATATAGCAAATCTTCATAGAGTCCCATGTTAAAGAGGACAACTTCACAGCAGAAATAAACATGTTTACAGGCTGGTACAAAAATGTTGGGATGTTAGGTTTCCTTCTTTCAGCTGTCGTCCACCAGAGGTCCTCCTAGTGTGCTGTGTGCCGGAGGGCGGAATCTCCAACAGGTGTGGTTGCACACCTTTTTCTCATCTAAGCTCATTAGGGGAGGATAAAAGGAGTCTGCTGCCCGGCCTTCAGTGCCTGAGTGTTAACCCTCATGGTACCTTCAAGCCCTCTGAGTTATCTTCTGAGATTATTTGTGCCTTTGCAAGTCTGTGCAAACTCATTCCAACTTTGTAGGATAAAATTCTGGATCAGCTCCCACTAAGACGCCCTGGCTGACTCAACCATCCCTTCTCTGTTCCTGAAATTATTGGTTTTCCTCAAACGACAACTGGCCTTCTCCTTCCCTGCCTACAACTACACCTGTCTGCCCTCCAGCCGTCCTCCTTGGATTCCACGCTCCCTTCATCTTCACCAAATTTAGTTTTCGTCTGCCAACCTCCGTTAGCTGTTTAACTCCCATTTGCTCCTGTTAGCTCTTAGCAACAGGCAGGTCAGAGATTGATAGATGTACATCATCCATCCCTACGCTCACAACCCCTGTCTCTGCTCTACCTCTTTGTTTATTTGGTATTTTCTGTGAGAGACGAGCGTGATGCTGCCAACATAGTGACAGTGGGAACCGCCTAATGAGATTCAATCCAGCTCTCCAGAGACCAACGGGTGACGCCACAGAGGCTCCATCCATCTTTTATATCCAGTCTATGGTTCCTCCACACGTTCAGATTCCAAAGCACGTTAAGCTTCACTCGATATGCGAATAAGAGGACTGAAATGACTCGCCTCTGTTCTTCAGCCCACAAATGCATTTTCCATATGTGGCACTATAACCGGCTTTCCAAAGGTAAAAGGTTTATTTCACAGAAACTTTGTTGCAACAACGTTTTAACTAATTTCCATACCTTTAGGACACATTGCAGGGAGAGAGCTGCAATAGTTTGTTATAAAAGCTCAAAGAATCACATCTTAGCTTGTAGCGACCCACATGTTTAAGCATTCTTGTGCCTCTTTGTTGTTTGTCAAATGCAGTTCCACAGTGCTGATGTATGGACTGTAATGTCATCAAAGCCATCATTCTGAACATCCTTAGAAGCCTGTGAATCCTCTAAAATCACTCAATAAATGCTGAAATGATTTTTGACCTTGCAGTTATTCGAAACTTGTTGTTAGAAAAAATAATTTTACATTTGTGTCTTCATGATCTGAGTTGTTGCTTTGCGATGCTTGAGTTGCATTCATCCAGGGATTTACAATGAGGTCTTACCAGGTGAGTGTGGAGAGCTGTGAAGTAACCGCTGGAATTAATCAATGCTTTACACTCTTTAAACCAATGAAACTTCTTCATGAAATCCAAATGACTTCAGGAGATTAAATTTGACAGTGCATTGTAATGCTGCTCATCAGACATGTTTTATTTGTGTTGGAAATGTGAAAATGAGGAACTGATTTAATTTTCATGGTGATCCGGATCACCGTTTGGATTCAGGATTTCTTTAAAGGATTCTTTAACATTGTGAGATACGGCCATTTTCAACATTTGTGTTCATAACTCCAACAAAATTGGTTGGAGCACTTAAGGCAAATATTTAGGAATATTCCATCTATGATAGAGAATGTATAGTAAGAAAAAAAGGGAACTGGAAAAAATAAAGGCAAAAAAAAAGATTCTGAAAAATGCCACAAATGTAGGGCCAATATTTATTATGCATGTCACAATATGGGGAGAACTGAGGCCCTTGGCGGAGGTTTGTGCTCTGTGATTGCTTTTCTAGTTCTGATCTGAATTTTAACCATCAGATTAAAATCACTTCCAAAAACTGCCTCTTATCACCTGAAGAATATTTCCGGTTTTAAAGGACTGACTTGGGACTTGGGAAAACTGATTCATGCACTTATTTTCAGCAGGCTGGACAACTGTAAGGGTCAAATCACAGATTTACCACAAAGATTGATCAGGCAGTTGGAGTTGTGCTCTTCCTAACACAGAATAAGTGGATCATATTGCTCATATTTTAAGGTATTTCCACTGGCTCACTTATGGGATTTTCTACTTTATGAAGCTCGGTGCATGGTTTAGGGCCAAAGCACTTCTCAGACCTTCTTGCTACTTATTCTGCAAATTCGGACTAAACATGGAGTCCTTTAGCTTTTGTGCAACTGCAGGTCACCTCAACATCTGTTTTTTTTATTTAAATATTAAAACTTATCTTTGTACTGTTGCGTTTAACTAGTCTTTTATTTTTATGTCATATTTATTCTTTTAACTTGTATTTGTCTTCCCTGCTTGGAGAAGCTGCTTTATAGCATAACCCCGTTATGCTCTTATCTTTGCTCTAAAGTGTGTTTCGATGGACATGTTTACACCTGGTTGCTTTGGTTTGAGTATTTTGTCTGAAAAGTGCGATAATGTTTGATTTTTATCAAAATACAGGTACATTTTAGAAAAATTATGAAAAAGTTCAATATTTTTTGTCACTCATTTTACAATGTGAAACCTATAGATTCATTACACATAGTGAAACATTTCAGATATTCACTCCCTGAAATGTTGATAATTGTGGCTTATAGATATTGAAAACCCAAAATTCCCATGTTCCAAAATTCAATGTCTCAGAAAATTAGAATATTGTGAAAAACGTCAATCTTAGAACTAATTAACTAATAACCTAATTAAGTCAAAATACCTGCAAAGGTATCCTAAACCTTTAAATGGTTTCTCAGTCTGGGTCAGATGGCTACACAATCACGGAGAAGACTACTGACTGAACAGATGTCCAGAAGACGATCATTGACCCTCCACAAGGAGGGAAAGCCATGAAAGGTCATTTCTAAAGAAGCTGCTTGTTTACAGAGTGCTGGATCCAAACATATTAATGGAAAGTTGAGTGGAAGGAAAAGGTGCACCAGCAAAAGGCAGAACCGCAGCCTTGAGAGGATTGTCAAGCAACATCCATTCAGGAATCTGGGGAGCTTCACAAGGAGTGGACTGAAGCTGGACTCAGCACAGATGAATCCTAGACATGAGCTACCAATGTCCCATTCCTCGTGTCGAGCCACTCCTGAACCAGAGACAACGCCAGAAGCATCTCACCTGGGCTAAGAAGGAAAAGGACTGGACTGTTTCTTAGATGAAAGCAAATTTTGCATTTCATTTGGAAACCAAGGTCCCAGAGTCTGGAGGAAGAGTGGAGAGACACAGAATCCATGTTGCTGGAAGTCCAGTGTGAAGTTTCCACAGTCAGTGATGATTTGGGGAGCCATGTCATCTGCTGGTGTTGCTCCACTGTGTTTTCTGAAGTGCACAGTCAACACAGCATCTACCAGGACATTTTAGAGCACTTCATGCTTCCTTCTGCTGACAAGCTTTATGTAGATGCTTTGTAGATTGTTTTTTTTTTTTTCTTTTCCAGTTGGTACCTTTGCCACCTGCCTACACTGCCAAAGGTACCAACAGCTGCTTCAGTGACCATGGTGTTACTGTGCTGGATTGGCCAACAAACTCACCTGATCTGAACCCCATAGAGAATCTGTGGGGTATTGTCGAGAAGAATATGAGAGACACCAGACCCAACTATGTAGATGACCTGAAGGCTGCTATCAAAGCAACCTGGGCTTCCATTACACCTGAGCAGTGTCACATGCTGATCGCTTCCATTGCCACGCCACATTGATGCAGTAATTCATGCAGAAGGAGGCCTGACCAAGTACTGAGTGCATGGAAAAGAACATACTGTTCAGAAGCCTGACATTTCTGTTTAAAATATCCTTTTTTTCATTGATCTTAAATAATAATCTAATTTTCTGGGACACTGCATCTTGGGTTTTTATTATCTATAAGCCACAATTAACAAAATTTCAAGAAATAAATGTTTGAAATATTTCACCCTATGTGTAATGAATCAATATAATATATGGGTTTCACATTTTGAAATGAGTGATGAAAAATATTGAACTTTTTCATAATATTCTAATTTTCTGAAATGCACCTGTATATAATGTTAACACCAGGTTCTGTCTACACCTGTTAGCCTTACAAACACACACATGTATATATTAACAAATAAACACAGGAGCAGCTAATATCTACATTGGCATTACCGGAGGTTGTTCCAGTGTTATCCTGATTAAATTGTACTGTTAGGCTCTATGTCTGCAGACATCCTGCTGAACTGTGGGTGCAGTCAGCTGCAGACAACACTTCCCAACATACTGAAGACCAAATTGAGCCAGGTTTGGATTTTCAATCAAGGAGGTCATTTGAAGAAGAACCGAGACACTTTTTAGCCTCTGGGTTCGACATCAACCATCGTGTCCTTTCTATTCTGAGAAACAACCCTCACCCCCTTTAAAACAGCACGAGTTAACAGAAGAATGACCACCTGCAACACAATACATCACATGCCAAGGGGAGTTTGTGGTTTGCTTAATTCGTCACACGCTTGGTGCCAACAGGAAATGTGGCCCAGAGGCTGTGTAGCGTTACAGGTCTCAGCGACTGAGCCGAGCACGGCACAGGAGGGAGGAAGCTGAGCAAATATTCTTCCTCAGCTATTTGGATGATTGCTGATAACTCGAACTGCAGCCACTGCTTTGCAAAATGTCAGAAAGCAAGCAGAGAAGCAGTCAGCAGGTCTGAGCACACAAAAAGTCACACAGAGAAAATACACATAATCCCTTTCAACAATGCTGTTTGGTACTTGATATTAAGACAAATAACAGCTGTTTTTTTTGTTCCTTCTTTCATTTCACGGTTACATTTCAATACCTCTCTGTGGTTTTCTCATTCAGTTCACAGAGCACAATACTTAGTGGTTGGACCAAAGAGCAAAATGACTACAGGTGACTTTCTTTCTTTTTAACATTTAGTCATTTCTTTCTTTTGTTTTAACATTTGGAAAGTTTTTGAAACTGTTCAGCCACAAGTCTAAAGGGTTAAATATTGAAGTGTCAACATACTAAGCAGCAATAAAATGTTCTGCTTTTTACATAACAGCCAGAATGACCTTTCATCCTTGTCCAACATTTGCTCCAAAAAGCACATATTGTACTGTTTGCCAGCAACATATTTTGAAGAAATTGTTTACTGGGTGGAAACGTGATGTTTTGAGCGATACTAAACTGCAATGTTTACCCAAGATCTGCCGTCAGAAGTGTTTGTGTTTGCTTTCTCTGGCAGCACTTCACCGCCTAGCTTTGTGGTTATCACAGCGACTCCACAGAGTTCATTAATTGTTCCAGCAGAGGCCTTTGAGTCTCATTGTCATCTAATCTGGTTTGGGCCGTGTCACTGGTTTTTAGTCAAACTTTCCCTTTGTTTTCCAAATCTAATTAGAGATTGCAAAAGGTGAAGATGTGAGAAATGATTGATTTGAATATATAATAAATAGGTGACGAAAAAAGAAAAACTCTAACTGGAAAATCTATTCCCACATAGTAAAGGTTTACAAGAGAAGGCATGAAAGCAGTGCTGCAAACACAAACAAGAGATTTGTGACAGGAATGAACAGTGAAAGAAAATATCAAACCACATAAGTTTTATTAAGAATATTTACAAATGCTATTTTGATGTAAAAAAAAAAAAAAAAGAATCTGCCTTTTTATTATGTGCCATTTTTTCAGGCCATGTAGTGGCTTGCATGATCACTTTCAGTATAAAATAATATATCATACAATGACTTTGTTTTACTTGGGTCATATGGAAAACAGCTGACTGGACTGTATCTTTAAAAATGTTCAGCTTCCCAGTTCCTGTCCAGTAGTTCACCTGGTTTCATTTAGTTCATTCAGTCCACCTGTGTCTTCCACTTTTACCTCCTTGTTTCAGTGGTTTATTGTTGCAATCTGCTCTGTTCTCCTTCCACTGGATTATAACATAGATATCTGCGTCCCTCCTGCCGTCCTCCAGCATGCATCAGGGTCCTGCACCTCTCACATACCATAATTATGCCTTCGTTTACAACTTTGTTACTTGCAGATATCCCACCTTATTTTGTGCATAATTAATTAGACCGTAGACTGAGCCTTCAATTCATAAAATGTTGAAAGAAAAACAATCTAGAAAGGTTTTTTTTTCTTGTTCTGTTTCTGACCTCAACTTGATTCAAACCTCAAAGAGGCAGATTTGCACAGAGAACCGTTTAAAGAAGGACCCTCACAGAACATTGCGTGGTCTCGCTTCTCCTGATAGAGATGCCAAACCCAATAACATGCCGCACAGAGAGGTTTTTTTTAAATCTGGCTGTTGTGTCAGAGTTACACAAAATAATACTAAAGAATTATTTTGGTTCAGTTTAATTTTTCCGTGACAGAAATGCACCGCAATGCGAGAAGAACACTGTCCCAAACAATCTGTCAACTTATGACTCAAATTCCTTCGTCTTTTTCAAGGAACACAATTGTTCTTTCATTTTCAAGCAGATGAAATCAAAATATATATCTTTTTTATTAAAACTGAAACCAAAGCTGGATCTGAACTGGCTGAATTTTAATGGGAGAAAAATCGTTAAATCACTGTATTTTGGTGAGATGTCCAGGTGAGAGATTCAACTGATCGGGTCCCTTTCTTATGCTCCCTTACCTACAGATACCCATTTCAAACATTACCTTACACCACAGGTGTCAAACTCCAGTCCTGGAGGTCCAGTATCCTGCAGGTTTTTGTTGTCTCCATGCTCCAACACACCTGACGGAAATTCATAAAGAGGTTGACAAGAAGCTGCTGGATCCATTTGATGTGAATCAGGTGTGATGGTTGAGAGAGAAGCAACAAAACCTGTCGGGTTCTGGCCCTCAAGGACTGGAGTTTGACACCCCTGCCTTACGCCAACGTCCTTATACTCCCATTAGTCTTCCTCTTACCACAGCAGTTAAATCAGTTCATCCACTAGTGGGCGATGCTGAGTTCAGCGAAATCAGAGTACACGTCCACGTTTTGGCACTGACATGAAGATGTTTATAACCATCCAAAAGGTCCAAAAGAAGTAAACTATGAAACCACAGTTTTTTCTCAACTCCTTCTGCGTCATCTGCTTTTTATATGTTGGTTCCTGCCTCTTCTGTTCCTCTTCTTCTTTTCTAGTTTGTTCCTTTCGCGGGTTGTGTGTGCGCTGTACAACTCAACACCGCCTCTGCGATTTCCGGTGTTTTCAGCATCCAGTGAGAGAAAGCTAAGCCATTAAAAACAGACCAAATTACACATTCAAAGCGACATAAAACTACCCGTCCATCTGCGTATCAGTCTTCTATGTTAAAGCATAAACGGGCATTTATTGTTTAAGGTTTATTCATCTGTTTGTTGGTGTGATTTAACCATCAAACTGAATTTTTGTAATTCCTTGTAGTTCAGTTTATCTCTGCCAAAGCACCAACGCACTGCTGCTCAACTCCATTTAGACTAAAAAACATAAACATATTACTTGTGTTTTGGCATCACTCCATTGGTTTATGTCCACAGTAGTAGATTTCAAATTCCGTTGCTTGTTTTTAAGGTTTTCCATGGTTTGGCACCATTATATTTGTGTGAACTTCTGCATTTGAATCAGATTGTGTTTGTATTCCTGAGGTCCAGAGTCAGAAATAGAGGTGTTTGGGCTTTTTCAGGCGCTGGCACCGTTCTCTGGAACAACTAGTATCTACAAAAAAAACCAAGCAGCTCAAGCTGAAAACTCACATTTTTCACTTGTCTTCAACTCACAATGATTTAGACATTTTATCATGATTTATTGTTTTACTTGTTTTGATGTGCATTATCTGGACTGTTTTATTTGTACCCGTAAAGCCCTTTAGTTAAGCTTGGTGGGTTTTAAATATGCTGTGTAAATAAAAATGACCTTTAACATGACTTTTTGCTACTTCCAATTACCTCAACTCCCCCCCCCCCCCCCCCCCAATTTTCTGCCTAACTTGCAGTAGTTGGAGATCATATGAACAAAAAATATGCAATAAAAACATCTGTAAATCTATGCAAAGGTTACAAAAAAAATCATTAACGTTTTGAGCCTCACAGCAGCACAAAGGACTCAGTAATTGTGAGCTGGAAGATGTTCAGAACAAGCAAGATGCTTCCTCGGTGCCCCCCCTGCTGATACAGCCCGCTTTACTTTGTCTTCCTGCTGGAAGTGGGAAATAAACTCCCTGCTGGGCCTCTCCTCTCATCAGCAACACAACGTCTGCACAGAAACAGCGAGAGCTGCACTCGCAGTTCCGCTGCTCTGTCTGTGCCACACTGGACCCGTTCTGGTGGGGGGGGTGGGTGGAAATAGATGCATGTTAACCATAGGATCTGTATGCCGCAGCTATTCACACTCAGCCATTGCTGATAAATGTGTTGAGGCCTGAATGTGTCACTACTGTCACTTATACATGGTGGCGTTTTATGAAAAGTACTGTAAAAGACAACATCATACACAATGTGTGTTCCTCTCATGAAATGAGATATCAGATATTGCATAATTTTTTAGGACATTATGTACTAAATAATTTACTCAGCATAGCTGAAATGTCACAGTGACTGAAGTGCACTTTCTGTGTGACTGCCTCAGGGTCTTCAATGCAAGATTTAAAAAACAGGTCTCTTAAAAGCAGCTTAGTTTTTAACTTGTAAGTTTAATGTTCAACATTTGGACCAAAACTTTGCTTCCAGTTGTTCTGATGAAAAAAAAAAAAAGACTGATATACATTTAAAAAATAGGTTATATCAATGTAATATTTAGCAAGAAAAACACAGCGAAAACAAGATAATTGTGTTGATTGGTAATAACAAGCTGCTTTGTTAAAAAATATGTGTAGTTGAAGTGAATCATGTATGATAAAAACACCAGAGAATTAAAGATATATGTGGATAATGCAGATAAAAAGTTAACAAAAAATTAGAAAAATAAATATAAGCATCACTGTAATATTAAGGGTTATCTTAGTATTTGTGCTGTCTATGTGATAAAAACACCTCAACAGTGATATAGCATGAGTAAAAAACCAAAAACAAAATCAAAAAAGAGTTTTTATAGTGAATAGTAAAAATGTAAATACAAGAGCACGTGAACATGTAGCCTGATGTTCTTTATTCTGGATTACAGGTTTCAAAGACCTGGGATTTCATAGAAATCGTCCATATTAGAAAATTCTTTGTTGAGCAGCGTGTTTTTTTTTATCACCAAAACACATCTTTGAGTTTTCCAGCACCTCCAACGTTTGGTTTCCATGGTGACAAAACAATTGGTTATAGAGAGTTATTTCTACTTCAAAATTTTAGTGACATCCCGAAGGAGGGACTGTGATTGGTTATAGTCTCTAGGTTGTGCACGTTCATGAGAAGAAAGCCACGCCCACCTTCACTGCTCTGTATAACTACTCCTAGCATCTGACCAATCAGCCGCAGCCTGCAGGCAGGACAGAGGGCGGAGCTTTCTCTGTTCGCTTGTTTCCGGCAGAGACCGATCTGAGAGGATCAATACAAAATAAATGAAGGGGCTTGTGAAAATGCTTGATTATTTCTTGCCCTTCTGGACCTGCATATTAAAATTCATTAGACTGAAATGTGCACAATAGAGTCACTATAAAGGCTTTTTAAATTTGTTTTCCCTGCACTTTGACAATATAAAAAAAAATTACAGAAATTCCCAACAAACCTAATTAAAACTGTAAAACCATCACTGTTGCAGATACTGCACAAAGTCTTTGGTGCAGAGCTACTTTCCTATTCTATGAAACATGATACTGGGGTTAAAAAAAAAAAAAGACCATTTCATGACCTGTGTAACATTAGGCAGTGCTATGACTGAATCGTGTGAATCTATTCTTTATTTACCAGAGGAATGTCTCTTTGCAGCAACATGAGTCAAAGTTCACTGTTTTGTCAAACGGTTTGGGGAGGTTTTCTTGCCATTTAACTCTCCCATTTCATATTTTAAACATACCTTTACTTTTTCCTGCCTTTACACTCTGCTGTAAACTCTACTCCTCTTCAGACTCGTTTCCAAAAACAGGTCAGGTTTATTTAGATGTTCGAATAAAAGTTATAACACTTATTTTCTCAGGACACCAACACATAAATCATAAATGCCATATTTAAGTACATGTTGCTCGCAGTAGAAATGTGCACCACCACTCCAGCGTCTACTAAATCTTTCTAAATGCCTTCTGCATTTAAACACTTGGTTCAGTTTGCCTCTCTACCTATCCTTTATAGTATCAGCTGTTATATTAAAATTTCCTAGATCTCTCTCGACCTCCACCGTTTCTATGGGAAACGGCTGCTTTTTCATGGTGTTTTTTCCTCACAAAGCGATTTTTGCATAAACTGGCCTTTTGTAACAATGACTATGATCAGACATATCCAAAACAGGCTCCAAAAGAACTTATATTTTGGGCAAAATATTGGTAAGAGTGGAAGTTTCATGGTGTTGGAGGAAGGAAACATGGAGAACCTGCTGGACTGTGGCCATCCGAGGGCTGAATTAAGCCCCTCTGCTCTAAGGAGAGTCAGAAAAACCCAAACAAAATTATTCTATTTGTTGCTTTTAGCCACGATAACTTGTACTATAGTCATGCATCCATTTTTGGTCTGACTCTGCAGGGCTGCTGTGATTTAACGCTGTATAGTAAGACTATATGCCACCTTTTGTAGGTCAAGTACAGAGGTAGGGGCTGCTTTTTAATCTTCCAATCAACATTCCTTTCCTGAAATATGGAGATGAAAATCCTTTTTAAGAATCTTGCTCAACAGTTCAAAGAAATGAGGAATTCTTCTTGTTAGCTTTTTTGCTGTGATTTCTCCATCTGGCCCTTCTCATCTAAACCTTTGACCCTCTAATCATAATCCGGTCTCTACAACCCCCAACACAGCTGTCCCAATTTAAAGAAAAAAAAAACCAAAAAAAAACCCATAATGCCCAACATTGTCCCCTGCTGGGACATAATCTAAAGTAAATTACCTCTATCATCTTCATCAGTCTTAATGTGATTCCATCTACACTACCCAGTGATATTACAGCTGCAGTTAAATGTTACGGTCATTAATGGCAAGCAGTAACTCTCGTCGTGCTGCTATGGAGCTGCTCTTACAGAGTAGATAATCTGTTATGCTCATTGTGTCATCAATCATTCCTCTCCTAGAGCTGCACTGTTAGTGTCTCAGCTTCAGAATAGCCAACACAGGACAAGGAGATGACGCTGATAAATCACCAGCTGACTGGCTGACTGGTCTGCATGTAGATGCACTGTCTGACTTGAAGTCGACAACGGTGTGGGCTGATTGACTTGTTTATTTGCTAGGTAACTTTTGGACTCCCCCGTCCACTTAGCAGCTGCTTCTCACATGACATGTAAAGCAGCCCCACTAGCTGACAGGATGGTTGAGCAACTGACTGACTAACTGATTGGTCTTTCTTTCCGGCTGGTTGCTGTTTTCATGTGCGCGCGCCAGGCAAGAGCTGAACCCAGTCAGCAGAGGGAACACTAATTACCACCAGGAGCAACAGATACATGTTTTGGTTGGATGTCTTGATTCTTCACTCCCCCCCTACTGATTACTTTTCCTGTGAGGGTGTAGACCTTCTCGCTGACCTGCAGATGAGACTGCAATCTGCAGGGATGGATGATAGATAGAAAGGGAAGCGATGAAGCTGTTGACTTCATTGTAATTAAAGAGGACAATGACTGAAGTAGTTAATCAGGCAGATGAATGGCTTCTACTCTTTCCTTTGTGAATGAACAAGAACGCTGCGTCCTCCGATATGTAGAGAGAATTACCGTCCTCTCGCTGAATAAAATGGGATCATAAAACATGTTGGTTTTTATAAGGATTACGCTCCTCTTTGAAAGAAAAGATCAATGCTTCTTTTTAAATATCTCTCTCTGCAAGGCTGTACAGCAAAAAGAGTTTCACAAACTACCAATGCTGTTGTGAAATATTGAAAATAATCCTCTATACGTTGATCAAAGCTCTCCATGTAATCTGAAAAGTAAGCGCATGCTGTTTGCTCATTTGGCATTTTTTTCCGGGCCGTGATCGATGTGTGTGAACGTAGCGAACTGTCAGGCTTTCATAAGGTGTCCTTTTACTCCATCCCTCTGAAGAGAGTGGGGCCTGAAGCCTTGTTAATGGGAAATGGCTTAATTAGTGAACAGGAGCAGGGAGGGATAGGAACGATGATGCATTTGAGCTCTTTCCATCTATATCTGCACTGGGGGTTGCCTCTGTCTCTGGCCTTTCTGTAATTGATGTCTCTGCCCTTTTCCAGGCTACCGTGACGGCTCGGTTTGACAATATAACATATAGATCTACAGTAAACTATACCGTATATAGCTTTTGAATGCCGTTAACAAAGTCATTTTATTGACGCTGGTGATGTTCCCTGCTTTTCACAACATAAATAAAAACTGATGAAGAAAACTTGAAGTAAATCTATTTTGCAATGTTTCAAAGAAAAACTTAAAAAGTTTCCAAACCTTAAATCTCTGCTTCTGACAGGTTTTGATGGTCTACTGACATTTATTATGCACATTTCTGAAATCTTTATTTCCCTGCAGCGTTATGAGGCTGACAACTCCAATTGCACAACTTTGTGTGTGTCTGCCCAGAACATTGCATGACAGCTGGACTACTGGATATCACCACACTGGCCATTCTGGAGACGCACCATGGCTGATTGAGCAAAGGGATTCTGGAGGACATTATCAGATGAATCAATGACTAGAAAGAGAGAAAGCAGCAGAACAAGGGTCGACATTCAACTGACTTCTACTGACTGGAGAGAGCTTAGAGAAGAGACAGGACTTAAGATGGATACTGATTGAGCTTCCATTAGCACAAATGTCTGGAAATCTGCCAAGGTTTAGTTCTGCTGCTTTCAGTAAAAAAGCATCAACTTATACGAACAATTATCCAAAAGAAATAGAAAAATAAAATAAGAATCCAGAAATACAAGGGGATCGTTATACATTTAAAAGCTCCCCTTGGCAAAATAAATTTACTCAGCAGAACATGGCATCCAGAACATCAGTCTGCTTGCTTAAATGCTGGACAAGACAATTACAAAAAAAAAAAAAAAAAAAAAAAGCATCAACATCATACATATTATCCACCATCTTAACAGATAAAGAAGCTTTACAAAGATAACTAAACAACTTTCAAATTCTTAACCCCACCACTCCCACACACACACACACACACACACACGCACAAACACACAAAAGAAAAAAAAAAGAAAACAGAAATGACTTAACATCTTAAAATGAAATACTGTCTGGGTGTCCAGCTTCAGTCCTCGAGGAACACGATTCTGCAGATTTTCAGTGATTTTCTCCTCTAACACACTCAAACTCAAATCAATTAATCATTTTGCAGAATGTCATAGGCTGTTGGATCCATTTAATGTCAGTCAGGTGTGTTTACTGCCGCGACATATTGAAAACCTGTAGGACCGTTGCCATTGAGGACCAAATTTGGACTCGCCTGGCTTAGTTGAATAAGTTTAGCTGGTTTAAATCTTAAAAAAACAAAACAAAACAAAACAAAACAAAAAAAGGAAATATTTTTTTCTTTGAAACCAATTTCTAATATTGGAATTTGTAGAAAATAATGATCGGTGCAGACTTCATCTTTTTCTGCAAGTGGCTCCTTTACATTAATGGATGTCTAACGTTAAAATGTAATGGCACGTTGTATCGACATGTCTCCCCAGTTTTACATTCCTGCATATGGCTGTGGCTTAGTTTGGGACTTAAAGCCTGCTCATCTACATACAGGCATTAATGACGGAAGCACAATACACTCAACTGTCATGTGTCAAGCATGAGACTCAGGCAATTTAGATTTTCTTACCCTCACACATCCACAAATAAACACACATACAACATACACACATACAGGACAGAGTAGAACTGCACAGCAAGGTTTTCACATCAGCGAAGAGATGATCATAATATAATGAGTGGAAGGTCATTCATTTTCTGTGTTTTTAGGAAACGTACCCACAAATACTGTATTTTTAAAACGTTTTTTTTTTTTTTTTTTTTTTCGTCATCATTGGCAAGAAAAATCTACATGAATATCCACAAACACAGGGCTGACCGCTTACCTCATACGGTTTCAGTACATTCAGTGTTAAGATGAAGCAACTCATCAAATGCAGAAGTGATGATCTGGACAAATGAAAAGTCTTTCACTTTCCAGCACACTAGAGATCCAACTGTTCTGGACAAAACTCTGGCTTTGGATTCTGTCACTGAGATGGTTTTCATTTTTTATTTTCTTTAGCAGTTTATACTCTGTGAAATCTCTGTTCTTCAGTGCTGTCGTCAAGTAAGAACATTTATATGCAAACATAACAAAGATGTAAACATAATAAAAGAGTTGTTAGCAAGGTCAGCATTCAGTGGTCAGTAACGTTGTGGAAAGCTTGTCTGGTTCCTGTCTTGCAGAACAGTGACTGATGCTTAATATTTTCACCAAAAATCTTTTTTAAGGTCTTAAAGTGTTGAAAAACAAATAGATTTTTGTCATATGCTTAAACACAAACACACAAAATAGGCAATAGTGACCTGACACCTTGGGTTCAAGGTAGGAAACAAAAGAAAAGCTTTGCAGGTTTGTAAAAGCAAAAGAGATATTAAAGCACCTCATGAATTATTTGCTTTATGTGTGCTCTTATTATAATTGTAACTTTTATGAAGTAAATGTGGAGTCACAAGTGTAACACTGTCTGCAGACAAAATTGAGACATTGCCTTGTCATTGATATAATGCACCGGCTAATGGCGTTCTTAATGCAACCTGCCCTTTTGCACACAGACAGACAGCAGGTAGGACTTTTGAGAGGGGTCACGGTGACCAAATATTTTACTGACAAAGAGATATTACAACAATAGTAAACCATTTGTAAGACTGACGCTACATCAAAGATTACACACCTAAATAATGTTATGCAAATGACGTCCTTACATCGCTGCTTATCAAACACTTGACAGTTTTGCACCTTGAATCTGTCACAATTCACATAAATTCATCATTGCTGTAAGCTGAACGCATGTTTTGCAGATTTTAAGGACGGGAATTAAGAAAAGGGGGCGATGAAGACACGGGGAAGGAGGGAGAAATCACATTTAGCAGCACAGTGAGGTGGATAAAATGAGGCATGTGCTGAGAGGCTGGGCCATGAAAAGGAGAGAGGAGAGGAGAGAGATGGAAATTGAAAAGCTGTAGTGAATCAATGTGCTTGTCACATCTCCATCCCTTGGGATCCATGTTTTTTAATCTAATTAGCCAGCCTGGTCTTTGTGCTGCCTGTCTATCAGCGGCAACGTCTCAAGGTCAGACCCTCCTTCTGAGGTCTGAGCAGGAACAGTGCTCCTGTCAGTATTCAATTACAGCTTAGCCTCACACTCTCAACCTCCACAGCAGACCTCTTTGTTCAGGACAGCAGCCGGTGGAAAACCTCAATGCGTTCTCCTGCATTTCAACTCCAAACACACACACACACACACACACACACACACACACACACACACACACACACACACACAGATTACTCTAATGCAAACTCATTACATTTTGGAGAAATATTTCAGCGCTGTGGAGAGCTCTGAGTGCAAATCTAAATAAGTCTATCAGAATCAGTCAATTAGCCAAAGCCTCATCAGCAAATGTATTTATATACACATAAATCTGTCTGTAAAGCTGCAAGTCATTGAAAAAAAAAAAAAAAAAAACCCAAAACAAATGTTTTTCTGTGTTTTCTTTAGGTTTAGTTAAATTAGTCCACATTAAATCACGTTGACAGTGGTAAGGAATACCTTGTGTCACTGGTATGCACATCACATGTTTATCTTCTAGTGCTATACGAGTCGCTTCATACTCGGGATTTACCTTACTGAATTGTGAATCACAATTCCACGTCCTTTCAGACTCATTCACTGACTCGACCCACAAGAAAAGCTCAGTTCCGTCTTTCCATTAAGAGTTAATCAAGAATATTGGGCAAAAAAGTCAGAATTAATAAACAGAAAAAAACTTTTGTATGTTTTTTATGTTCCCATTTGAGATCTGTTGATCCTACACTCTTTTTTTTCCCATAATGAAATGGATCGTACTTCTTCCAATTAAGGGTTGTGGGAAGCTGAAGCCTATCCCAGTAATCATTGTGGAGAGGCAGGATACACCCTGGACTGGTTGTCAGTCCATCACATGCCACACAGAGAGCCAAACTACCACTCACTCTTACACTCACTCCTAGAGAGAATTTAGAGTAGCAAATTAACCAAACATACATGTCTTAGGACGGTGGGAGGAAGATGGAATACCTGGAGACAACCATACATGGGACATGCTAACTCCCCTCAGAAAGGCTACAGTGTTAATCCCTGCGCCACTGTGAAGCCCCTGGGTGGTGTGAATCAGTTGAAAATGGGAAGCTATATACATATATGTATTTATAGATATATGTGGAATTCAACGCTCTCTTTGGGAGACTGACACAGATAAGAAATTGACTCTAAAATCCGATTTATTTTGGTGACAGACACATTTAAAGTTGATTCAGTGAAAATAATTGTGTTTACCATCATTACAGTCAGTCGATACAGAGCAGAGCATTGACCAGCCACCCTTGATGTATACTGGGACTCCTTGTCCCGACAAATCTCAAGATCGAATGTAAACAGTTGCAACAAGCCACAAAAACAAACCTGGACTTTTCTTTTTAAGATGACATTATCATGTAGTGAGCGTGTGACTGGTCATTTTACTTTTAGGTAGACAAGCCACAACACTGCTAAATACAAGATGTCCCAGAGTATTGATCTCAGAGGGCCAATGAGAGCAGCCAAACATCAGCTTTGGCTCCAGTCTGGCCTTGCACATCGATTTTACAAGTACCTAGCACAATGTCTCCCCTATCACTGCCAGGCTGGAGATGCATCATAAAGCAGTTGCATTGCTGAGCCTTTTTCTGCATCATAAAACAGCCAAACAGAGAGAAGAACAAGTGTTAAGCCAGACAGCTGCCACTGCCAAAGATGTACTGAGAGGTTAGTTGCTAAAAATGCTGCTGCCCCGTGATGCTGACTTTGCGGCGAAGTCCATGAGAGCAATGGATCGAATATACGTTAACAAGCTTAAAATACAATGGGGGGGAAAGAGCTTAGGATCAGCTCAGAGCCCCTTAGTCATAAGATAAGATGAAACAATAATCCCTTTGAGGGGATTTGCTTGTTACATTATTAGTCAATAGAACACGCACACTGTGTTAAACCGTCATGCTCATCACTGCCCAAAATCACAAGCTTGCAAATAATTAAACAGTTTATATACATTCAGAAGAAAAATATTGTTATGGCTCCTTTAAAAAAAAAAAAAAAAAAAAAAAAAAAATATGTACTTGATTGTGGTAAACAGATTTTTTTTTTTTTTTAGCATATTTTCTTATAATTATAAGCATACTAGCTTATAACTAGAGCTGTGCAAATGGTTATATATGTAATTAATTATTCTATTGATTATTTCTAATAATGAATTAACTTGTACTTGTTCTGTTCTGAACGCTGGATGTGTAGACTGGCTGCTTTTAAAGACGCATTACGTAACTATTTGACCTTAAACAGAGCTGACACAGTGACATCTATCATGTGCATATCTGCTCAGCAGCATCCCAAGGCTGAGAAACCAAACTATAGAAGTTTTACATCCGGGACGTGACTTGACATTTCGCTTCACGGTAAAATGAGGAACTGGCTGAACACGCAACGTTGCAGATTCACCAAGGAAACGCAAGAAGATTTAAAGACAGAAAGGGACAAAACAAGAGTCATAATAATTTTGCTGGCTGGAGAGAGCTAACAGGTCCGATAAGATGAAAGATAGATACTAGTTTAGCCGTCGATAGGAGGTGTGTGATGGGGATGTGGCAAAAGTTCTGCAGTGTGTCTTCCATGACATGCGGGATGATTGCATGTATAGCACAAGAAATGAAGAAAAGGCTCGCGTGTTTTTGTTTAGGATTGCATGCAGGTTTCCACAATGTGAGAATTGCAAATTGCCAAAATAAAATTACAACCACCTTTTTCAAAAGATAGTGAGTTAAATGTCTCAACGTAATAATGTGTCAGATTATTAGTTTATTGTAGTAAGGTGTCAATATACTGGAAACTGTTCACTGCTAGACAACTATAGCAGTAATCCGTTACATCATTTTCTCAAATAAGGAAAGTTACAACAGTCCACAATTCAGATGAAATTCAGCCAATATATAGAAAATTAAGTGCTTTGAAGCTGTTTTAAGAACAGTTCTGAAAAACTTCATCAGCCATAATGAAGATGCCCCTGGAAAGGAAAAACGAGTTATGCCTTTACTGTGGAGGAGAAGTTTGTTAAGTAACCTTAAAAATCACCAATTAACAATACCTCAGACTGGACGTCCAGCTGCAGATGAACATCTGCAGCAGCTGTTGGAAGAGACTGCAAAGCGACGTTTATGATGGAACTGCAGCAAAAGAATAAGACCCAGGGGACTGACAGTGGTGTTAAATAAAATAAAGATTTGAGCTGAAGAGTCATAATTTGATCTGTTGTTTCCATGTCTTTATGACACACAGGTCCAAACAATTTGAGGGGTTTTCTGAGGAACTGTGCAACTGAGGACGACAAGAACTTTTTGCTCTGGTTACATTTTCAGTGCAGATAAAGTTCTAGTTAAGTTAAGCATTTATAAAACAAATCATGTGGCCCTTAGCGTTTCAGAAAGATGTACAACATTTAACCTATTACAACATCTCTGAAATAAAAACAAAAAAACATCTCATTTCAAAGTAATATGGGAAAACTTTGCCAATGGGAATCTTCTACATGAATTAAGAGGATAAGCAGCAGCAAGGTGTTGCAAATCAAAGGGATTTGATCGAATGATCTTGAACAGATGTGTTGATGACCTGCCGTCTCTGCAAATTTAACATACAAAGCTCAGAGAAACTGTGTAAAAAATGAAAGAAGAAATACAGAGAGTTACACCTAAAACTCGGCAGGCCTCAGTTATCATGGTAAATGTTGAAGTTCATAATACGAGTATAAAAAAGACCTAACAAGTCTGCCTTGCTTCTGAAGGGTTTTTAACATGGAAAGATGACCTCAAATGCCTCTTCCCAACCGTGAAGCATAGCAGTGCAGGGTTAATGTTTTGGGCTTGTTTTGCAGCACCTGGAACTGGACATGATGCTTTAAAGAATCCTCCAGAGTCAAATATGTGGTAATTTCTCCAACAGCTAAAGCTTTGGTCAGAATTTAATCAGCATAATAATCCCAAAAACACCAAAAAACTTCAACAAACTATAGAAAATAGTTAAGTATTGCAAGGGTCCAGTCAAAGTCCAGACCAAAAGCTGATTAAGCCTACAAAACCAAACCATCATAAACGATAACTGCATTTTCTGAAACCTTTTGAATCACTTTACGGTAGAAACTTTGCTCAAAACCCTGTTGTACACCATGCAATACTTGTCTCCATCCTCATGGTGAAAACCAAGAAGCAGAAGACTACACTAATACTTCTGCTTTATGATATAGTAAAAATAGTAAGAAAAGAAAAATAATAAATAATAAAAAAAAATAAAATACAAGTGCTCGGTATTTCTTAGGTCAGGCTTTGAAGAGTTAAAACAGGGCAGCAGGACCTTAAGAGACCAGTGCAACAAAGAATATGGAAAATCTCAAATTACACGTGCAGTAAAGAGAAAGGTGGGTCAGATTTACTCTGTAAAAATGTTAAAGACTAACAGCACAGGAGCACTTTCATCTTAATTACCATTAATTAGTGAAGCAGTTATATATGTCTTTGCAACATATTTAAGGTTTTTGCCATTTAAGACCTGATAGGACTAAAACTTTCTTCTGTTACGTATAAGTAAAATTTCAACAGGTGTGATGTGATACATCAGCTGGTGGGTCATACACATGTAAAGATCATCTGATCATTTCTTCCTGGATTAGACTATAATAGAATATTTTCAGATTATTCTTTATTATGATAATTGGATTCAGAGCTAAGTGAACCTTCTTTCTCCATCCATGATCTTATGCATTGAATAAGTGTGAAAACATAATAAGCTTATGAACACCCTCCTTACACTTTAAAGACGTCTTAAGATGCTGCAAAAGAAACCTGTCGCTGTGTTATAATATTCAAAAATAGAAGAGAAAATGTTAGATTTATTTATATACAAATTTTTAACACTGTGTGTCATTTTAATTTAGTAATACTGAACCTTGAATTGGTCCTATAAAATTTTCATGCAATATTTTTGTTATTACCATCCTAACCAGGACTATCATCAATATATAATGAATTTGATCTCAATGGAATCTTACGAGCAAAAAAAAAAAAGTAAATTAAATAAACTATTACAAGCTCTTCCTGGCAGCAGTGTGCGTTTGTTATATCTTTACTAGACATAATCCTCCATATGCTTTATGTACAATTAAAACTTTTTCATTTTGCATTCAGAAAGGGAAAGATGTTATTGCTCTAAACCTGGATTATTTACTTTTCTCCTGCCATCTCAGCTTCTAACGTTCAGAAATTTCAAGTTAGCAAAATAATGTTGATATAAAAGATTAACAGGAGGTTACTGTAATGGAATTAAACACTGCTATGAGCTCAGCTTTTCAGTAATGTTAACACAGTTCCTGCGAAAAACTGGCCATCTCCTCTCATCAGGCAGCTATTTTCTAACATAAGTCTAAACTGACATCTTCTGATGCCACTAATTTTAATAATTGTTGTTTTCAGTAAATTGTCTTTGAAACAAATGCAAGAAATGCAATGAAATTTGAACTGTATTCATATGTATGCTGTTTGGAGCACAAACATAGCTAAAACTACTACTTTGTTAGTACTTAAACCTGTTCTGACACTGGGGTCAGACAGACTGAATCCAAAGTCCTTAAAGACACAAACCACCCAAAGTTTTACATCCTTGGTTGCTCTCTTTTTTTCACATTTGACGCTTAACATTGGTAAATTTGGGTTTAAATGTGTTATGCTAAGAAGAGCTAACCTTATGCAGAGAAGAGAAGCAGTCTGCAGAGGTTTGATAAGCTTCGCTCTTCTATACATTAGCATCCAAACTGGGTGTGTGCTCCAGTATGGAATTAAACCATACATTTTGGCTTTGGAGCTAAAAACGAGGTTTAAATAAATTACAAAGGGTATGGTAAAGGATGAGGCTACCTACTGAATGCAGCAGCCTTTTAGCTTTTAGTTGGACCCACTCTTTACTTGTCACATCTACATTCAAAATGCTTAAATGAAGAGGAATAAACAGGACTAAAAGCAACCCAAAAACCATAGTACGTTCCCATCTTTTATATAAAATCCACCCAGCAAATAATATGTGCATCACATCAGCATGCATCTGTTGTCTTTGTGAGCAAAACATGCAAAATTGAACAGTTCTCTTTAGATGTAATGATTGTGAGAAATGCAGCTTTCTTTACTGCAGCTATCTTGTCATTTTGTTTGCAAAGTTTTATCTGATCGAAGGGGGTTGGGGGGGGGATCAGGTAACGTTGATGCTGATTTCATCTGAATGCTACATGCTTGCCCAAGTTCACACATGAATGAATTTCTTAATTAGTGCCTCATTCGGTTGCACGTGCTTATTTCTCTGCTGTATCAAATGATTGTGTTATTACATACCAAACTGAATGAGAATGAGGGGGTTGAATGGGGGGCTGGTCTCTTAGCTCTCCAAATTTAAGCAGCACATGATTGGTTTGAGTGTTTCTAAACTAATAAAATAACCCAAAGTAATTTAACAAACTTTACCCCTTGACACTACGCAGTGTTCAGAGAATGTGACCGGAAACATGTCTTGAAGTTAGCGTATGTTCTAAAATGTCAAGGTTTCTGTGTGTGTGTGTGTGTGAGTGTGTGTGTGGAAGGGGTGGGGTCGTGTGGGGTGGTCCTGATGTCTACCAAGCTTTTAATCAAATCCCTACCCTGAAGCAACAGTGACAGTGAAGGTAAGCCTGAAACAGGATATATACTCTAAAAGTCTAAGAGCTAAAATATCCCTGCTGGTGTCCTTATTAATTTCTCATGGTAACTTAAAATACCAGTAGCCTGTATCTGTTCCTATTTGCAGAGCACTTTGGTGCTTTCGCTTCATATGACAAATTCTACTCCAAAAAGCACACTTGCTCCAAATGGCCATATAAAATAAATATGGTAAGTCCAGAGAAAATGTGTGTGTTACCGTCAATGAAATATTGAAACCTTTTTTTTTTTTTTTTTTTTTTTTTTTATGTATGAAATGAAGCCATTCACCTGTGGGCTTTTACAGCCGCAGTTATCCTGTCTGTCTGTTAGAGAGAAAAGCTAATGGAGATGACACACGCAACACCACTCACCGTCTCTCAGGTTTCACAGGCTCCTTCACAGGCACTTTTTTTGTCCTGCAACACATATTTGTTTTCATATAACAGTAACTGTCACAGTGGAGATCTGTCCAAGATGTGCCATACCTCTCGTGGTTTTAGCTGGGATAGACTAGGGCTCCAAAGATAAGACGGATTGATGGATGATTTATCACACGAATCATTCAGTTCCTCTGGAGGGTCTGAAAGCCAAGCGGAACAAAATTCCCTTCCAATAATACAAATTTTAACACAAGATTCAAGAGGGAGACGCTATGAAACTATTATCAGCTTGTATGCAAAGACATTTTCCATAACCTTCAGGGAGTTATCTTCCAACAGCTGCCAAAGCTGCAGATCTCAGGCATATTGGAAAATAACCAAGCTTTAATTATGCTATCAGTGTGTTTTATGTCAACCATTAAGATGTCAAATGGATGAAGTAAAAGTAAATCAGAAAGTTTGTTCCATTATAGGAAAAAATGGTTTTGAATGATTCCAGCACATAGACTGTATATAAAGAGATGGACGTAGCCTTTGTGACGTCACACACAGGTTTCTGAAGAGCTGAATTGAAACTCGGTGGGCAGTTCCTACCATCGCCATCTTGGCAGAGGCATGCGTGTTGTCTTGCCTGGAAAATACAAATATGGGCAAAGAAGTGGAGCTGAGAGGGGGGCTTTGAGCTTCATTGTGGATGATTGACATCGAGTGAACTCTGAGCTGCCTGTAGCTCAGAGTTCACTTAGCTACAGGCTAAGAGCTAACTGAGCAAACCCGGAGATAACAGAAGCTAACCAGCTAACAGAGGTAAGCGGGCTAAAGCTACGTTGCTAACCGGCTAAAAACCGTGGTTGTTCTACGTTCTTCTGACTTGAAGCATGAGGTCAGGTACCTGTCAATCAAAAGGACACGCCCCTAGATATCCCAAACTTCGAGATTAAATTACTTTTAAACGGGTGAGTTAGCAAAAATTCACTCCTACCACAGTTGTCATGAAGGTAAACCTGACCTATTAAACCGAAAATAGATTTTTGAACCAGGCTATGAACATGTTTATTTCTGCTGTGAATTTGGCCTTGTTAACATGGGAGTCTATGGGGATTCTCTCTGTTTCGCAGCCCCTAGTGGATGAAGGGGGGACTGCAGTTTTATACACTTCCGCATAGGCTTCACTTTTAACCACCGAAGGCTCCGTCCATCTTTCATATACAGTCGATGCTCCAGCAGTAATGAATGTGACATGGTTTTCCAAACTACCTTTGGAGGCATCTAGGTTCTGTTCAGCTCTGATTTGATCCCTTTCACCCATAAAGACGTAAATATTGGCAGATTTTCTCAGTGAGGCAGCAGCTCACCTTGCATCTTACCTGTACTCTGAGCTCTCTCCAGTCGGTAAAAGTCTGTCCAAGTTTAAAACTTATCTATTGCTCTGTCCCCTTTTTCTCTTTCCTTTGCTTCCTCCAATAATGTCTTCTTTGGATGAATAATATTAGTTATTTAAAGTACCACTGCATGATTGCAATGCATGAGAGAAAGGGATAGAGCAAGAATTACAAGAGGAAAAATTGGATAAATCTGTGGAGGCGTCTCAGTGAAAAACTGTCAAAATTCAGCAGAGTTGCTTTTACTCTCTATGACCAACAGGACCTTCCTGCTCTGCACCAAATGTTTGACATTATTTCAATGTTATTGCCTGAGATTCATCAAGATATTAGTTCAGTTCATGTATAAGTGGTTATGCAGAGACGCATATGAAGTAGTGCAGTGGTGTATCTGGGAATTCCAGCTGCTTCTGGTAGAAAAAAAAAAAAAAAAAAAAAGCGAAACTACCATGTGAAAGATGAAGCAGACTTTAGCACCGATCATCAGCACTATTACTGACACAAAACCAGTTCTCAGATTAGGTACACAGCACTGTATTTGTACTGCAGTGCTTGCTCTTCACACACTAATCTAATGCTTTCATTTACTCGCATTTAGCGCAGTATAATATTTAACTTTGAATCACCGGTCATTAATTCAGTTTTTAGTGCCACGTCTCAGCTGTGTCTTTCACAAAACGTAACTAGTTCTTCTACTGCGTCGGCAACCCATATTTTGTTCTACATATTCTGGCATCTAAGATACCATATGCATATTTTTCGGCTGAAAGCAGAACTGTTCCAGGATCTGGTAGATGGCAGGTGGAGTGGATGACTTGCTTAAGGCTATTGCGATATAGCATTACTGTATTTCCTAACAAAAAACCCTGAATTTCCAAATCCGTTCAAAATACTATTGTATGTGCAATATAATTTTTTACCAAAGGCTTGACACTAAATATTTATGAAACAAGGGAAGAAGGTAGCCAGGGTGAGTTATAAGGGGAAGGTGGAGAGGCCAACCAAAAGATATTTAGCTTTTAATTCTTTGTTTGATTTTGAGTTGTTTAATGAGCCTAATCTTTTGCTAAAACACCAGACCTGTTGATCTTACCTCATTAGCAATGAGGAGAAGGTCCCTTTATCAAAAGTCACAGTTCATCTGGACCCATTTCACTTTGCTTCTACGTCCGGCTGTCACAAAATATTATGAACCCACGGAATAGGTTAGCAGTTTAACTGTAATTGAGTAATCACCAAGAGGACCAGATGGCTGATGTCCCAGGATCTTGGCAGAATCTGGGAAGGCAAGGTATTGACCCAGGCAGGCAGGCAGGCAGGACTGGCTGGGTAGGATGTCAGATGGTCTGAACAGGCAAGGCAGGGCTGTGGTTTGTCTCAGCTTAGTTTGACACCTAGAAGAGGCAACGATCCAGCGTCAAATGGTGAACAGCCTGGGGTTTTTAAGCAGGTGAGGAGCATGATAGTGATTCTGCTCAGCTGTGCTGCCTTAACCACAGGCCACGCCTCCGCCAGACACCACAGAGAGCTATACACAGCTTGGAGATCCATGACACCGGCAGGGGGTGCGAGATGCAACAGAAACATGTCTAAGTGGGATTTTAAGGCGTCTAGAGGCAAGAACAATTCTGACCAGATGACTTGTACTTGATTTTTCATCTGCTTATAACTCTATCCAACCCAATATTTTAGCAGAGAAATCAGGTTGGTGGCAGGTAGGCTCAGCGGTAGTGCAGCACCTCACGCTTTAATTACATTTTACCCATCCGGTACTGCTCTCTGCTGTTTTCGTTTCAGAGATCGGCGCTGGGTGTTCCAAGGCTTGGTTCAGTAGCCTGGACTCATTCATTGCTGTGGCAAGCTGTTGCCAGTAGCATCACTGGTTCCGAGGCAAACGACGGTGTTCCAGTTTTATGGTCAGGCAGAAGCTGACATGAATATGCTGGAGCTGGATTATTCGATGCCAAAATACTGTCACCCGCGTTGCACTGGACGGACGCCGATCTCCTTTTCCCAAGTTACGGGGAGCGTTACGGTGTATCAAACTGCTCTGGAGACCGCTGCTGCTCTGCTTTGACGCATCTTTCCAGATGTTCCATCGGCCGCTCTGTTTTACTGCGGCTTCAACTTCACTTCGTTTCCTTCTCCGCCCTCAACAACTCCTTCTTGGAAAAGAGGAAACACTGACGTGGGCGCCGGATTCACCACAAGCTGGTGCAGACTGGACAGTCGAGCCGCCCATGATAGTGGGGAACGGAAGAACATTTTGGGGGAGAAAGCTGATTATTTTATCTTAATATTTTTATATTGTTTAATTTTGTGTTTAAACTATTTCTGTTCTTCAGGTGCTGAGACTGCAGTGGTGGATTGGTGTCCTGGTGGTGGTGCCTCCCTACTACTTTGGTGTGATTTTGTTTATCTTTTCATGTGTGGTGTTCTTGGGGTCCCTTCCCTAGGTTCTGGACACATCCACCCCAATAGGTCTCAGCCCTGATTTATCTTTCTTTTTAAAGTATTTTGTAGGTTTTAAATAGGAATAATATCTCTTTATACCTGTAACTGATGTCTCTGCCTCCATTGCTAAACGAACCTGAGTGCCTGGTGTAACCACCTAGCTATTTACCCTGGACATAATACCCAGGGTGGCGTTGTCCGGTTTTATATCTTTAGCTTGTAGCCGACTGTCTCTTGCCACACCAGCTTTATATTTATATTTTAGATCTTGCTGATGACTTGGTCATGTTGGTCCTCCACTGTATTGATGATCCTGATCCCTGACCTGCGATCAGGGATATTACTGACAGGGCAGCAGCGACTCCAGAAATACACGATATGTGTCACAGTTTCCTCAGACAAGTCTGGGACGTGGAGTTTTAAGGTCAAAAAGCTGCATAATGCGTCTTTAAGTGAGACATCACAGGAACAACATCTTTTTTGTATAGAATAGCCCCTCAGACTTAAGAAATGGGATTCATGATAACATCTTCAGAGGAGTCAGAATGTAAGTTTTGTTTTTGGATCATGCTTGCAGATGTTTCATCATGAATTTCACACTATATGTAAATTCATTTTACATTTTTTAATAGACTGCTCAATTCATCTGTGAGTCAGAGTTAAAGGAATGTCATGAGGGCGACACAAAGAAATCGTTTTCAGAAAAATGGATGAAACAACTTGAAAACATAGAAACTCCAGCCATGGCTACTGCTAGCATGATAAAGACACGTTTTATAGGTGTGATCACGAAAATGAAAAGTTAATGGTTTGAAAAGTTATTGAAAATGTCTCTTGTGTATTTTATGACAACCCAGCAAAGCACTTTGTATCTCACTCAGAGCCACTGATTTTAACCTCACAGTGGAGCCATGAGGGGTGTTAGAAGTTCATTGGGATCCAGTAAAATGCCATTTTTCCCATTCTGGAACATTCCTCGGATGTCTGCTTGCTTCTAGCATGTCTCATCTGAATATGTTGTTTGGGTGTTGAGTGGACAGGAAGATGCTCCTCCTGCTTACAGCTCTGACAGCACCTGCGCACTACGTGGATATGAGGAAGACCAAAGACTTTCAAAAAGAGGTCATCCATGAAAATGGAAACCACAAGCCATCCAATCAAAGCGACTGTATTGTGACAGCTGGGCTGCATGTGTCATAAAGCAAATTCATCACAGGCAAGCTGTCCTTGTTCTTACTTGCTTTATTAAACCCGACACTTGCAATAACAGCTGACATATATTAACAATGCTCTTGTAGTGGAAACTGATTAATAAATATGTAAGTACTTATTACAGCAGAAGAACTGGACAAATTGATTCAAACAGAAAAAAAAACAAGAAAGACGTTGAACACATGTGAGCACAAAGTACATCCAGATTGGTACTCAGCAAGCAATACAAAGAGATTTAATGCAGGATTAAATGAAAGCAGAACAGCCTTGAGCAATAAAACTTCATATAAATTCTAAAAAATTATCTTCTTTACATTACATGTTATAGAAGAGTTCACAAAGACGACCAACGAATCTGCACTCGAATTAATTACTGTCCGGATTTCCTGCTGCGAGCAATGTCAAAAAAGTGTGTTAAAATATCACACATCATACTTTTTGAAGACTTTTTATTAAAATGCCCCAAAAAAACCTGCAGGTATGTTTCAGATCTAGACATGAGAAGAATATCATAGAGATAGAGAGTAAAGAGAATCTGGTAATTGCTTGCATTTGGTTACGTAATGTTCGTGCATTACTGCTGCACAATAAATCGTTTGAGCGTCGTCATCACAATGTGTGTGTGTGTGCTGTAGTCACACTTTGGAAGCAAATTCACTCAACATGTTTTCATCATTTTCAAGGGTACATGACATGCAGGTTTTTTTTTTTTTTTTCCATTGGCAAAGGTAAAACATAATTCACGTTTGCACATAATAGCATGAAACGTTTATTGTGGACTGTTGTGGAAAAAAAGTTCATCATGAGTCTCAATAAAACAAAATGAAGCTGATATTTATTAAGACTTATGCATAAGAAGAGCTGTTGCACAGATCCACAAGGGTTCTGAATGAGGACTCCGCTCACAGAAAAGCTGCTCAGTCTTATAAATTACAGGAGATGTGTATTCATTGCAGAGGTCTTTGCTTACTTAGAGGCAAAAAGAGTGATTCACTACAGTTTGGTAACTTTTATTAACTCTAAGTTGTGAATTGATCAAGCAGAAACAATAAGAAATTAAATAAAAGCATTACATTTCCTCCACAGGAACCTTCCACAATAAAAGCTGGAATAGCAGATAAAAACCATACAGGTTTCGTTTCAGAAAATTAGAATATTATGAACAAGTTCAATTTTTTTGTGACTCATTTCACAATGTGAAACCTATATATTTTATAGATTCATTACACATAGTGAAACATTTCAAATATTTAATCCTTGAAATGTTGGTAATTGTGGCTTATAGATAATGAAAACCCAAAATTCAATGTCTCAGAAAATTAGAATATTGTGAAAAACGTCAATCTTAGAAAGTCATGGTGTCACACCATAATGAACTAATTAAGTCAAAATACCTGCAAAGGTATCCTAAACCTTTAAATGGTTTCTCAGTCTGGGTCAGATGGCTACACAATCACGGAGAAGACTACTGACTAAACAGATGTCCAGAAGACGACCATTGACCCTCCACAAGGAGGGAAAGCCATGAAAGGTCATTTCTAAAGAAGCTGCTTGTTTACAGAGTGCTGGATCCAACCATATTAATGGAAAGTTGAGTGGAAGGAAAAGTTGCACCAGCAAAAGGCAGAACCGCAGCCTTGAGAGGATTGTCAAGCAACATCCAATCAGGAATCTGGGGAGCTTCACAAGGAGTGGACTGAAGCTGGACTCAGCACATCAGGAGCCGCTATGCACAGATGAATCCTAGACATGAGCTACCAATGTCCCATTCCTCGTGTCGAGCCACTCCTGAACCAGAGACAACGCCAGAAGCATCTCACCTGGGCTAAGAAGGAAAAGGACTGGACTGTTTCTTAGTTGAAAGCAAATTTTGCATTTCATTTGGAAACCAAGGTCCCAGAGTCTGGAGGAAGAGTGGAGAGACACAGAATCCATGTTGCTGGAAGTCCAGTGTGAAGTTTCCACAGTCAGTGATGATTTGGTGAGCCATGTCATCTGCTGGTGTTGCTCCACTGTGTTTTCTGAAGTGCACAGTCAACACAGCATCTACCAGGACATTTTAGAGCACTTCATGCTTCCTTCTGCTGACAAGCTTTATGTAGATGTTGTAGGCACCTGCCTACACTGCCAAAGGTACCAACAGCTGCTTCAATGACCATGGTGTTAGTGATTGATTGACCAACAAACTCACCTGATCTGAACCCCATAGAGAATCTGTGGGGTATTGTCGAGAAGAATATGAGAGACACCAGACCCAACTATGTAGATGACCTGAAGGCTGCTATCAAAGCAACCTGGGCTTCCATTACATCTGAGCAGTGTCACATGCTGATCGCTTCCATTGCCACGCCACATTGATGCAGTAATTCATGCAGAAGGAGGCCTGACCAAGTACTGAGTGCATGGAAAAGAACATACTTACCAGAAGCCTGACATTTCTGTTTAAAAGAAATCAATTTTTTTGCATTGATCTTAAATAATGTTTAAATTTTTTGAGACACTGCATTTTGGGTTTTCATTATCTATAAACCACAATCATCAAAGTTTCAAAAAAATAAATGTTTGAAATGTTTCACTCTGTATGTAACCATTATAATATAAAGGTTTCATATTCTGAAATAAGTGATAAAAAATATTGAACTTTTCATAATATTCTAATTTTCTGAAATGCACCTGTATATAATGTTAACACCAGGTTCTGTCTACACCTGTTAGCCTTACAAACACACACATGTATATATTAACAAATAAACACAGGAGCAGCTAATATCTACATTGGCATTACCGGAGGTTGTTCCAGTGTTATCCTGATTAAATTGTACTGTTAGGCTCCATGTCTGCAGACATCCTGCTGAACTGTGGGTGCAGTCAGCTGCAGACAACACTTCCCAACATACTGAAGACCAAATTGAGCCAGGTTTGGATTTTCAATCAAGGTCATTTGAAGAAGAACCGAGATGTTCCTTTACTTATACCATTCACAAACATAGGCTAATGGTATATTTACTTACCATTAGCCCCATATTTTAGCAGTCTGCTAACAGTATTTTCTTTTTTAGTCTCAAAAGAAATGTAAAACCTAAACTTAAATATTTACTAAAATAATGAGTAAAAACCACCCCTGCTCCAACTGTTTATACTAAAATAGTGATAACCCTTTAGGCACCAAAGCTGCAACACTGTCAAGCGCCAGGCCAGAGACCTGAAAGGATGGGTTAGGAGATGCTTTTCAGGAGTATTTTTTAATGTATTGCTTGAAGGGTGCCCATGTCTAGGAAGGAAAAAAAACACCAACCAATTGTTCTAACAGTCCTGTTCTTCAAGATTGAATGGTGATATGTCAATCCCCCTCCCTCCATTAACAAGCATTGGGTGTCTTTGGTGTTTGGAGTCATGGCTTAGGAGGAAGATCTGAAGGGTTTGGACCAGTGACAACTTCCCACCGCTAGATGGCACACATGTGAATCTGCCGGCATTCTGCCGGCATTCAGCCACCTTCAGCGTCAGCAGTTGGCCGATTGACACTGCCATCACAAACAAAACAATGCGCAGAACACATCACACACTCTAAAACTTTCAGAATTAAAGAGTTAACTTTTGTTTGTTTGTTTTTGTTTTTTGGTGACTTGCCACTGGTCAAGCTGGGATTCCACAGTAAATACAGATTCTGTATGCTATACATTTGCCATGTTGTTAATGGCTGTCCAGTTGGAGCAATTAAAATCCTTTGTTTCTGTTTTGGGCAACCTACCTTCAGGGATGACTCAGTAATTTAAGCAACCTTGTTCTTCCACATGGCAGATTAGTGTCTGTGCCCAGAGGGAGTATAGAACAAACAGAAGCAAATGATTTTGCAGTGAACTGAGAAAGCCAGAAACCACAGAGAAAATGCCTGAAACAACCAACCTGTCAAGAATCAAGAAAAGCTGTCAACAAGTGAGCTGAATACTGCTGCCATTTTAAAGATACAGCTGATGTTTTTCTTCTCTTCACCTGACTGTCTTGGAGGATAACTGTCAAATACAAACTTCTGAACACATGTTTTTAAAGCATCACACCTTCCCTTTAGGTTTTATGTTGCTACAAGGCTAAATAGAGAGTTTGGCCTCACCTGACTCATTCTGGGCACTGATGTCCTGATTTGTACTGCAAGTTGAAACTAAACGAGTTGGATTAGACTGAACTGTGACCTAGGGCTGCTTGATTATGGCAAAAATTTTAATCACGATTACTTTGACTGAAACTGAGATGTTGATTATTTAACACGATTATCCATTATCTTTAACAACATGAATACAGTTAACATTAAACCGTGGCCTTTAAACAATGTCTTTAGGACTCCACAAATTTTAGAAAACAAACAAATAACATGCAGCTTTGTCTTGACAAAGTGCAAATACTGATGTAAACTGAATAGATAAATAGAAGTAAGGATTAAACAACGCTGTGTGTTGGGGTGTTCTAGGCTCGGCGCACGGTTCTTATGCCATGGTCCCACACAGTAAATATTTTATAACAAATTTGTATTTCTTTTTCACAATATTTGCTGAATATACTAAATTACATGAATTATTTCATGTTGGCCTGGATGTAGTTTTTATACCAAGCACCTGTTAAAGACAGCTGATCTGAACCAGATGATTAACGCGTTGCTATGGTGACGCCCCGTACTGGAGGGATATTATAGTGATTTAACTCACCGAACTACGTGTGCGTTTATCCGAAAATAATGCAGCCAGTTGTCACTGACCGTGGTAGAAACTATGTTGTGGTGAACTTCCACAACCTACTGCAGTTATTCTACATTGACCTGCAGCCGGAGTCGACTGAGACTGGCCGCCTGGGAGTGCTTTAGGATGGGAGAGGCTCCCGCTGCTCCTTCCTTACAGTAACTGCAGAACAATATGTGCCTTCAAGTCAGTCGCCAAAACACCAGAAAAGTCTCTAATAACTCCAGTAAAAGGGGCTAGATTTGTCGCTAGTCGCTTTTAACAAAAAAAAAAAAAAAAAAAAAAAAGACACCAAGTTGGCGACAGTGTCTGAATGAAACCAAAGCATCTGTGGGAGGAGTTTACAGCACAGCGCTGCAATGCCAGAGACGCTCGATTAGCAACTGAAGACAGCAGGAGAGGAAACTGCTAAGAGAAAAATAATCACACCTTTTTATTTTTATGATCGTTGAAAAGCCAGATCGTAATTGAGATTAAAATCTGATTAATCGCCCTGTGACCATCCCTCCAGCTGACCCAACCTTTCGCAATAAAAAGCTGTGGTTATTGCAAGCCATGCTGTGTTCTTTTAGTAGGCAGCTATCTATGTTACATACCATTGTACTGGATATGTACATACAGACATTACATATTGCATATGTTCTGAGAGGATAATGTTATTTTGACAACATATGACATAAAAGCTTAAAACGTGCCTTTTAAAGGTACAGAGCGTAAAAATCACTGACATCTTGTGGTGAAGATGGGAACAGAAATTGCTTTACATGAATGTTGGTCGTCAGTGACCAAAATTCCCTCAGACATAAACACGTTGTCACCTGCAGTTGCAAGCGGAGCGCTGCGACTTGTCAAACTAAGCAGCGATGTTTGTCCATTCAGAGACACTGTAGCAGAAATGGTGGTTTGCATCTGGCAGCTGACCTGCATGTGAACCCATTGTAAGTAGATAGAAATGGCTCCATTTAAAGGAATAGAAAAGTTATTTTAGTAAAGTAATTATCCACACACAGACAAACCGCTTTTAATCATGTTACTTTTTGTTTTGACAATGAGCTTTGGTTTTGTCACATGATGCACCTTAAATTAAATTTGGACCCATGGGGCGAGCTCTATCCATCCTGCACAAACAGGATTCCCAACAGCGAGGCCGACTAACTTCCAGTTCAATTCACACATGAATGGAACAGAATGAAACACCCGAACGCTTCCTCCAAACACCTAATCAGAGTTGATCAGATGACATTGTTTGTTCAAAGGGGTTTGAGACACAAGTTTAAAAGAAAATGTTTTTGTTTTGTTTTTTTCACTAAAAATCGGTTGCATCAATTCCATCGTGGTTTTTAGATCTTGCTGTTGCTCATGTGATATTTGCCTCCTATCAGCAGTTTTACACATGTCAATACTTCCAGGTCACATTAGAAAGTTCTCCCTTTGAAAGTAAACATATTCCAGACAGCAACTCAGACAAAAAAAGATTTTCACAGCATTTAATTGGTTCTTTCTTTCTTTCTTTCTTTTTAGCATTTACTGCACATCTTTCCTGCAAACATTGTGGTGCCATATTGTGTGATTTTTGGGAATAATTTTACCTTCACAGAAAGTGTCTCGTGTAAACATTCTCCGCCCCCTTTTCTTTAGGAAATACACCCAGTTTAGATGATTTTTATTCTCCCCCTCACACAGAACAAAAGCTTCTTCCAGTTTCAGATGGTAATTCAGCTCTGTACTACGCCTTAATGATTACTGATGTGTATTATCATTAAATGAAATGTGCTTAGTGTGCTTGAAATTGAATTGGAAGGCGTACGTTTGCTTTGACACTGCAGGGCAGATACTGAAAGTCATTAGACGCGGCTCTGAGATAAAAACGTAAACTCCTTTCCGCGGTAAATTCGGCTGCCTCTGGCTGGCGGAGAGCCTTATTAGGGAAATATTGTGTGACTTGTTTCTTTGCTCCAGTGTACAATCATTTTGACAAATGTAAGGAACAAAGCGCACAACAGTGGATGTTGACAATAGCTTCAAGACAAAGAATCGGAGGAGAAAATCTCAGCTCAGCACATGCGGTCGACCACTGTAACACTGCTAACCTAGAAACTGGAGGTCAGTCTTGTTAAACATATCAATGGGCACATTTAACAATCAGCCAACAATTTACTACCAACTTGACTTTAATAAAGTCAGTTTTTGTTTATTATTTAGCACACAAAGGCAAAAGGGACATCTATAACAGTGTCTCTCCGGCAACACTGGGCTTATAAAGGTGCTTGTGATTTTTAGTAAATACTGAGCGTACAAGGTCATGTTTGCAGTCACTTTATGAGTCTAGTTTTGTCTGTTCTTTATTCTAAATGTCCTGAGGGAAATATTTGTCTCTGTCTCCCGTATGGATGGATGATTATAAGGCCTTCAGAGGGACTGGTCAGGGGGCCTTGTGATCAAAGACCCCGTTTGACAAACGCATAACAAAAATGCAAAATTGGGATTTTTGTAGCGCTCGGCCCTTTGTTTCAACAAAAGCATGCAAATGACAGTGAGACTAACCTTTTCTTTTTTTTGTTTTACAACTTTAAAGCTTCTGGTTTGATATTTTAAAATTTGTCATCAACCATGATCACGTCTGAAACTACTTTAGTGAAGCTGACGCTTAACTAAAAGCTCAAATTTAACAGTTTAATCTCATCCTCAGCTGTGACTGGGCTTGTTTTTCTCCATGAGAAACAGATTTCTGATGTTTAAAGGCTTTAAAATGGAAAACTGTCTTGTATAATGCTGGATAAAATATTTTGCAGGGATAGATGCTATTAAATAATGTCAGGTTTTTAATTCTAGCATTGCTAATTTTCTTAGAGAATGCTCATATTTTGTGTACACGAGTGCCAGTGGGCCAAAAACATCTTATTACATGATAACAGGAGCATAATGATATGCTAATTTCACTGCAGAGGAGACTTGATGTTCTCTGTAATTATGATATATGTGTACACCAGTCAGCTTGGACAGAACTGACATGTGTGTTTACCCTCCGAAACGCAGGCAGTAATTCCACTGATGCCAAATGTTTGAAGCTTTATTATTTACGTTTACATTTTAATCATTTCAAATGTTTTGGTCTCTTTTACAACGCAGAATTTCACTTTATATTTATTTCTACATATAATATGGCATCATGGACATCTTTTGATTATGAAGACAGTGGAGCCAGCAGTGAAATCATGACGAGTTAAAAGCACGTTGAAGTGCAGAAATTGCAACAATCTCCAGTTAATATAATGTTATTGTGGACGTTAAGCCGTGTGGGGCATTGAGCGGAGGTGTGTTACCATGACCTCGTGCTCCTGCTGACTTCTACCGTGTAGAGTGACGTAAATGCTAAATGTTTGAATAGAACAACCACATACCACCTAATACCATTTCCCATTGGATCTAATCCTTTTCTACACCTGCTTTATCGTATCTGGGATCAGTCACAGTCACTTTTAGTGTCAATATGGGATTATTCATTAACATGCATTGGGAAATGGGAGGAAGTCATTTGTGTACAGGAAGAAGATAAAGTCTGCATAAAAAAAGGCTCCAGGCAAGATTGAACCAGGAACCTTCTGGCTAGGAGGAAAAGAGAGTCTCATGGTCCAAAGAAAAGTTAACTCCAGCAGCAGCTCTGTGAATTGGTTCAACCAGCATCTGATTTTATTTGTATTTTGCTTCCATGTAGAATACAGGAGAGAAACGCCAGACAATTCAAAGCTCAGAGGGAAATCTGACAAGGTGGAAATGTGGAAAAGCGTCAAACTGGTCTGTCTATCTGCTCTGTTTTCAGGGATGTGGTGAGATGCATCCATCTTGTGGGCAGCTGTTCAGTGTCTTCTGTCTGGGCTTGCTTTGTTAGCTGAAGGAAACCCACTGGTGGGAGGAGTTACTTCCTCTATGTGTGGATCTGTTTGGTCTCTTTCTCCAAACACCAGCTTCATCTTCTCTCCTCTGAATCTCCACACCCTCTCTAATGGGCAGGTTAACATCATTTTAGTTTTTTGTTACTTTAATAACAGAACTTCACATTTATGATGGTCCAACTCCCTGTTTAGCCCCTCAGTTTCACCTCCTCAGAAGACGTCTCTGTCCTAGCTGTCCCTGTGCTGTGTCAGTCTGTATCCAGGCGACAGAATTGGTGGAGTGATCGTTATTGGGATGTTTTTCCTTTTCATCAATAGAAGGTCCGGTCCAAACTGGTCTCTCTCTACTTTCAGAGCCAACCCAGCAGAAACAGAACTCAACATCATGCTGACGTTTTAACAGCAGGCAGGTGTTTCATTTGTAACACAGAGAGAGCTTATCAGTAGTTATTAGGTTTTAGCTGTTAACCAGCAGTATTGGTGAATAGTATTTACTAACATTGTTTTTTTTTTTTGTTTTTTTTTTTTTAACTCCCCTGTATCCATTTGGACTGGTGGTATTACATGCAGATACAGCCAAAGTGAGAGGTAGGAAGACAAACATCAAATGGATGGAGAAGGGGGGCTCGAACATTGTAGTGTGGCTACGGACAAACTGAAATAGGCCTAACATTATCCATTACTGATATTCTAATTTTATTACCTGTATGCTGCATGTATTACCATTATTGCCATTGAGGTTATATTTTTGTCCACGTTTATGTTTCTGTCTGTCTGTTTATTAGTAACCTTACACAAAAACTACAAGGTAACATTTTGTGATTTTACTTTTTTAATATTAGTCTTGGTCTAATTTAAATCAAAGCTGGATATATATATTCAATTCTATTCTACAGAAATTCATCTGATGCTTTTATCCTAAGCGACATATAAATGAGAGTGAGAACAACACAAGCACAAAATCAAACAGTAGAGGATAAGTAGGTGCTGGTTGGACTGCTGCAAGTCTAGTTGGATGCAGGTGTTGCCATTTAGTGCTACAGGCTGTGTAACAAAAGTTTTTGTTATCCTGCACACAATATTCCCAATGTTAAAATACAAAGCATAAATAAGCAGGCCAAGTTCTCCAACCCCTCTGACAAATAGGGTTAAACTAAGATCAAAAGTGCTCCTTAAAGAGCTGATTATATATATATATATATATATATATATATATATATATATATATATATATATATATATATATATATATATATATATATATATATATATATATATAGATAGATATATATATATATATATATATATATATATATACAATGACATATAAAACCGTGAAGACATTAAGACCTATTCACCTTTGCTCTGAATCTAGTGCAACCGGCCACCACAGATGCAACAGTCCTGTTACTAAGCCTCTGAATTGCAGATTTGCTGACATTGTCATAAAGAGGAAAATTCTAATTTATTGCTGAAGTCAGCATGGTTGTGAAGATGAGGGAGGTGGGGGGCTGGGGTCGGGGTAAAGGAAATGCTGTTTTAAAGAGGGATTATGGTGTATCTGACAGTATTATTATTTTCCAGTTAAAAATGTTTGTGACTCACAGTCCAGGCTGTTCAGGAATGTGATGTTTGTTTGCATTTAGGCTGGATTAGACTCTAACAGACAGTTTAGAAACAGACTTTGTGATTTCACATGTGATAAAACTACACTGTGTTCTTCTTTCTGACAGCAAAACAGAAATGAAGATGATTGCGCTTGAAAGACTCCGAGCAAAACATGTCTATGCCAAAAATATGTTGAGCCATTAGCAGAATGAATTAAAAGAAAGACTGATTATAATGTAAAGAAGCTACATAATTTAATATTAGCATGTTTATAGAATGTTTATGATGGCAAACAGCGCAATGTGATGCACAGAAAATGGCTGTCCATCTGTTAAATGTGTCTATTAAACAAATACAGTAAAACATCTGTTGTTACCTTCTGTTTCTAATTAAAAAATATATTTTATTTTCATGACAAAGTTCAATTCAACTTAACTTTATTTAAACAACACATTATGAAACAGAGCCGCCACAAGGCTTTCACAGTGGAAACAAGCCAGAGAAAGGACATAACAACTAAAACTGATGTAAAACAAATAAACAAAAGGCTAAAAGTAAGTCACTAATAAAAACAAACAATGATACTAATATCCATAACACAGTGATACAACAAGGAGGCAAGTGTTGACTTTGGTTCCCACATTAAATAACTTAACCAATCAGAAGTTTCAGCGATACTTTGGTCTTTGTTTTGAATAAACATGGACAGGCAAATGGTAAATGGACTTGTATTTATACATCACTTTTCCAGTCATGCAGACCCCTCAAAGCACTTTACACTACTTGTCACATTCACCCATTCACATGCACACCCATACCCTGATAGGCACATCGGAGGGCTGCTTGGGGTTCAGTGTCTTGCCCCAAGACACTTCGGCATGTTGTCAGGGGACGCCTGGAATCGACCTCCCAGTTGAAGGGCGACCGCTCTTCCTCCTGAGCTCATTGTGCAGCTTACTCAGTTTTACCAAGCTGTGAATTTGCTGAAAGACAATGTTTACATCTGTCGTGATATAAAAGCTACCCGACAGAAGAAGCCCGTCGTCTTGATATCATTTGCAAGCAGAGCACAGTGGAGATATGATTAAATCATCCAAAAATGGGCTGGACGATTTCGCAGTGGTTTGCACTGTGGCCTCTTAGCAAGAACGCTGGTCCGAGCCTCGGCTGGAGGGTTTGAACAGTGGCCTTTCTTTATGGCCACATGTGTGTGTGGGTTCTCTCTGTGTACTCTGGCTTCCGTCCAACGTTCAGACATGTACATTTGGTTAATATGTTACTCTAGATTGTCCTTTGGGGTGAATGTGTTAATGATTGTTTGTCTCTCTGCGTGGCCCTGTGATGGACTGGCGACCTGTCCAGGGTGTCCAGGGTGTCCCCTGCCTCTCACACAATGATTCCTGAGATAGTCTCCCGCTTCCTCTCCTCTCAATGGATGGATGGAACATCCAAAAACTCCCCAGTCCTAAAGTGGTTTTATTGGATTTGATGTTAACTTTGAATCATCATACTTCTTCGTCCCAGTAACGAGGGAATCTTTTTTGTTAAAATTTAACTCACACTAGTCAGCCATTTTGGAATTGCATCAGAGCAGTTCCCAACATGGTCGCTATTTGGCCATTTCCAAAATAGGCTGTTGTTCAGGTGGGTGATGTGCCGAAGCAATATTCATACAAAAAGTTTGAACTTTTACGACAAGATTAAGCAGACACCATTTTAAAATGAATTGAGGAAAGCTATGAGAAGTGTAATCTCACCTGTCAGTGGTTTACATGTGGCTAAGAGTGAGAATCACAGTAGTATCTAACATGTTACATATATATGCTCTAACAGAACACCCTGCGACCCCCCCCCCCACGTGAGTTGTGTGGTCCTTTATGTCTTTTTCTTTCATTTTATTTTATTTCATTTTATTAATTTATTTACAGTTTTTTTTTATTACCTGTTTATTGTGATTGTTTTTAAGCTAATTACTATATATTTATTGCTGTTTTAGTATATCCATATTTTAGTAATGTAACATTGTTTTTCTTTTACACTGTTTTATTTGTGCAACACTTTGGAAGCTGTTTACATTAATAAAATGTGCTACAGAAATAAAGTGGATTGAACTGGAAAAATCCCTTCAATACACGTCATTAATATTCTGTAATGTGATGTTAAACCGATCGATCCCAAGGTAACATTATTTCTTGCAATCAGCTTCTGAGACATTTTGTGGTAAAAACTTTTCTCATAATCCGGTTGAACACAGTTTAATATTTCTTTTCATTCCCCTAATAGATACCAGGAAGCAGAAGATTACACTGCAGCAATATTGACATATAACATAAAACATAACAAAACCTTTCTTACCATTTTTTATGGGTCTGGCCCTAAAGGGTTAATTTGTAATGCTTTTGTTTGCTTTTGGTTTCAAAATCTGTAGCTTTACAAGTTATTAAATTCCCACAGAAAATTTCAGGACAATCTTGTACCGGTAAAGGGATTTGTTGTGCAAAACGTGAGCAGATTTCATGCGTGTTTGTAATTTCCTTCCTGCTGCAGCGTGCAGAACACAGCCTGCATCAGCACGCTCCTCGGCTGCTGCGTCTCCGGTTGACCACAAACGACCTCATCGTTTCTCCAATCCCAGGTGAACAAAAGCGGCAGATTAACTCTGCCAAGCTAAAGGTAGTGTTGCTTAAAATAAGGAGGCGTGTTTGGCCGACATACAACACAACATACAACATGTAATCTTTAAGTGGCGCAGTCATTTTTCACTGCAAACATAATTGGGTGGGCATGAGTGTGTTTTCACCTGGAGTTAATGTTCCCTGATTTAGCAGAGGAAATTTCTGTATTAAAATATTATAAAGAAATCTATTTGGTTGCATATTGTGTAGTAAAAGTCCTATTTCTTCTCAAATTATTGAGCGTTGAAGAACTAATCAATAAAAGCTAAAGAGTCAATCGTCCTCAGCGACTGTTTGTTTTGGTTCCGTTTCCACATTCAGCCAACGAGTTAAGAGGGTTGCATTAACCTTTATTGCAACCCACCTTTCAGTCAGCAGAACATTTCCATTTGCTTTAGAGGCTCTGATAAGGTCGGGAGCCTGCTGCAGCTCATCCAGCCATGCAGTTTTACCCTTCATGTGCCATTTATTGATTCACATAAAATGTTGATTTTAGAGCATGAATAAAACTGTAACTATAATCATCAGCAGTAATGAGCTGCTCCAGAAGTAGATGGAAATCAGTTATAGCTATTTTACTTTAATCATAAAAAAAAATCAATAAATTATTGTTATGACTTTATAACATGTCTGTTTTATTATTTTTGTCAGATGTATATACAATTCTAAGATAAAAATAAACGTGTTTGTTTTATTTAACAATTCTGCAAAGAGTAACAAAAATCCAAAGCTAGTTTTTTCCCAAAATTGATATTATATGAATCAGTTATACTTATTGCATTCTGTGCAATACTTTCAGTTTAAGTGTTATTCACAGAAAGAAAAAAAATAAAACTAACCAAACCATAACTTAATGCAGTGAAATGTCTCTGCAGGATTTCCTTGATCTGTCTTTCAAGGTTCAGCTTTGCTCCTCATGTTTAGACGCTTCAGCAGCTTCAGGCAGCTTGTATTATTTCAATTTCAACTCCAGAGTATTTTTAGACTCCAGAGTTTAAAAAAAAAAATCATGAAGTGTGTTTTGGAGTTTTAAAAGTCCGTCCATGTTCTTGCTGTTCAGTAGAAAAGCTGAATGGAGGAGCGGTGTCCGCATGATGAAAAGAACTGTTGGTCCAGCTCTTCGGATCAATAAAGTGATCTGATTCAATGGCAGCTAATCATTTCTCTCTTCATGAACATCTGAAAAGAAATACAGAGGCTTTTTCCCATGTAAATCTCTAAACTGAATCTGTATGAAGGACATTCTCCAGTTTTTCATCCAGTTTGGCACAATTATACAATCAATTATTCTTTCACTACTTTGCAGAAATTCTCAGACGAACTGTTTTCCTTTTAAATCTGCTGCTTTTAAGTATGACCTAGGATTACTAACCATTAAACTATCAATTTTACATGTATTTTTTCTCTTTTCCCATTAATTTTATATGTGCCTTCCCCCTTTTAACCATTCATCTTATATGCATGTTTCTTTCTCAACTATGAATTATTATTATTCAGTCTCCTAAGCCACTATCTGTCCTATGTTTCTTTTGATACTGTGAACTCAGTGGTGAACATACATCCTGCATACCAAAAAATTCTTGCAGTCAGTGTAAGACTTAATGGAATGAAACTAGTAGCAGTGCTCAACAATGCAAAAGTAGGCCACACTGACAGAAGTCATAACAAAAAGACTTACTCATATCTCAGTTATCCTATCAAGTTATCATTGCAGAAGTTCGCTGCATTTACTGAGACACTAACTATCAGAGTTCTTAAAATAATGTGACAGTCACATGTAGTAATGGTGCTAATTTAAGCCTCCAATAGGACGTCTGAATTTCCTGATTCTTTGTTTGAGTCCTATAAACCACATAAATCCACACATATTTCTCCATGAAAAAAAAAAATGTGGTTAAGAAAGTATATCTCACTGTTCCCTTCTGTTTTAATCTAGATACGTGATTATCTGTTCAATTCAGCTTTATTTGTACAGCAGCACTTCACAACAATGTCATCTCAGGCCACTTTACACACACATCAATATGATCCAGTCTGTCAGTCATTTTCTTAACCGCTTGTCCAATTCAGGGTTGTGGGGAAGCTGGAGCCTGTCCCAGCAACCACTGGGTGAGAGACAGGGCACACCCTGGACAGGCTGCCAGTCTATCACAGGGCAAATAGAAGCCATTTTATAAGAAATAACTGAGGAAAACCAACAGATTGCATCAAATCCTGACTTTAATCCAATCCACCATCCTGAACATGCACGAGGCGACAGTGGAGAGGAAAAAACGCCCTTCTAACTGGAAGGAAAACCAGAAGCTGGCTCAGGAAGGACTGCCATCTGCCTGAACTGGTTTGGGTGGAGAGGACAGGAAAGACAGACTTGCATGCACTCACTGCAATATTTATCCAGGAAAACCTGCAGAAATATGTTAATGATGCCAGCCCTGCGATGGACTGGCAACCTGTTCAGGGTGTACCCTGCCTCTCGCCTAAAGACTCCAGCTTCCCCGTGACCCTTAATCGGACTAAGCGGATAATGAATGAATGAATCTGGATGATGCCAAGTGTCATTTGTCTCTACATGGAAGAGCAGAGAGATAAAATGAAGTGCCCAGTGCATCATGGGACAGTCCTCAGCAGTCTAAGTCTATGGCTGCATGACGAAGGGATGGCGAGACTACAAGACTGATCAAAAAGAGAGGTCCTAAGCTTGATTCTAAAGGTAGAAAGGGTGTCTTCCTCCGAAACCCGAATCGGGAGCTAGTTCCATAAGGGAAGAGTCTGATAGTTGAAGACTTTTCCTCCTATCGAAGACTCTATCTGTGATCCTTAACTATGTGGTAAGTGCAAATTATGATTACATTGGACGAGGCACTTATTCACTGCGATGGATTGGTGACCTTTCCAGGGTGTACTCTGCCTCTCACCTGCTACTCACTGGGATAGGCTCCGGCTTCCCTGTGACCCTGAATTGGTCAGACAAATTAAAGAAAATTGATGGATGGCTGCAGCCACTCCACAAGCTTGTCTCAATAACCAGCATATAACTGACTTTCCTGTGACTTTGCCTCTCACACTTAACTGTCACCTAATGAATAAATATAAAACAAGAAAAACAGACTTCAGTTAGACAGATCCAAAGCTCTGTTTCTCACAGAAAGTTTTTGTCTTAGATTGAGAAAAACTATATATTTAACATTTCTGTGGGATACTTTAACAGACATTGTATCTCCTGGAACTCCTCATGTATATGTGTTCACAAAAACTGGTTTCAACAGTTCCCCATCTGAATAAAGTCAAAGATTTCTCACCTCCATCCTCTAAATTGGCCAATAATCTCTGTCTCCCAGCAAATCTGGTCCTCCTTTCCATTAATTTCTTTCTAAAATATCTTCAAGTCCTCTTGACATCCTTCCAACTTCATTGTTTTTTTTCAGCCTTTGAGTGAATTGGCACCTTTGTTGGGGAGATTGCAGATCTGTCTCTTTCAACTAGCTCTGTCTGCAGCTTTTCAAATAAATATTTGAATCAGTGCTGAAGAGACACAGTTAGATGCCAAAGAACCATAAGCACAATTTCAAACTAACTTTCTCATTCAGGATTTGGGGGGAAAAAAAAAAGCAGCTGCATTGTTTTCTTCTGGAGCAACATAGCATTTATGATAAGTTACAGTCTTTGTTTTGGAAGATGCATGCGACTGAAACTGCTCCTCAAAGTTTCAAATATGACTGCTGTAGACTCTGGAGAGTTTACAGTTCAGTTTTGCAGAACTTTCCATGGCCTTTGACTCGACTGATCACATGTTAAGTAAAAGGAATTTAGGATTCAGAGAGACATATATTATAAATGTGTCCCTCAACATACTGTTCTGGTCCATCGGCTGTTCTGTATGTAGGACATGATATGTAACGATTTAGCAACATCACACACTAAATAAGACAGAATGTCTAATCATTGTTGCTGACAGCAGGCCATCACATTTACGATGGAGTTACAGTCTAAACTGAGTCTTAAACTGAGCTCAAACAGTGATCAGCCACCTCCATGCAAGTATTGCAATTGAAAAACTGTTAATTTCAACAACAAATTTTTGTTTAGTTTATGTCATAGTCTTATGACTAAAATGCTGTTTAGTTTTAGTCATAATTTAGCAATCTTCGGTTTAAATCTAGCTTTAGTTGACTAAATATCATAATATAGTTGACTAAGCTATGATATATTTAGTTGACTAAAATGTTATCTAGAAAAACAATTAAAACTAGTCTACTTGTTTGAACATATAATACTTTAGCTCAGACTCGCAGGGATTTTACTTGTAGCGGAATATGCCTCTACTGATTATTAATTTATTAATTACCTCGGAGCACCACTCATCACTTTTGATTGACCTAAGATTCAGGAGGATGAGACACCTGAAATAAACTCAATTCAATAAACACTCTCAATTTCTCAATTTAAAGGAGTAAATTCGAAGAACAAGCGAACCAGAAATTGTGCATTCAGACATTATGACAAGAACGAATGAATTGATTACATATTTATTGACAATGATGATAAACAACACAGAAGAAGAAACCAAACAGTTAAAAGGAGGTTATTAATGGAATGGTATGATGGATATGTCTGCATGGGTTTTCAATTCTGACATTAATAAGGAACGCTGAAATTAATTAAATGAGATGGAGCAGGAAGAAACTGGTTGGAATTAAGCAAATAAATCGGGATGATTATCTTACTTAAATCTTTGATAAGAACGTGTTCAATAATTCTAAATTTGGATAAGAATTCAAATGTAATTATTAGTTAAAATTTGATGTACTGGTTTGGGACATCACAAATGTCAGAGCGCTATCAGATCCTACTTGGATGCAGATCTCTGGAGTTAGGGGTTGAAGCGGGTGGTTGGTTCCCTATTTGGCGCGTTTCCGGGGGATTGGATCCCTGGAGCGTCAGAAGAGGTAGGTCTATGCAGCTACTTTGGGCTTCTGGGTCCGTTTAGCGGAGTTCCAGAGCGGCGTGATGATGATCCAGATTGTCCCAAAAATAGTTCCAGATTTTACGTGTAAAGACACAGTGGAAAAAGTTGGAGCTACGGTTCTAGTTAATTACTGATCTCGGGAAAAATGACTGGTTACAAATAAACACTTGTACTTTCTCCCGTTTGGAAGAACGGAGAGGTAAAAAAAAGGCTTATAACGAAATAAAAACTAAGAAAGAAAGAACAAAAAAGCTAAAGAACTAAAAAGCTAAAAAGAAGACTGAGGAAGTCAGGCTGCAAGTCTAATTTAAACAGACCCGCCTTTCGGACTTCCAGCCAATCATGAGTTGCTTCTGTCAGAGGCTGACTGACCTTATCCAATCAGGTCAGCTCTAGTTCCTTCCCTCTGCATCTCATTAATGTGAACATGATACTCAAATTCTTTACTTTGTTTCGACTCCAATACACATCAAATCACATTCTTAAGAGTTATGCAGACTCCTCGTTTGCTGGGAAGAAAAGCATTAACTTATAGTATTACTTTCACACATGAAAAGATTGGCTGCATGTATTTTTATTAAAGGTGGATTAATTAATTGTCATGACTCGTCTTCATCGGGCAATAAATCCTGAAAAAGGAAACTCACATTTTATTCATTCACATTAGTAGCTTAAGACAGATCTGGAGCTTGGAAAACATAATCAACAATTATTTAATGCAGTGCTTATGATTAATATATGTGTGTGATCAGTTCAAAGAATTAAATCACATATCAGTCTGGTACTTTAATGAAAGGTGTCATTTTTGACAAGAATGAGGTTTGGTCAGATGCAACTCTCGACATCCCCCCGACCTGCAACTATAAACTGCGTTCCACTTAGAAATCTCCCTTTGTTGATGCAGCTGCATTCTGTAGAGAAGGGAGAGTGTAAATCTCTGAGTGTCGTCCTCCTTTGGGTCAAATGGTCACCCTTCTCGTCCTGTGTGGACCAGTCTTACTGCAGAGAGAGAAAGATGGGAACTATTGTTTAATCCAGTTCGAATGTCTTTTAATCCTGGAAGGCCAAGATCATTACATACTTATTTAAAAAAAAAAAAGTTTTTGGCATTTATTTTGTTCTCTATCAGATCAGCGTAATGAGTTGTTTCTTTCCAAAAGTAGCTAACTTTGCAAGAGCCCACCAATAAGCTCAATTTAGGGTTAGCATGCTCACCTTCGCATGAATTTCTGGATGACTTCGGAAAATGTTTCAAGTTGGTTGTGATTTTGCCGGTAAAACGACTTCCGCTGTGTCCTATCATATGCGCAATGTGTCCTTATGTCAGCTCTTCTTTTTCTCACCAGAGTGGACATTGTTTCAAGATCCCTTCATCACAAAATAAGAACACAGGTGAACTGTTTATGGCATCTTCCCAGGTAACCGTTTGGTTGCAGCCTCACTAAAAAAACTGTTTGTATTCTGATTGGATCTTTTTGTCATTCCTCCTGCATTTCCACATAATAACAGTTGTTCAGATTGGATAATGTATTTTGTCAGTTATCAGTACATTTCTTTATAATTTTCATCCCCATGTGGTAATTTTTATCAAATGATCGTTTTTTTTATCGTCGAGAAAAATAAGTCGTTGGCAAAGACTATGACAAAAATATTTTGTCAATAAAATTAACACTGCTGATAAAGTATGAACACAAAGGACAGTCCCTAAAACATGGGTGCCCAGCTCTGGTCCTCAAGGGGGCCCAATCCTGCTGGTTTTCCATGTATCCCTGTTCCAACACACCTGACTCAAACTAATCACTCATTGGGCAGAACTTCATTGGCTGTTGGATTGTTGGATCTTCATTGGTGTGTTGGAACAGGGATACATAGAAAACCTGCAGGGCAGTGGCCCTCAAGGACATTCAAGGAGTCCCCCTATGAGAAACACATCTCCACACGTCCAGTGTTCATAGCATGTTCATCCTTTTCAGGGTGAAGGGGGCTGGAGTCTATCCCAGCTGCCATCAAGGTCTGGGACACCCTGCAAAGTTTATCAGCCCATCTTTGGGTCAACATAAAAATTAACAAAACAAATCATTACCGCTCACACTCGCTTGTTGGGTCCAGTTGGAATTACTACATAACTTAATATGTATACATGTGTGTACTGTGAGAGGCAGTCAGAGATATCCACAGCTGCACGCTGACAGCAGGCAGCCCATTCCTGTACAGCACACTGTTCTTTGTGCCTTTTGTGTTTTTTTCTTTGCTTTTATTGCTCTTTGTCTAATTTCTTTTTGTACTTTATTCTAATTCAGGCCATGAAAAATTGAAGAAGTTTTTATCAAAAACAAAATGCAGTGATTTGCAAACCTCATGAGCCAATGTTATTACCTCCCTCAAAGCAGAAGTCATGGTGGCATTGGTCAGTACAAAAGATTCCAACAGTAAATGGATGGATTTTAATCAAATTTTCATTACATATTAGAGGTGGAATGAGAAACAAATGATTAGATTGGGGGTGGTCCAGATCACTGCCTACATCAGGGAATTATTCTGAAGGATTCATTTCTAGGACCATCACCCCATCAGTTAATCTCATGGCAGAAACAAGTCTGTGGCAAGTTGGGAAAAGGACAAACAGCAACAACAAAGAAAACTAAAGACAAACGGCTGTTAGGATGATGTTGTAGTTAATGTTTTTTAGTAACAAGTCAATAACAAGAAGCAGTAAAGAGGAGCACCTCAGGAAGGCAGAAGTACATGATGCAGCATCTTTAAAACATCACGTACAAATTTTTGAAAAATAGGATTTTTTTCCACAAAAAAGTATTTTACAATCTCAATTATTTTCAATACTTAATACCATCAAACTATTCAGATAATCTGGAGATATTTCTGTAAGCCTGTGATTTCCAGACGTTCTAGTGCCATCTCATTAAAAACAGACATGAAAACTACTGCAGAGTCTCTGTTCTCTGGGCAGAAGCTAAAAGCTTTAGAAGTAACAGAGGCAAACTAGAATGCTGTTGTGTGGTCAAACAAATTGAAAGTGGAAATTCTTTGTGGAAATGACGCCTGATAAATACTCTAATGAAGAGAGGGCCCGTCCATCTAGTATTTCAGATAGTACGGACTGCATTAGTGCCTCTGGAACCAACAGCTTGCACGCCTGGAAAAACCTCAATGCTGAATGATATACATGGATTTAAGAGCAATAAAAGATGTCATCCAGACAATGGAGATGGCCAAATACCCAAAAGAAAAAAAAATAATAATGTTTTTCCTAATTCCTTTTACTTGACCTTGTTAGAAACTTTCACAGGATTAAAGAAAGGTGGTAGGAGAACTTTGGACAAACGTGATGCAATGAGAATAACACCCCTCTGACCAAGCTGCAATAGTCTCAGCAGCAGTGAAACTCTACATTTAACTTAGAGTGTTTTCGAAACTTCCTCTTTTACATCTTATGACAGTGTTGCAATGAGACGTTTAGCAAGACAAGATATAACATATTACACAATTATGGCACAAAATGAACTCCTTTCTTTCATGGAAGATTGCTTTGTGTTTTCTTTCCTGAAAAAAACAAAGTAGCTGGAGACTTTAACGTCACTTTAAACAGGTCTTTACACAGCTGCTTTTCACAAATATTTGAGTCATTTCACACAGTTGGGGAGATTCTTAAGAAAAGTTTACTGTTTGACACAGCCTTTTCGGGGAACATTTTGCAAATTTCAGCAAGACAATATGACAATATAAACATGTGGCAGCCATTTTAACAGCAGTGTGAATGCTGGACTGGCTGGTCTACATTTCAGACTTTTCACTGATTGAAAACACTGATTGATCAAGAACTGCTAAATATAATCGAAGACTGCTTTGGAGCTGAAATATTACAGTATATCACACAAAAATGGAACATTCCTCTCCCGAATGTCCAAAAACTGGTCTTAATGATTCTTAGTCCTTTACTGACTGTTGTGAAGGAAATGGAGGATGCTGCACATGGGTAAGCATCGCCTTGTCTTTGTTTTCAGCTAGAAGTGTCATGATTCTCCTCTTGCTGCCATCACAGTTACTTTTATCTAATAAATCAGTAGAATGTCCCTTTTCAACATTTGATGTTTTATGTGTTTAGAGTCTGAAATTATGTGTTTTTACATTTTACACAGTACGTCACGTTTTTATGGGAATTACCGGTAAGTTATTTTTTTTCTTACAAACAGAACTTAAGGATGGTAGGATATGCTGGAAAACATTTCGTGCTAGATACATTTTAAAAATACACAATTCGAAAGTTCAAACCCTTTTTCTTCAGGTTCCCCTGAAGCCATGGCTCCAAAGCACACAAACACGCAACGCTTGTTCCCGAGAAGTTGAGCAGGGAGGGACAAATGCCAATTAAATTTGATAGAACGGCCAGTTAAAACAATTTGATAGTGATTTTTTCAGTACTATTTGTTCCTATTTTACCATTGTTGACTAAATACTTTTATTTTTGTGTTAGTTTATTTAATTTGCTGCAGTCGGGGTATGAAGGAGATCCTAAGAATGATAAGTAAAAATGCTCCTGGAAAACGTCTCCTAGCTTACCTGCAAAGCTTCAACAACATGCTGCACAAATCTATCTTTAGCACACAGATCCCAGTACAATTTAGGATTCAACATAACCTAAATTTGCCATCCTAGCTGAAATTTCCTTGAAAATTTTCTGTTTCACAAGCGTGAATCTCGTTGCAGACTGAAAAGAATGCCATCTGCTGACACACAAAGAGAAGTCAGTGTGTAAGGTCTACATGCCTTTGTTTCCTCATAACTGTCTGGTTTTACCTGCTGGTTGCAAACAGTGTTAAGTGAAGATCTTTGTAAATATAATTTATCTGGTGCGAACTGAGAAGGATTGATGCTGTGAGGAACAAGATGGTCTGAGAAAACTTTAACAGTAATTCATAATATTATTGAAATATTTCAGAATCTTTAATACAACAAATAAATATTGGAAAAATGTAATTGTTATTATCCTTAAACATGTTTTTTTTTTCCAGGTTTCCAGAGGTTAGACAGGGTCCCAGACAGAAAAGGCCTCATTTGTGATCTTCTTAGATGATCAGTAACATATAGGCATGAATCAGATCAAACACAACAAAAGAAAAGACACGTCTCCAGTTTTTAATGAACAAAGGCAGAGAAGAGTATACTGAACAGTAGAGGATGACATGACATCTCTAAGACTTTCTACATTAGGAGAAAAGAAAGCTACAAAACAAGCATCTGCCAAGACATCAGACTCACTGAGACCGGGTGAGAGTCATATTAACACAGGCAGCCAGAATACTTACAATCGCCAGCAGACAGGAGCTGGGTGTTTTGCTCGAGGACGTTGTCAGAACCCATGGCTGCTGACGGACACGCGAGCTGCCAAGGGGAAAGACTTTAAAGGGAGCAAGGACAGAAAAAAAAAAAAAAAACCCTGCCTGCATCAAACCAGGACAATTAGTTGGTTTTGTAATGTCTCACTTATTTTCTCTTTGAGTTCATTTTACTACAAATGACATTCAAATTAATTGCAGGCGGCCTGATAATAATAATAATTTCTCTCCCTCAAGATGGGGATTGTTTGAAATGTCTGCGGAAAAATGTTTGATGCCTTATCAAGATGTGAGCTTCACAGCTGAAAATAATCCATTGTGCGGTGATGAAAGAGTGGCTCAAGCTGCGGACTGAAGAAATGGTGAGAAAGTGGCACGGAGAAGAATGGGATCTTTACTTTTGGGATTTTCTATCAGAATTGTTTTAATTGTGTAGAGGGGTGGGGGTGTGGGGTGGTGGTGGTGGTGGTGGTGGGGGGGGGGGGGGGGGGGGTTTCAGTGGTTACTTTTAAGATGAACCCTTTTTCAACACGCCTTCCTTGGTTTCCCCTAATGACCTGATTATTAGCTCTTTGCTGCAGACGTGGTTGTGAAAATGACCCAATGACTTCCTACTAACACTTCATATGGGGAGAGAAAATCACTTCACCATCTTAGTGACTCAGTTTTACTTTTTACTGTCATTTTCCAGTAATATCCAACTTCACATGATCTTTTAAAGGCCACATCGACCCATTTTTATATAATCGGTTATGACAATAAGTCTCTGATCATTAAAGTTATGTAGTTGATGTCGAGATGAAGTGTACTCAAGTCTCTCACTAAGCGTGTCAGATAAGAGACGGTTAGAACGGCATGTCGACATTACCACTGGATGCGGTTTTTCCTCAAAGCAGTGACGGTGACATCTAAAAGATCGATGCGACACTAGCAAGGCCTTCAGATTTGGGCAAACAGTCTGTCCCTAAATGCATTTCATTGTGTTTCTGCCAGCCACAGACATGTGCACGATCCTGAATTAACAAGCACAACAAACCAAGTTAGTCTAAGAGGAGTTAATCTGGGGTCTGCTCCACACGCTTGGTTTTAGTCACTTTAACGCCCTTGAGCTGCGTTATGAAGTGAAGAATGGGAAGAAGGTGAACTGTAAAAAAAAAAAAAAAAAAAAGAGAAAAATGAAAGAAAGCATATTATGGCAAAATCATTTTCAAAATGATAATTATTAACTAAAACAACTGTTTTTTTTGGTTTTTTTTTATCTTTCATTCAGTTATTTGTCAGTGTATGACTGTAACAGTCGAATCCTCCAGCTGAAATGATCATAACCCTCGTTGGTTCGGACCAAGCGGCAAAGCGGCAAGCGGACCAAAAAGTGAAGCCTATGCGGAAGTAAATAAAACTGCAGTTCCCCCTTCATCCACGAGGGGCTCCAAAACAGAGCAAATCTCCATAGACTCCCATGTTAAAAAGACCAACTTCACAGCACAAATAAACATGTTTACAGCCTGGTTCAAAAATCCATTTTCGGTTTAATAGGTCAGGTTTACCTTCATGACAACTGTGGGGGGAGTCAATTTTTTTTTAACTTGCCGGTTTAAAAGTTATTTATTCTCGAAGTTCGGCATATTTAGGGACGTGTCCTTTTGATTGACAGGTACCAATCTCCGGCTTCAAGTAAGGAGAACGTAGAACAACCGCGGTTTTTAGCCGGTTATCAACGTGACTTAGCTTTAGCCCGCTTACCTCCATTAGCTGGTTAGCTCCTGTTAGCTCCTGTTAGCTCCAAGTTAACTCTGTTTGTTTTTAGCTACAGAAAGCTCTGAGTTCACTTGATGTCAATCATCCACCATGACGTTCACAGCCCCCCCCCCCTTTCAGCTCCACCTCTTTGCCCATATTTGTATTCTCTGGGCGAGACGACACGTATGACGCTGATGGCAATGGTAGGAACCGCCCACCGAGCTTCAGTTTAGCTCTTCAGAAACCTTTGGGTGACGTCACGGAGGCTCCGTCCATCTCTTTTTATACAGTCTATGGTTCAGACCCTTTATTATGTCTTATAATTCAGCATGATGAGGGGAATGCACCTCATATACAGTATATATACAGTATATACAGTACTTCCACTCAGGAGCAGATTTCATTTTCAAGTGTTTTGTTTAAAAAGTCACACGGTTCCCATGGGGATCGGGAGGTGTAGCATGTAGTACAACAATAATTTTGTTACGCCGAAACTGTCATTTTGTGGTTGCTGTTAAACAACATCGTCACTTCATTATGGGTTTAATTACATTCTTTCAGCATTTCTTCCCATCATTGATGCCATTTGTACCCATCATGTGCATTTTTCTTTTATGTCATTGTAGTCTCCATCTGCCTCCATACACATACCCCTGTGGTGCATTCTCAGTCCACGTCCACACATACATATACTTAGAAAAAATCAGATTTTTCCTTGTGTTTGTGCATTTTGCCAACATGGAAAGAAAATTTAGGGGCACCTAAAATAAACTATTAGTGATGTTGGATGATTGTGTGTGTGGACCGGATAACCGGTGCTTTAGTTTTGCAGTCTTTCATTGTGTGCTGGAGTTTGTGTGCTTTGCATCATAATAACCCCTTTCTTTACTTCCATGGCTACGGTGCCAATACTGTGCTGGTACTTCTGTTGTTAACAGCACTTTTTTTCATGTCTGGATATACGATTGCAGTTAGTCACAGATTATACTGAAGAACAAGGCTTGGACACCACAAGGCGACATAACAACACAGTCATTTCTTCATCAGCTTTGTGATTGGGGCTGGATTGCCACCTTCTGGTTTGGCATGTTCACATTGTTTTAATCAGGACAGTGTGGGAGTTATTTTTGGGGGTGGGGGAGGGGAGATACTCCATTTGTGTAAAAGCAAAAATATTTTTACTTATGTTAAAGTCTCCACTTGGTTTTTCTACTGAAGACAGAATCTTGCAAGAGCGACTTGTAACTTTCTGTCACTGCAGTTTATTTTGCAGTGAAGCTGAAACAGAAACAGAACAAACAGCTTCCCTGTGTGTGAAGAATCATGAGCCATGTTTACAATAATCCACTGACCTGATTGAAATCAGTCTGATTGGAGATTCCAGCTGACATGTTTACATGGAAACTTGGTGAAGTGATCTGATTGGTTGGTTTTACACGATCCTGTGAAAACATTTGAAATGCTCAGTGCCTACTTGTCCAGAAAGTGTTTTTTTTATTTATTTCTAACCTTCTGACTGTCAAAAGGCCCATTAATACTTAACTTTTCCAGTTCTCAGTGTGGTTCAAGCATGCGCAGAAACAACGCCCAGGATAAAGCGATGCGAATGATGCTGATGCAATCGTCTCGATGTTTTCTGCAGAGCTCTGTTTGTGTTTGTGTCTGAAACAGCTCAATCACATGTTTTCATGCATCTGGTCTTTAAGTCACCTCCAAGTTGTTGTGTCCTGTGTGTAAAATGTTATTCTAAGTATGTGAAACTTGAGAATATTTCACCTGTCAACTTTAATTTCAGGATTTCACCAAAATTGCGTCCCATAATGGGGACAATACATAAATAAGCTAATAAAACCTTAAATGATGACTATTTTTTATACATGCAGCATTCTGACGTCCGTTAAAACAGCTGAAACAATCAAGCCTTTTCACATAGTTTCAGAACATTTTAAAAGAATAAAAGAACTGAAATTGCAGTTCGTGCAACAGGAGATGGCATCACAGGTGTTGCAGAGTCATACCTCCATGTCTCTTTATAATTGTCCAGGCACATATTTCCTTTTAAAATATTTTTTAATATTTTGCATCTGCAGATGGGGCTGATTTACGGAAGCGTAGAGCTGTCATCCTCATAAAAAAAAGTTTGGGCCTTATTACGTTATAACATGATAGTTTTATTGTAAAAACATATAACCACTTGAACGCTGGAGGGATTACATCTCTCAGCTGGCCCGGGAGCGCTTTGGGACCCCCCCTGCAGAGTTGGCGAATGTGGCTGGGGAGGGGGGCTTCCCTGCTTAGGCTGCTGCCCCCGCGATCAGAACCCTGATAAGCGGTAGAGGGGGGATGGATGGATGGCACTTGGATGCACCGATGATGATGTTTGAATTTATAACGATTCTCACGCCGCTCAAGTTTCAATTAGAAATGATGCCACGTCATGGGGATTGGACTCATTTTTCCTTCTGTACAGACCCATGTCTTTTAAAACTGTCCTTAAACTACGCATATTTATTACAATGTGATCGAAAGTGTTCCAAAGCACCATAATTTCACAATGTCTCAACCCAAGTATGAAGAAAAACTCTATCAAGTCCTGTAAATGAGCCATTTGTGATCTCCTATCCACCCCGCACTCAATTTCCTCATCTAAAGTCAAAAATGACCAAGTTCACGTTTTCAGATACATGAAATGTTTCACGTTTTTACAATAAACTTATCACGTTATAACGTAATAAGGCCCAAACATTTTTTTATGAGGATGACAGCGCTATGCTTCCGTACTGATTTGATAAAAGTGCGATCATTTTGAATTATCCAGGATCATTTTGTGCTTTTGCACATTGTAACAGCTTTTGTGTACTATTGAAATCAGCAGGACATCATAATGAAGAGAGATCCTCTTTACAAAGACTCCCTAAATCTCAATCAGAAATCATGATATGACTTGGATGTGACGTGAAGTACAAAATAACCAGTGACCAAAATGCACGCATTGTTGCCGTCACAGGGACAGTCTTAATAAGACGTGTAAAATCTAAGCTGTCTAACGGCGGTGGTTCTGAAAAAAAAACCCATAAGAAAACACTGGATAACGGAAATTATGCAAATCAATAAGAGCTTTGAATCTAATCTGAAGATATCAGACACACTGGAGGGAAATTCTGTTTCACGTGTCGTTATTGTCTTATATGTCAAAACACAACAAATGGACCGTAGAACTGTGCAACTTCATCATAAGTCAGCAGCAGCTGACTTATGAATTAAGCATGACAGGGTTTGCAACCCTCTTTTGCATGAGTACTGTTCCTATTGGCAGTTGTTGCCCCGGCAGGGTGGTGGGGACGAAAGCATGCGTCTGTTCAAAGCAGGGCCATTCATCTCATGGACACCTGTCAGAACCCGGCTGACCTGCTCACCTACAAAGGTTTTAATGAGTGAAACAGTGACGTCGCCAAACCTGTGCTAATGGCTGCCAAACGCTCGTCACCGGCCGCAAGACCCCTCTGAGATCTCTGGCATGCCACTTTCACCGCGCAGGAGTGATCCAAGACTTTCTGGACCTGTCGCCAGGAATGCCAAAGAAGAAAAAAAACAACAAAGTTTTGACATGCGAGACGGTATAAACACAGGAAAGAATGGCTGTAAAACTGTGAGTGAGAGGTGGAGCGACGCGACGCCGTTCACCTGCATTGTCACAATCGCTCTGCTCGTTTTGCTTCTGGCGTTGCTCCCATCATGATAAAACCTTTGAGAGGTGCAAAAATTCTGTCATCTGTCTCGGCTCGGCCCCAAAATAAATAAATAAATAGAAAGGTTCTGAGCACTGAAAGGCACGCTTTAAATCTGCAGGTCGGAGTCGTTTCTGAACAGCAATTTTCCCCTTTCTCTGCGAGCAGGTTACCTCTAAGCACTCTGTCAGCTTTCTGAAAAATCCTCAGCTGGGGACCGCCAGCTATAAAGTGTGCATTAAAGAGATCTATCACAGAGCCAGATCATTGGCTGGGACTGGCACTGGTGTCCAATAATACAGTCTGCCTTCTCCAATTTCAAATGACAGACAGGAAGATGGGGACAATAAACACATTTTACCTCCCCTCACGCACATCCCCGCTCTGCCTCTCTCACACCTGTCCTTTCCCTTGTTGTGCTTCATTCATCACATGTCTCTTTCATGCTTAACACCGAAGTTTTTCAATTTAGTCAGGTTATGATTATGTTTCCTTTTTCTGTTGTCAGGAAAAGAAAGAACAAACCTGAAATGCGGAAGGTTTGTTAAGTTCATTTGTTGTATTGCAGCACGCTGTCTTACGTCCACACTGGGACTAATCTGAGGATGTGTTTTACTGTTGTTTTTTTTTTTTTTTTGCCACCATGAAGCTTGAGACCTTCTGAAATGTGTGTGCGGAATATCTTTATGTGTGCTTGTTCGACAGAATAATGGATTTTCTACGGGAAGGAGCAAAAACACAAAAACAGAGGGGTTGGGGGCTGCTTCACTCAGGTGAAAGGAGGCAGTCTGCTTGAGACAGGTGGCTTGAAGAGCTGTGGGATTATTCCTCAGTTTCATGTTGAATGTTATCATGGGCGGCCAGACTGATGCGGGCGGAAAGCAGCAATGCAGCACAACATCTAACCAAGGTCAAGCACTTCCTCTCTGTCTCTGCGAGTTGTAGGGAGATTTGCTCAGAAAAAGTGTGATGAAATGTCAAGAACAGAGTGATTGCTCGGGAAGTGGAGATCCTAATTAACTCTCTCTGGTGCAGATCTCCAACTACTCCCTCATGCTGCGTGCGCCCGTATGTATCTTTCATCTCATCCTCCTTGCTTTGCCTCAGAGGACTCCGCTCCAACTCCGCGCCAGCCAAAGGACAGATGAATACAACAAATGCAAAGGTCGAAAAATAAACAGTGTAGCCGTGAATGACAGCCTCTCTCTCAGGGATGCAGACAAACAGCAAAGCAGTTCCTGCAGGACTTTATCCAAAGATCTCGCAAGTTGCAACTGTGTCTCAGTTTTTGGAAAAAGAAAAGAACATGGACCTCTGAGCCATACAAGAATATAACGTGGTATTAATTAGTCCTGTATGAACACAATATTCACTGACAGAAGCACCGTTGGAATTGATTTGTGGTGAATGTTCACTTAAATGCCCTTTTCACACACTGTAGGAACCTTAACAGTAGTAGTTCCACATTTTATAACTCATAATGCAATTTTGCTTCCTTTTTTTAAATTTAATAAATAAAATGTTAAACACTGAAGAGGGAAACAATCCCACAGCTAGTTAAAAGGTTTCATAAAAGGAGCAGAACACCTACGGTATAAGCATGATGTTGCACTTTAAGCAAACCACTAAAACACTTGACCACACAGCTGGACTTTAGTAGAAACACAATGACCAGGATTACTGTCCATGACAAAAAGCTGTTAACCTGTTTTTAACATAATTAATGGCATCAGTGGAAGAGCAGAGAGAAAAAAGAAAAAAAGCCCCACTATTATGCACTTACCGGTCATTTTAATTCGCTTTATTCAACCTTTATTTAACCAGGAGGGTCGACAGAGAACCAGTTCTAATTAATCATGACGACCCGAGCCAGAATAAAGTGCAAGGTAAAATCCAAAGCACAGTTTCATACAAAGGAAAACATCTGAAAAGCTGCGATAAAACAATTCCACACATTTAAAGAAGCAGTTAAGAGGAGAAGTTGTTAGCTGATCACAGCTATCGGGGAATGAAAAGAAGTTAAAGTTTAGTTTCTACTAGAACTACTCCCAGTTATTAGAAGCTCCAAACTGGGAAGAGAAACAGCCAAAAGGTGTAGAAGCTTTTGGGATGAAATAGGGCTGGACCTTTTTTTTTTTCTGCAGAAGTGACTTCATTTTTGCCACGCAGACTCAACAAGGTGTTGGAAAAATTCCTCAGAGATTTTGCTCCATATCAACATGAAACATCACACAGTTGCTGCACATCCATGATGAGAATCTCCTGTTCCACCACATCCCAAAGCTGCTCTGCTGGACTGGGATCTGGTGGCTGTGGAGGCCATTGCAGTACAGAGAACTCTCCTGCAACTTTCAGATGGTAAGGTCAGAATTTGTAAATGGCATGCAAGCCTGTGCATCACTGCTTCAGAAATATGCAACATGTATTCACTCCAAAACTTTCATATAAAAGATGGATGGAGCGTCTGTTACATTACCTGAAGGTTTCTTAGGAGCTGAATTGAAGATGATTGGGCGGTTCCTAGTGTCGCCATCTTGGCAGCGTCATGTGGGCCGTCTCTGCTGGAAAATACAAAAAATGGGCAAAGAGGTAGAGCTCAGAGGGGGACTGTGAGCGTGAGGGTGGATGATTGACATCTATTAAACTCTGACCTATCTGTTGCTGAAAGCTAGCACAGAGCTAACAGGAGCTAACCAGCTAACGGAGGAAACAAGGCTAAAACTAAATCATGCTGTTAATGTCTAAAAACTGTAGCTGTGTTACATTCTGCCTTCTTGCAGATATTTGATTTGATTGTTGGGTATCTGTCAATGTCATAAAAATGAGGATGAGTAATAAAAAAAAAAAAATCACTCCCCCCACAGCTGTCATAAAAGCAGACTTGACCTATTCAACCTAAAATGTTTTTTGTACCAGACTGTAAACATGTTTATTTCTGCTGTGAAGTTGGTCTTTCTAACATGGGAGTCTATGGGGATTGGCTTTGTTTTTGAGCCCCTAGTGGATGAAGGATGAACTGCAGTTTTTGGAACTCCTGCATAAGCTTCACTTTTAAGCGCCCGAGTATCCCGCCTGATTTACATAAACCACGGGGCTTATTGTGGACATGTAGATGTTACAGCAGAGAACCAAACTATCATTTTATCCTCTTTATCCACTTTTTTTTTTTTTTTTTTTTAAACTTTTCAAGCCTCACATTGAGAAGATAGCAGCAGGATGACCTGTTTGATATATCACAAGATGAACCATTCAGTCGTCTGGAGGGGGGGGGGGTGGGCTTGTGGTGGGAGGGTAATCTGTTATCTCAGGGGTGGTGAATCAAAAAGCTTGAGAACCACTGCATTTAAACATGCCATTTATCTTTCCAGAAGGTTTTTAGATTAGATCAGAAAACGTTAAACTGTTTCATGAAACGGATGTTTTAGCGCCTTGTGTGATCTGCATCACTACAGCATCACTTGCCTGCATCCTCCCGTTGCCCCGGCAGCGGCTTCATTAAACCCAGTCTGGCTCTGAGTGATCCTTTAAAACTTTCACACTTACATGTTAACTAGCAGTTTTTTATGTTAAGTTTTTATCTACTTCATATTCTACTGAGTTGAAGTCAGTTGTGCTATAATAAAGAAGACATATTTGGTTCAGCTCTTTTTAAAAAATGAACTTATTTAAAGTACTTCCATCATGCTTCCTCTTTGACTGCTATGTAGAAGTTTGTCAAGATGTCACTGTGTCATTGAATAAGTCTGGAATGCAGAGGTTTAAGGTTGGAAAGTTATGAAATGCTGCGATGGACTGGCGATCTGTTCAGGATGTACCCCGCCTCTCGCCCAAAGCCTGCTGGGATAGGCTCCAGCTTCCCTGCGACCCTTAATCGGACTAAGCAGTTAGGATGATGAATGAATGAAAGTTCAAAATAAGGAATTATTAAACTGGAATTTTAAACATGCACCCACAATAATCAACTGCCCAGCTTTTAATCAATAAAACAATCAGACTGAGTATTTACAGAGCACTTTTTTATACATTGCTGTGCAACACCAAGTCATTTACTTTGTCATGTTGAAGAAAACAGTTTCACATGTTCCACTCCCCCCCATTCCTTACCCATCAAGTGCCCCAGACCATAGACCCTCAAGTCACACATATAACACACACACCTAGTATATGTAGTTCTAATGTAGTATATATGTAGTATATGATGTCTTGCCAGCTATGTCTCTGAGACGTTAGAAAGTTTCAATGCTTAATGATTAAATTAAATTAAAGATTAGAAGCATCAAGGTTTTGTTTTGGTTTTTTTTTGCACCTGATTTACAAATTTTTGCTCTTATATTTGGAGCTAAATTAATTTTAAACTTCAGTATTTATAAAAATTAGGATTTACTTTTGAATTGGGAGAAAATCCATGTGATATAGTTTTATTTCACTGTTTTAACAAAGCTCATGTTTTTTTGTTAGTCTTTTTTGTATTGCAGTATTTAAGTCTGTCAGATCCGGCTGTTATAAAACACTGAATTAATTTGGACCAAAATACATTCTGGATCTTCTTGTTTATTATGAACCAACCAGATCCCTCAGGTCATCCGGAGCAGGTCTAATTTCTGTTCCCAGAGACAAAACTGAACATGGAGGCCTTGTTCAGTTTTTATGCTCTTCACATGTGGAACAAACTCCATGAAAACTGCAGGTTTGCTGAAACTATGAGCTACTTTAAATCAAGATTAAAAACGCTTTTATTTGCCGCCTTTTATCAAAGTAACTGCTAATTCCTCACACTGTAACTTATTTAAAGTATTTTTTCATGTCTTTTTATGTAATCCATTTTTCTTTAAAAAGGTAATTGTTTTTTAATGCTCTCAGCACCCGCAGTAATGCTCTAATGTTTTAATGTAAAGTGCTTTGAATCGTCTCATACATTAAATTTGCTCATTAACTGACCTTGAAAACACCAGAAAAATCTTGAATTTGCCAATTAACTTAAAATGATTAGGGCTTGACTAATTTTGGCTGCAAATCTGAATAAAAAATATGTAAATGACAAAACTCTCAAGAATCTAAACAAAATTGGCAAAGTTTTGTTTAAAAGGGAAGAAAATTGATCAAAACATAACGGATAGCCACATTTTCCATGTTGTTAAAACCGCTTATGATTCTGCACCTTCCGGGGATATTACTCAGCAACTCTTTAGTTCTGCATGTGAGGAACAAACCGACTTGAGTCACCGCATGGTTATGAGCTCTGAGGAGTGCTAGCTCCAGATGCTAATGCAACTTAGCGGCAGCTAACGTTAGCAAGCTCCATTAGCTGCTGGCTCCAGAACAAGATGCATAATGTTTCAGCGTAAGTAGTGTGCAGTTTCTGCACACAATACTTGACTTCACTGACAAGATTTTAGTGGACAAGATGGTGGATGAGAAATTTCTTTGGAAATTTCTAATAGCACTAGAAAATGACTCACTAATGAGCAGACAATTCGTGTACAGCCTGCAGGCCTCCACACATATTCATAGGCTGAGACACATGTTGTAGGTCAGCCGTAATTCTGTGTCAACCTTTAACTCTGATGACTACACAACAGTCCGTTTGCACAACTAAACACTGCTAAAATAATCAGTTCCAGCCCTCTTTTATTATTTGGAACCAAAAGATTTTATTTGATTCTTTTCATTTGGAAATGAAGTAGCCCTTTCAAATGAAGCAAGTAATGAGATCTTTCACTGTAAAGTTAAAATAAGAATATAATTGGACTAAATGAACAAAAGAAAAAGAAGTAATAACACTTTCAACTGTAAGAAAATCCCAGTAGAGATAGACAGGGCAGATACTGGTGCTAAGTATTAGCTGCTCAAAGCTGGAGACAAAAAAAAAAAGAAACAGTTATTGACCTTCAAGTTACAGAGGAGCTTTTATGTCAGACTTAGCTAATGGGTTTGCCTTCTTCATTTATGGGAAACGATGAGAACTTCAGGGCAGATGGATGCCTACAGAGGAAGTTTCTCCTGGGACGGATCATAAGCAGCCTCCTGCTGAGTTCAGAGATCAAAGCCAACCCAATTACAACAGAGCTGACAAACTGGATAACTCCTGTGTTGCTGCTAACTTGCCAATCACACATATTTTTACCATGAAGTTTCACAGTGGAAAAATGTGTGTAAAATTGCCACAGTTTGCTTTTCGCCGGGCAACAAACAAGCTCATTTATATAACAGCCAAGATCTCACAGTAAAAAGATGCTTTTCTCTGAATAACAATGCGGGTCAAAATCATTGACCTGCAATTATTCCAGGAATTATTTTTTATTAATCTTCTGCTGTTTAACACTGTATTTAACTCATGAGGGCATATTAATTTTATTCGTTTGCAACATGCTAATTTTTGCAGCTTATTTCCCAATAAATCTTCACACATGCCAAGTGGAAGCTTATGACAGAAGCAATCATGTATTAAATAGAGGGAGCCTTTCATTGCTCAGTATATTGAAGAGGGGCTGGGCTGATAAAGGTCAAGTGCCTCAGTGAAATCCACTGAGGTGTCAGGAAGTTATCCATCAAAGAAGACATGAATGTGGAATGCATGGTTAATGAAGGAGAACCCGTCGTCATGTGCATCATGGGCTTTGTGTGTCGACGGGAGCCCCACATATTCCCATCAAAGCACTTTCTTGATACATTTCCAAAACTTGAAATGAAGTCACATCTGAATGTCCCTTCTGATGCCGTCACAGTTAGGAGTGATTCAGAAAATCCTGCAAATTAGTAGCAAAAAAGCAATAATATATAGAATGTAAACAAGCTGGTTTTCAGCCTGAATGTGGAACTTATGTGTATTGCTCTGTTTTCTATAGACAAGTGAAAAGTTGTGTAATATTTTTGACATTTGTCCATGAAAACTCTAAGGGAAAAGAATCAAGTCTATTACACTGCCAAGCTAACAACAAGTCTTATCAAGCCACTTTTAAAGATACAATCTGATTCCATCTGGTTATAATCCAATTCAACCCAATTTACTGTAATCCAGATCTAATCTAATTAATTCTAATTCATTTGTAATCCTCATTGGTCTAATTAATTGTTACAGTGTTCACATAATGTCAATTCATGACCTAAACTAGCTAAAAATGCCAACAGATCAGAGGAAATATTTTTGATTGACTCCTCTGTCTTGAGCTTGTGGGGGCTGCATGGAGCGGTGGGAAGGAAAACAGGAGGGACCCTTTAACCAGACCTTATTCATTATTTAACAAAAATACAAACAAATGTTAAATAAATTAATAAAAAAACGTACATTTCAAATCATAAAGTTTGTTTGTTATTCAGCTTGTCCCTCTGATGGTGTCGCCACAGATGAACAAGTCATCACACAGGTGAACTTATGGCTCATATTTTACATCAGATGCCCTGACACAACCCTCTGCGTTTATCTGGGCTTGGGCAGTGCAGGGGACCGTCATGTGGCACGACAGATAGCTCTACCACCTGAGCCACTGTCACCTCAGTTCAAACAATAAAGTATAAATAAAAAAATAAAAAAACCCTGTGAAATGAACCAAAGTTGGATTTGGTTCCTGCACTGCAGACACGCTAAAAGAACAGTACGTGTGTTTTTCCGATGACTTTTTAAGCTCTTATCAGAAGAAAAACTACAAGAAAAAAAATGAATAAAAAAATTACCTTTGCCAGAGCAGCTTTGTAGTCATCTCTCCTGATAAGGCCTGGAGCAGAGTAAAAGTACATTTTTAGAAATACAGACTATTTTTTTTATCTGCTCAAACAGTCCACAGTGGATTAAAGCATAAAAACAAGCTGCTTTTGCTTTTATGCTTAATGGAAAAAAAACAAAAAACAAAACACAAGCTACAATCTAATCCAGTCTATAAGGTTTAAAGGTGAGAGTTCCCAATTCTCTCTGTGTCTTTGTTTATTTGTCTCATCTCCATTTGGGACCAAGCAGATGAGGTCATGCTGGTGCTGTGCCTTATTTAGCTCAAATGAAATAAACTAGGCTGTGCTGTACTTGGTCTGTTGGTGGCTTTTAGACTGGTGAAAATGTCCTCAATTACAAACCAGTTAAAGGTTATATGTTATATATAATACATACATGCTTCTATGTTCACATTTAAATGTAAACATGCTGGAACTATGCTCCTTGCTGCTAATTTGCCCTCGTTCATCGTGATCAGTGACTGGCGTTGTTTAGCAGACTGATGCTGATGTATAATGGCATCATAAAGTCTCGTCTGGGCTGACAGCTTTCGGAGAGAAGACAGTCAAGTAAACAGCTAAAAGTCAATGTTGGCCTGAAGCATCCTGTGTACACAGGCCTCATTAATGTAAGACTAACTCTTTAGTATGGGAAAGACATGAGCCAGGAGGTAGGGCGTGATCCAGAGGGGAAATTACTTCTTTCCCTTATTTTCTTGTTCTTTTTTATTTTTAAACAGAATGTTGATTTACTGCTCCGAGATGATAAAATCCTAATTTAATAGAATTTAAAGCAAATGTGATCAAATGAAAACACACTTAAAGCTTGTTTTGTATAGCTAAACCTGCACGTGGTTAGCACAGTGGCCTCACAGCAAGAAGGTCGCTGGCTCGAGCCTTGGCTGGGCGGGGTAGGGGGGTCAAAGGTTCGCCTTTCTGTGTGGAGTTTGCATGTTCCACTGTTCAAGGACATGCATGTTAGGTTGATAGATTACCAGAAGTGAGTGTGAGCGTGAATGGTTGCTTGTCTCTCTGTGTGGCCCTGTGATGGACTGGTGTACCTGCCGCTCGCCCAGTGATTGCTGGGATTGGCTCCAGCTTTCTTGTCACCCCTAATTAGAGCAAGCGGTTAAGAAAACTGTTGCACCTTCCGCTCCGACAGTAAGGGAGAGGTAAGTAGTTATTTCTTAGTAAAATAAAGAAAGGAGACGCAGACAACGTCTTCACTCCGTTTCACTTTTATTAAGAAGACCACGTCATCACTGTGCGAGCGCACAACACAATTCCCTGCTGGTGAAAAGCAATCGAGCATGCAATCTCAACCTCCTACTGAATTGTAAATATTTGCACACAATACTGATACCTTTTGTACTGTATTGAACATTCCCAGTTGTTGCAGTGATGAACAATGCAATTACAAAATATACTTTTTTAACCTTTTAACTCCTGCAAATCCACTATCAACTTTTACAAATGTGCACAATACATCAACTTTTACAATCTGTAACCTGTCACATTACTAAAAGAGTATGTTACTCACGCTTTGTCACATAAATTAAATGTGAATCGGTGACATGCAAAAGTTTGACTAAGTGTTTGGTTGCTGGGTGTTGGCAAGTTAAGGACATGTTGAGGTTCAACTCCTGCTGTTTTGTTTCCAATTTCTTTGCACCTTATTCTCTGTATGCTTTCTTTTCTACATAAGGTTAATTAAATGTGGGAAAAAATGGTTTGTACAGAGGCACAACGCATTCTGTCAGATCACTCCGGTGGACTTTCAAATGAGGATGCAGTTTATTAGGAGGCCTCATCAGAAAACATGTCAGACCTGCAGGGATTCATAGAACCTTGTCTCTCCTTCACCGAGGCTTAGAAGACACACTTTACCCACTGTAAAACCAAACACTCAGGTCAAGATTAAAGAGAGGAAGGAAGATGAGAGGAAACACCGTTGCAGATTCTTAACAGCGCTCCCTGGTAAGGGAGGAAAGAAAGGGTGGGAACAACGGCTCAACCCTCGCTCAGAAAACACAGTCTGCATTCTAATTCACTTCAACACTCATGAAACAACTTTTTCCTCCACTTGCAACATTTATTTTTATTTTCGTCACATATGTCTGTGAATGTCCATCACAGCAGACGGATAAGTCTGTTCTGGTTATTTGTGGACAGGTCCAGCTTTGTGAGCACATCACAGCCAAGCCATTCAGGCTGTTTTCTTTCTTTGTTGTGAATTGACTTTTCCCTTTAAAGGCTTGTCCACTTCTGCATCAGCTGGTAATGTTCTGCATTAACAGTGACATTACCCAGTGCAGAGAAAGGCTTTGAGCTTGATGTTTTTCAGCCAAAGATAGCTATTTGGACAAATAGTCTCTGATTGCAGCCATGGCCTCTTTCTAACATAAAAAAAAAAAACAACATGTCTCTTTGGCAGAATCACTCGGCTCCCTTTTTAAGATGTTGTAAAAAGATAAAACTGATTTTTTTCATGGAAGTGTGTTGCTTATTAATGTGTTTAAAATAAGAGTGTTATTGCTTTTAAACTTGTTTAACTAATAAATCAATAATTTGTCTCTTTTAGAGATGAATTAAACACAGGGAACAGCTAGCTATGGTTACAGTTTGACTGGCCCATTGGCAGCTCTGCTTGGACTGTAGAGATGCATGAGACTGAAAGATTGAAGGATGACAGACATCCATATGATGGGCGGCATCCAGTTGATGAATCACATCACAAACCAAACAGCTGACATTTTAGTTGATATCAAAGTATAATCACGTCAATCAGTGATGTGAAAAATGTTTGCCTTTCACCGGTCTTCTGCATCCTTTAAGTGCATAATTTGGCCCGTTTTTTGGGGTCCTTGCGGATGCATACCATGGCCGATAAATGGAGCAGTACCCCTGAAAACCATGGGGGCAGCACTGAGCAGTATAGCTGATGTGCAACCTGTGAAAGGAACTTAGGAAAAGAAGCTGCAATGTATTTTTAATAGGATTTTTGGGCTGTATGGGCTTTATAGACAGTAGCTGGACAGGAAAGGCATCAGAGGGTGTAGGAAATCACATGTACCAAAGAATCCCAGTGTGGGGCGCCAACCTGCAACTCCACAGAGGAGCCAAAGACAGTACTTTGCTAGTCAACCAGTTGATCTGGTTGACTCCAATGCAGCCATGCATGGACCACCAGTCTTTACTGCAACACCTCCTTTTACTGTCTCCTTCTGAGAATGCAACTTAACATGATCTCTTTGTCAAGAGCCCAAAGTGCATTTTTATCAAAGTATTAGGGTTTTACCTGCTTCCCATTGTTTTATTTAGTTTATTCTGTGTTTTTTGTGGGCTGTTTTTTTTTTTTTTTATTCACCACCTGGAGGTCCAATCAAATGCTCAACTAATCTGGCATAACCAGGAAGAGGTGTTATGTCCCCTGCAGCACTGAAGTGGTGTGAGGGAGTGTTAGAGGGGGCACTGCTGTGAATCTCTCAGATCAGTGGACTTCTACGTACGTCTCTTCTTTCTCTTTCTTATTTTTCCCTACAGGACATTTTTAGAACCATTTTAAGGATTATCTAACTGACTGGTTCTTACTTCGATTTACAATAAATTGCTTTTGCAACTTTTTGTGTGGTTTTAACTCTGCTGTCCCTGTTTTTAGGCTTTTTGAGGATCATTGTGGCTTTGAGGCCTGGGGCTCTGGAAACCCAGGTGCCGTTGTCTGTAGATATTAGTATTTTATTTTTTAAAATCTTTGGCCACTTACACCTTCATCATCGCCATGTTTACTGTTATCTAAAACTGATGTCAGAACTCTCTTCACCATCCATCCATCATCTGTTCCTGCAGAGCGATGGAGGAGACTGAAGGCTACGAAGCGACAGATGCTGTACAGGCCACTGCTTCGACCTAACACACGTGTTCATGGACTGTAAATCAGTGTTTTTCTAAATCCAGGTCTACAGGGCACAGAGCTCTGCACTTGTTAGATGTTCCTACTCCAACACACCTGATTCACATTAATGAACTCCCTCAAAGTCTATGTTACCTGTAAAACAAGCAGGGCGGGGGGTCCTGAGGATCAGATTGAAATACACTGCTGTAGAAGGAAGCCAAAGTACCTAGTAGTAGTAGGGTAAGGAGCTCGGTCTTCTGGGAGGGGATCAGAGTAGAGCTCCTCCGCATTGAGAGGAACCAGTTGAGGTGACTGGGCATCTGGTCAGGATGCCTCCTGGACTCCTCCCTGGTGAGGTGTTCCGGGTACATCCCTCTGGGAAGAGACCCCGGGGAAGACCCAGGACACACTAGAGGGATTATATCTCTCGGCTGGCCTGGGAAGGCCTTGTGATCCTGGACGCAGAGTTTGCAAATGTGGCTTGGGAGAGAGAAGTCTGGGCTTCCCTGTTTAGCAGCAAAAGATGGATGGATGGATTTAAGGACCAGCGGCCCCTCTTAGTGAGATACAATGAATTGTAAATATTGTAGGAGTGGCCACAGGTAGGGTGACCAAACATTCTCTTTTACCTCGAGATGTCCTCCTTTTGAAAGCTTAAAAGTGCTTCTGGGAGGAATTTTTAAAATGTCCAAAATTTTGCCCGCTTCTGCTTGGAATATGTTTGCGTCAGATTTACATTGCATTTTACTTCCAGTACTTGCTTATTGATGATATAAACCTTTCTGACATCAAGGAACAAGAAAGGGAGGGGGGCAGTGCCCGACCCGATGAGAGGTCTCAACTCCCGTAGTTTTGCACAAGCATCTGAATTGGTCAGATGCTTGTGGAGACGAGGTTCATGTTTTGGACTCCTGGCCTTGATGTCTTCGTGAGGTAGCTGTTCAGGAGTTTTGGATTTGAGTGTACAGTGTCTAGAAAAACTACAAAATGTAAAATTGTAAATGCAAATTTATGAACAAACTATGGGAAAAATATTCCCATTTTCACTGTGGTGGTAATGCTTGGTAATCTCAGTGGCAGAAAAGCAGGAAGCTGAAAGCTCACATCAGTTGAGCAGGATGATATACAGCAGCTTTTTGTTGTGTGTTATCATATTGCTTTATAAAGCAACAACCATCAGAAACCACACTGACAGTTGACTGAATGCCACAGTATGTTTCAATGCAAACAGACTGACACTATTTAGAGTTATATTTTCTAAAGCCCAGTTAACAAGCCCACATGGACAGGCTTCGCCCACTTTGGCCATACATCTCTAATGAGGCACAAAGCCTATGAGCTTCACTTATGGGGACCGTATAACAAAAACCACATGGACCTGCAAAATTTTCCCAGTTCAAGCCCTTGCCCACTCAGTACCCCTATAGCCCAAAATGAACCAATGTGGGCCCCACATGGACATGCTGGCTGGGATATGGGGGCTGCATGGGTCCTGGGCAACTCACCAAGTTGGGCTCCAACCGAAACCCAGTTAGAACCAACTTGAAACCCATATGGGCAATATGAGACCCCCATAGAAACCTCAACATAGACATGCTGGCTGTGTATAAGTCAGATCTTTCATTTAGCAAAGTAATTCAATATTTCATCAACTGCAGGCAGATAACTTTAAGCCATGATGCCGATGGCAGCAAAGTTTGGAGTTTAGTCCTCACTTTGAACACTAATGTTCCTCTAAAATGCCTTATTTTAGTAATGTACACCCTGGACAAGTCGCCAGTCCATAACAAGGTCAACACAGGCACAAGCTTTAATGAGTAAAATGTAATTCTGAAACTGTGCCCATATATCCTTGAGCCGTATCTGTATGTTCAGAAGTGCAATTTATTCCTTTGGGAATATTAGTTTATCGTGTGAAAGATTTGAACTTTGTTTTATTCCGCCTTCTGAAATTTGCCATATGGTTGAAACATAACTTTTGCTGTGAATCGCACCGAGATGGCATTGAGCAGTAAAGGCAAACAGTTGATTTAACAAGATGTGTATGTGCATGTTATCAACTCGTGCAGTGTTTCAATCAGACATTTTCCCTGACTCTGACTGGATGGAAGCCCTCCTGTTCCTAGCAGACTGGATGATGAGACGTTTATACTCACCTTTGCATCAGCACGCAGATTGATTCCCGATTGTTCAGAATATAATCAAACCGCATCTTTGTACAATATTAAGTCGTTCCAAGAAATTCTTCCACCCAGTATGCCACCAAGGTTTTAGTACGAATCATGGTTATCTCCCACCTCCATAACAGCAATTCTCTTGCAGGTCTTCCTGCTTGCACAGTGAAGCCTCAACAATCAAGTTCAAGACATTTATGCCTCAAGAGTAAAAGCAGAGTCTGCACCGGGCTATGAAAATCTCAGGAAGGCTATCTGGTATTGTTAAACCCACGCACAAGAGTCTCAATCCACAATGTCCTCATTTGTGGTGCCATGATGGCGGAACGAACTAACGAGTACTATCAGAGCAGCGGTGTCCCTCTCTACCTTGTAGAAATACTTTTAAAGACTTATCACATCAGAGAATACATCCTCTCCTAACATTTCTAGCTCCACTTACACTTTAGTATTTGTTCTTCTTCTACTTATCATTTAAGTTTCTTCTGAGTAATTCTACAGAACAGGGTTTCTTCCTCTCCTGAAGCTTGCATGTTGTTTCCTCATGTAAAATGGCTTTAGATTAAGCATCCGCTTTCTGATTTTGGAATTTATAGATCACTTAAAAAGTGAATGCTTTCAATGTTGGCATGCAAAATTACAATGCTGTTTTCCCTTCCTTTTCTCCCTCACCTCGCTGCTTCTGCGCGGGCTGTAATGGGTGCCAACCTTTGTTTGTGTCAACTCTGCTTCTGGTCATTAAAAGATACCAAGTTTTTAATTGAATCCTGGTTTTTATTTGAGGAAATTGGGTACAAACTTTAACAAAGCATTGTGATTACCTTCAAAGAATACACACAGATCAAATTTACTCCAACAAATTGTTGTTGTTTTTTTTTTGTGTAGCTAAAGGAAGCTTTGTATGTAAAATCTTTGGAGTGCTTATTAGGCACTGACACACCTGTGCTGATATTTTTTATGTAGATATAATTGGAATAACATTTTTAAAACTAATTTGATGAAACTTTTGATGAAATAGTTTTGAAAGGTCTCTTCTGTAGAGAATTGATCAGAACTCAGTGGTTAGTACCGACACCTCGCAGCACGACAACCTGAGCACAGTCACAACCTGCTGTGCACATCTTTGCCGTTTTGATTTAGATTCACTGATCCAGTCAACACTCATGAATACCAGATGAATGGTTGATGTAACAGTGCAATTGAAAACAACATAAGTTCTGGCTTGTGATAGACTTCTGTCCTGTCCAGGATACCATGTGCTTCCCCTCCTGATGTTCCAACATCTCTGACATCCACCACACAAATGTTAATCCTCTGGGGACCAAGGGTATTTTATTTTTACTTTGAATTGAAATATCATAAACTGCTATGTAAATGAGGCTCCTTTGCTTGAAATAAAGAGTATTTTAATTTCAAAGCATGACTAAAGGTACTGAAGGGGACTGAAGCACCACAGCTTTCCGAAATCACTGTCAGCTGCACACACTGTATCTGCTACCAAGTTATACATCTGTTACGACACTGTCGTGTCGTTTATGTTGAAATAAACTACTTGAGTAATGCAAATGTTTGTTTGAGCAATTACAGATGGTATGCATGCGTGAAAGCTGTTGTTTTCATAATTTAATCGGCCTTGTAAATACAGAAGGCAGCTATCTGACTGCTGACACCAATGCATAGTGACTGACACTGTTTGGAGGCGTTTCCTGAGGCATCATTGGCTCTGATTGAACAAACACGTGTCATGCGCCAAAGACAAAGGTTCTGATTTTATGGTTCAAAAGCTATGCTCGATAAAACACAACATGGTCCCTGGCATCACCGACGATGCCGGCGTCTCCATAGTGTTAAAATGTTAAGCAAAGAGAATTCTGCTTTATTTTAATGAAGAATACATTGCATTAATGCGGCTAATAGTCTTTGCACTGGCAGCCAAACCTCAGCTGACTCAGTCAGAGCTTCTTACCTGTTTCATGCTAACCAGCCAGCAAAGATTTGAACCAAAGAGACGAGACAAATAGGAATGGGAAATGAGCATGACTTTACATTGGAAAGCCTTGTTGTGGTACAAACTCAAACTTGGTTTCAATAAAAAATAGATGTTTCTATATGTTCAAGTTCCCTCTGCTTGTCTGATGAATGTGGTGGAACCAGTATTCACACATGGCTAGACAGAATGTGAAAGCGAACGCGTTTCACAGGCCTATCTGTTAGTAGACAATCCCCTGGGCCTCATCTGACGCACCCTTTCACACTATCTGCTATACTGCAGTCAGACTAGCCCGCTACATGACTGGAATATCAACCAGGAGAGTATTTTTGTCCCCCATTTTGATAACATCTCACTCTTTCTTGCAGCCATATTCTGCAACCGCCATTGAGCACTTCATCCCATTCATCCACAGCCCACGAGGATAAAAGACAGAGCGTGTGCCATATGCATGTGAAAGCAGATGAATGTGAGACTCATCTGATAATCTGCTCAAAACGCTGAGGGATATGTCTGGTTTGGTGATATTATACTGGTTAATATTGCATATGGGCAGAAGTGGATGAAGCTCCACACCTGAGCTGACTTGTGCTCGTAATTAAAGAGGAATAACATGTTTCTGACTACATATCTGCCTTCACTTCATAACCTGCTTATTTTACGTCAACTTAGACAGACTACTTCTCTGATTTCTAACGACAGACTATGTCGTTGCAACAGTGCAACATATCATGCAACAGTGTTGCATGATATGATAACTGGTTCTTGCTTCACTTCATGCTACATAAATAAAGCTAAAGGAACTTTGTTGATTGGATTAAAAAAGTGAGATTTTAATATTTCAGGATGAATTTTCATCAAACAAATGTTTTGTATATGGTGTCTAAAATAAGCAAATAATGTAATCACTGAGGATGAAATTCTGTTCATTCAAATAAATGTTGAGATTGAAATTTTATGAATTTTATGCAGGTTTATGAAGCCAGTGGAAACATCTGAAAATGTGTTTCAGATGTTTCCACTGGCTTCAATCCATCAACTGATAATTCACACAGAAAATGTTGAGTTTAGCGGTCATTGTAGAACCTGTTATATGCTGAGAAATAAATGGGATCAGATATATTTTCCAAAAGAATCACTGACGCAAGATTGATAATTAGGCAAATGTTTCTTTTCAGTTTATCTTGACAGTGTTATGCATTGCATGCAGCCCCATCTTCACCTGAATCAAACGGCTGAATTCCCTCACGCACATGTGTTGCAGCTCTGCAGATGCCTTGTAACAGTCCATTCATTTGATTCAGGCATGTTGGAGAAGGGATGCATCTAAAAGCAGCGGGATAGTAGATCTCGAGGACCGGACTTGGGCACCATGCTGTATACTAATAAAACACACAACTCAGATGACACGTGATCACTAGCATGATGAAAGCTGATTTGCAGTGAGGACAGAGACTGTCACCGTTGTACTCTCTTTTTTTCTCCCACGAATTGCATGTCTTCAACTGTTTCACACCAGATGTGGTAAAATAGTTGTTTCAGATTTGACTGTATTTTCGCCTGAGTTGTACTGATGGTTAGAGCGTCAAAGCACTACAGCTGACATTTGGCCTGGAGGCCATCCAAGATATCACAGTGAGTTTTCTGGGCATTACAGGTTTTCCACATGTTTACACTGGCAAGAACTTTTTAAAATCATTTTATGAGTATAAATATCTACTTCCCTTTACAAGCCTGCAGGGGAGTGGGAGAACAGGAAGCGGTCTGCTCTAAGTGGACAGTTTGATTCGTCACCCTCCAATCAGATCGAGGTATTAAGGTATCATTTTACTGCATATCTGGACAGGATGTTAGCAGATTCCCATGCAAATCTTTGTTACAGCCATGCAAATGCTTTTCTGCACATTTTTAGCAAACATTCATTTACAGCTGCAAAGTCTTTGACTCCATATTGAGTCTGTACATTTTTTTATTTTTTTTTTTATCTTTGGCTGCTTGATCAAATCATTTGGCACATATTGTCTTCAGGGGATCAAAATCATCGAGCGAACTTTACGTAAAGATTCCCTGGGCTTCGGCTTTTTGCATGACCTTAGTAAATAAGGTCTGCTCCTTCTTATCAGTAACTGTACACAGCTGGCCTCTTCATCCTGCTACACTTCCCACAAAGTCAAACTCATTCTTAATCCATCACAAGTCTGCTTCAGTGATCTTTCTACTTATTGAGCCGCCATGCGATGGACTGGCGACCGGTCCAGGCTGTGCCCTGCTTCCCGCCTGCTAATTGCTGTGGTAGACTCCAGGTTCTCTGTGACCCTGAGTTGGAAAAAGGTGTAAAAAAGAGGAAAAGATGAACTCTTATTGGCTACGACTACATGATGTTTTTTAATTCCAAATTAAAAATTCGGAATTAAATAATTCGGAATTAATTCTCCTACGAGTTCACATGGAAACAATTCTGAATTGAGGTTTACATGACACACTTCCTTACTCAATTCCTCTTCAGAGCGGCGGGTTGGGAAGGGTTCTGATTGGACAGAGAGTGCATGTGACGTATGACGTACACCGGAAATAAACAAAGTTAGCTCCCTGCTTCTCGTCTTTTCAGTCGTAACTTGTAAAAACTACATAATAAGTACCTATTTCGCCACTATTTTTATCATAAAATTGAAGCACCAGCTCAACACGAGCATACTACTTCACTTTTTGCAGCAACTCAGAAGGAGAGACCACTGAACACGAGAGGCAAAACAACGTGCGTCATCGGGACAGGACGAGGTAACGCGCATGCTCAGAACGACCGGAATTAACTTAGAGCGGAATAAAAGTTTACATGACAGAGGAATTAAGTAGAACGGAATTAAAATGCGAATAAACCAGACTCTTACATCAGAATTAAGTTTAACTCCGAATAGAAATTTGCATTTGGAATGAAGTGTTTGTGACCAGGCTTAGCCACACTACTTTGAAAAAAAAACGTCACGCTGCTCCAGTTGCCCTACAAACCGCCTCCCTCGAGGCCTGCTTACGCCGTTCCAGCAACATTGTAAGTCGCACCTGTCTCAGCCTCGCATCTCCACCAATAAGCCTGTGGGGGAGAACAGACTCCTCCCCTGTCGGCTGCCCATTCGTCTATCAATGTTCACACACCTGCGGTCAATCTCAGATAACACTGGGAGGCAGGGTCAATCCATCATGCAAAAGAATAATAAAACCAAACATGTAAATTGCATAAAAATCATAAACATGCTATTGATAAAACAATAAAAAGACTAAAAAAAACCCACCCTGTAACACTTATGTGGTCATTTTTCATCAGTTCAAAGCGGAATTAACTTTTGTTCGGAATGTAACAGGAATTAAAACTTCATGTAAACGTAGTGATTGAGCCAATCAGTCTGAACCCCATTTATCAAAATGTTCTCCTGCGCTTGTCATTCCTCCCCCCTCCAGTCTGGCTTTTACACATCCCACTTCCTCCCCATCTCCACCTTCTCCTGATACCACCTTATCCTGGTGGTGCTACCCTTCATAGCCTCATTCTTTTCTGCCTCATGACTCAACTCTATCAAGTTGAAACACTACAATATAATCAACATGCAATATTGTCCATTTTTTCCCATCCATTCAGATGATCTCCCCTTCCTAAACATGTTTTATATCAAGATTTGCCCCAATAGATCTCTACTTAGCCTGATCGGACATGCTATTCCACCTCACAGATGTTTGGCTGAGGTACAGAATTACATTAAATCCTTCACATGCTTACAAACCATCAACCAGAAGAGAGAAGAAAAGTGGAGTGAGAGATGTTGCATCGTTGGTGATGCCTCTCAACTTGGTTTGATATTTTTTGACAGGCAGCAAAAGGCTGAAAATGCTGTCAGAACTTCAGCAGTCTGTTTAAAGGAACACCTTTTTTTCTCTCTGATTATTTCCAAACCCAGAAAGGTTTTGTTGATTATTTCAGACAATGCTGAGAGCTCAGTGTGTCTTTGCCACTCAACGAGTCCTAAGTTAAACATATTCAAACTTCTAAAAACACTGAATTTCAATCATCACACTGTAACGGCGAGAGCAGCATCCCAAATTTCCCGCAGGCACCTTTTAACCATTCAAATAAAAAAACAGATCTTGGTGGATGCAACTCCACGACCCTGTCACTCTCGTTTCTCCGACCCTTCCCTTTTAAACACATGTAAACTGTCTGTCTCATCTCAAACAGCACTCATCCTTTTGTACATCAGCATGTTTATTCATGGCACGACTCCCACTGTGGCACATGGAGAGGCTGCTGGAGGAAGAGTGGCAGGGTGCTGTGAGTTTTCACCCTGACAACATGTCAAAAGAGGACAGACACAAAGGAATTATAAACGTCCAGTCGCTGTGCTACGCTTGGGATCGTGATATGAAAATACCACTTGAAGTATTATCCTTGCCAGGTGGGGGGGTCCATACTAATCACCTCAGCAGGTGATGGCTGGAGCACTGGGTAAAATCCAGGGTAAAAACTCTATTTTCCAGTGCTAGACAAGAAAACATAGAAAGATCCAGTAAATCAGAGGCCAAAGGAACGATGTCCCATGCTGTTGACAAATATGGCGGATTCTAGGACTCTGCTGCTTGTGGCAAAGCTTCCCAGCTTCAGTCTAAGAAATCTTGCCAAAATAAGGCAAAGCAGAAGACAGAACATACAGAGAGGAAAGACATGCGACTTGCAGTGGGTTTCCAGCTTTCTATGTTGGTCCTGTGTTGGAACCTAAGCAGCTGAGGAAACACTTTCACTTCTCCATCTCTAATGGGGCCTAAGGGTAGACATGTTGAATAAGTTATACGGGGAAAGTAACACCACCGTGGCCGGGGAGAGTCTTCTAAGCCTCTATTCATAATTTACGGTACAAGAAGCTCTTTTTTTTGCAGCAGAAGGAGCCGTTAGATTGTCGCATATTTTTGTTTTCAGCTAATACCGACTGCAGCAGAAAGCAGCATTTTTTTTTTCCTTTTTATTTCAACAAAAGCAAAGTTAAATGGTAAATTTCAATCAGTGAAAAAGGAGGGCAGAAAAGCAAAAGCTAAAGAACGAAGCTGAATGTGGGAGTGTGAGCATGTGTGTGAGTGTCGGGGGGCGGGGGGGTTTAGCTCTGGAAAGGACAGTCGTGTCTGTGAGGCTGATGTAGTGCTACTGTGTTGCTACTGAAGGATTTACAATAAATGTCACAGTCAAGTGTGGGAGGCTCGCGGGAAAAACAGGGGGAAATTTATTGTTAATGCAAAACCTTCTGATGACATAAACATATGCACACATGCATGCACCCCCCCCCCCCAACCCCCCCACACACACATCCCATAGAGGGGGGAATTACTGAGCTGTGAGGCTCTTTGAATTTAATTCTATTCTGTATATCACCAAAAAGATGTGCCGATGCCTTCACTGCCATTTAGAGCAGGCAGTCCTACACACCAACACGCACACACACAAACACACTTTCATGCATTCCCACACGCACACACACAGTGTGGCAGAGTAGCTAAAATGCCTGTGAGCTGTTTGAGAAATGATTGGATGAAAATCCTCCTGTTAATGGACTGCAGATCTTGAAGAAAATATTTGCAGCAAGTCACACAGCCAACGGTGACGCACGACAGGAGAGCCTGGAGAAAACGAAAAAAAAAAAAACATCTTCAGACATCATCATTCACAGCTCTCAAGATAATTAAGTTTTAATCCCTGAATCACACATAAATAATCTCAGAAGAAGAAGAAAAAAAAGAACTTTGCTGGTTAAAGGTCTGGGTGTAAGAAAGTAAAGGAAAAGACTTTAAACTCTAAGGTCAGGCACAGGTAGATGTTGTACGTGAATAAGGAGTTTTTGGCACCTACTATATGTAAAAATGATGAAATTTAGAACATCATGTCTCAGAGTTATGCTGTAAGATTGTTCATTCATGATGTGACTGCTACAATTCCCTGTTATTAGTTGGTCCCACACGTTTTCTGAAAAACCAGTCGTTGATCCAAGATGCTGCCAGAGTGATAATAGTGACCAAACTTTATGCATCTTAAAGATTTAGTAGAAGTGTGTTTTCCCAGCAGAGCTTTGCCCTCAGACTGCAGGTTTACTGGTGGAACTGGGAGGCAGAGCCTTGAGTCTGCAGGTCTCCAGGTCTCTCTCTTGTGGAACCAGCTCTCAGTGTTGCTTCAGGAAGCAGAAACCTGTCACACATTTAGGAGTAGGCTTTCTTTGGTTAACTTTCCTTTTTGATAAAGCTGTGGTTGCCATAGTGATTCATAGTTTTCCCTTTAGTTATTCGGATTATATGATTGCTAGGACACTTTTTTCCGTTTTCTCCCCATGTATAAATAAGTGACATTATTCATGTCACTAACTTGTTTATCTTTTTCTTTACCTTTCGCAGCATCTCTGGCTTACAGTGCTGATGCTTGTTCCTTTCCATCCAACTGATCGAGACAAATGGCTGTGCTTCCTGAGTCTGTTTTGTTTGGAGGTTTTCCTTCATGTTAAAGGGGAGTTTTTCCTCCCCACTATCGCCTGCCACCCATGCTTAAGATGGGACATTGCATGAAAGACAAGATGCAACGCTATCAGATGGTTTCCAGGTGGTTTTTAAAAAATAGGCAAGGTAAAATGAACTTTTAAGGACAGGTGTACCTGGTCTGCATGCTCCAGGGGAGACACTTGATCTAACTAATGTCCTGTATTGAAGCATAACATTCACAGTGGCCACTAGAGAGTAAACTTGCCACACTTTGAATCCTCCTTCCTCATGGGGTAACTGAAAAACAAATGCTCCATCACACTGAGCATTTTAACATAAGACGGGTACCGCATTGCTACAGGGATTTAGTGCAAAGCCTGATGTTGTTCATGGCACGTGAGCAGCCAGTCATCAGGTTTACAGCTGTGGGAATTCAGCCATTCGTTGCAAAAGACTGAAGTTGAATTGATGAAAAAGTGACAAAGAATAAAATATACAAGGAATACAAAGTAGAACATGAATATTTAGGAGTGTTTTTATGTGTAAATGTTTCCTTCCTTTAGTTATGAACCATGCAAATAGCATGCTTTGATAATAGTGAAGTAACTGAATTATCAGTAGGTTTGGTTTTCAACAGAGGACAAGTTACTAATATCCATATACAAATAGATGAATGAACGCTTTATGATAAATTTGGTGAACTTGATGACTTATATTTATCCATCCGTTTGTTTGGCATCCACCCATCCAGCATATTGGAGGGTCTGGATGAATCAAACAGAAGCAAAACATTTATATTTGCAATTGACTATTTTGAAACCAGACAATAGTGAATGTTGTATCAATCCATCGAGCCATTTACACTAATGGATGCTGTCTTTTAACTCTGTACTTTGTTTTCCCTCCTGAACAGAAGCTTGCTGCATTTCTGGGACTGGATCCACAGAGATTTCTCTTCAGTATTATATGTTATAGATTATAAAGCTTCTGTTTTTGTTTCTGAATTCTTCCAGTGTTTGAGCCATTTGCCACAGTGTGGTGAAACTCTCCTTATCTTTACTTGTGAACGACAGCCTGTGTGGGAGGCTTCAGTGTGGTAGACCACAAACCGAACGCTGGCGTCATTCTCTTACATCCTAACAATCTGTGGCTTGTTGACACTTTGACAACAGGACATTGTTTAAAAATTGTGCTTGTCTGAAAAGAAAATTAAATAAAAGAGCGCTGTGTTTCATACGCGTGTGCTGCTAAACTGGTGTGTCTTTTCTTTAAGATGAAGTGCATGACTGTCACAGCCTCATTATACAGCCACATAGTTTGACAGCAAAGCTTTTTCAAAAGGGTTTATGGAACCTGTAATACACAAATAGGGAGAGAGTGGGATTTTTACCCCCATAATCTGAGCCTAGACACGACCCTGGAAGATCTTTTGTGAGCAGTAGTAGTGCCTCTCAGCAATCCCAGCCTCTACTCTTTAACCACTGCAAGCTGACAAAGCTTTACACGCTCCTGCTGGGCGAAAACGGGGTCACCGTTTCTGCATAAGAAGCATCGTTTTTAAATTCAGTTGCTTTTATTAAAACCCACTGTATCCCTTTGAAAGAATATATATATATATATTTTTTACATGTTTTATTCATTCTTATAGAGACGGAAAGATTTGTGTCTATTTATCAGGACGCTTCAACTTCCCTGTCTGAAAAGCCACTTTCTCAGAGTTACTATGGCAACAGGTTGTACCAATTTCACTGTCAGACACAACGGAGTATTAGTATGGTATAATTCAGTATTGAAAGTGCTTTCAGCTGCAGGAATGTAATGCTTGGGCCCTTTAACAGACATGTGGCCTGATTTCACGCAGCATCATGTAAGCCACCAGCAACCGAGCTCATTGTAGGCCAGCGTGTGTGATAAAGGTGTGCTTAATCACTAGAAAATGAGTTAAGGCTCATTTGAGGTCACTTTATGTAAATAGGTACATCTTATTTTAAACAATGTCAAATGTCCCTACACACATGCTCCACATGTCAACTTTATGTTGGCACGATTGTTACGCAACACATCCAGTAGAGAAGCAAATATGGCGTTCTGACTCACACTGGGGTCCCATGATCATTTTACTATGTCGCCAGATCATTGACAAAAATAGCTTACATTTATCAAATAAATTTGGTATTTTAATTAGGACTGTCAAAATTAATGTGCTGTGATTAAATGGCGAGCTGTCCAGGGTGTACCCTGCCTTTCGCCCAAAGACTGCTGGGATAGGCTCCAGCTTAACCCTTAATCGGACTAAGCAGTTCGGAATTTTAAATTAATCAAAATTAAAGTGTTAATAATTACACAGATGAATCTTTTTGCATAAACACAAATTTTTTAATGACTGAATGCATAAACTACGGAAGCTGAGAGCAGCCACAAACAACTATGATCCTGGATTTAATTATCCAGATAATGAGTTAATTTTCCCGTTATGTTTAGATAATGAGGACTGTTTTCTCATAAAAACGGAACAATTTATCTGTTTTTTTCAGGATAATGAGATAATTAAGGTGGGCTCAAATGTAACAAGTTTTACACCTAATTTCATTGCTCAAAACAGATCACATGGCAGAGGGGGGAGGGGCTACAGTCATGGTGTAGATGTGTATTTCACCAAATCAGTGATAGTTGAAGTTAGTTAGACACTTTGTCAGACTTAATAGAAGTACAAATGGATGTATTGATCAGTGATGGATGTTCCTCTATCTGATGTCAGTCTCCATCCATTGCTGACTTGTCTGTACTGAGGCATACCAGTACAGACCGGCTCAGTACTGGTTCCCATTGGACCCACTAGCTCAGGTGTTGGGAGATATTAGGATGCTGATATTAAGATGGCCCTCCCCACCTCTCTTCAGCCCTCCTGAACACTGACAGCCCCACAGAGCTCCTTCAGTGACAACAAACTGCTGCAAGTGTGAAGAAGCAGCTCCTTGATTCCTGCAGCAGTTAGACTGGAAACCAGCACTGCTCCCAGTAGATCACCAACACACACAATAAAATCCAGTACAGTTTAACAATGAACACACTTAATTATATTTATTTTTATAACTGCTACATATGAAAAATGTGTGTGGGGAAGTCCCCCCACCCACCACCCCTTCAATCAATCAATCAATACTTTATTTGTAGAGCATTTTCACATACCTCTAAGTAACCAAAGTGCTGTACAGGTAAAATAAAATATATCAACATTAAAAGCACTAAAATAAAGACAACAAAATAGTTAAAAAGACAAAATAAGACAGAAAAGACCCAGTGGTCCTGCTCTCCGACATAAAAAGATGAGTTTTCAATCTGTTCAGACTGTTCTAGAGTTTGGGGGCTACTGCAGAAAACATTCCGTCTCCACGAGTCACGAGTCGAGTCCTCGGGACTACTAGAAGCATCTGGTCTTCTGATCTAAGAGCTCTAATGGGACAATGATGTTGCAGTAGTTCAGAAAGGTACAGAGGTGCCAGACCATTTAAACATTTAAAAGCCAAAAGTTGAACTTTAAAAACTATTCTAAATGAGACAAGTAGCCAGTTTCTGAGCTTCCTCCCACAGACCAAAAACTTGCATGTTAGGTAGGTTAGTGTATGTAAATTCTTGCTAGGAGTGAATGTGAGTCAGAGTACGAGTAGTCCCCCCACCCCTCCAACGACTCTGCATCTGTATAATCCATTATTTCAAGAAAATGAAGTTTGTTTCCTTGAGATAACAACATAAATAATTCAATTCAATTCAATTCAATTCAATTCAACTTTATTTATATAGCGTCAAATCACGGCAATGCCATCTCAAGACGCTTTACAGACAGAGGGGGAAACATAATGAAGGCCAATTCATAACAGCCTATATAAGGAAACCAACAGATTGAGTTGAGTCCAACTCAATCTCCCATCCTGAGCAAGCACACTGGCGACAGTGGGAAGGAAAAAACTCCCTTTTAACAGGAAGGAAACCTCCGGCAGAACCCGGCTCAGGACAGGCAGCCATCTGCCTCTGCTGTGTGGGGGGAAGAGGACAGAAAGACAACAGACAACAGGAACTGCTACTCCCGGCCAGGGAGACCTGCTGAGACAGGAGACATACATGTTAATGATGCAACACTGTTATGGGGGGGGGGGATAAAAGAGAGAGATAAAGAGAAAAAGAAAGAAGCTCAGTGTATCAGGAAATGTCCCTCAGCAGTCTAAACTTATAGCAGCATAACTAAGGGATGCTAACCATCCCTAGCTATAGGACTTATCAAAAAGATAAGTCTTCAGCCTAGTCTTAAAGGTGGGGAGGGTGTCTGCTTCCCTAACACTAACTGGGAGCTTATTCCATAAGAGAGGGGCCTGATAACCAAAGGCTCTGCCTCCTGCTCGGCTCTTGAGACTCTAGGAACCACAAGTAAGCCTGCAGTCTGCGAACGAAGTACTCTGCTTGGTATATAAGGAACAATGAGGTCTTTGATATATAGTGGTGCCTGGTTGTGGAGGGCTTTATATGTAAGGAGAAGGATTTTAAATTCTATTCTAGATTCAACAGGCAGCCAATGAAGAGAGGCTAAAACTGGAGAAATATGATCTCTCCTGCTGGTTCTGGTCAGGACTCTGGCTGCAGAATTCTGGATCAGTTGAAGGCTTTTCAGGGCATATTTAGGACAGCCCAGTAATAGAGAGTTACAGTAATCTAGTCTCGAAGTAACAAAAGCGTGAACCAGTTTTTCTGCATCACTCTGAGACAGAATGTCCCTAATTTTGGCTATATTACGTAAATGAAAGAAGGCTGTTTTAGTAACCTGCTTAATATGTGGGCCAAAGGACAGGTCAGGGTCAAATATTACTCCAAGGTTTCTCACTGTAGCACTGGAAACTAAAGTAATGCCATCCAGGTTCATTACGAAACTGGAAAATTTAGCTCTGAGTTTTTCAGATCCAACGGGAATTACTTCAGACTTATCTGAGTTTAAGAGGAGAAAATTTCTAGACATCCAAGTCTTTATGTCTATGAGACAATTTTGTAGCCTATTGGGCTGATTTGTTTAATCTGGTTTAAAGGATAAGTATATTTGAGTATCATCTACATAACAATGAAAGTTTATTCCATGCTGTCTAATAATTTTGCCTAAAGGGAGCATATATAGCGTGAAGAGTATTGGTCCAAGTACAGAACCTTGAGGAACTCCATGACTTACTGTAGTTTGTGAGGAGGACTTATCATTTACATGAACGAACTGAAGTCTATCAGATAAATATGATTTAAACCAGCTTAACGCTGTACCTGTAATTCCACTAACCTGTTCTAGTCTTTGTAACAGAATGTTATGATTGACTGTATCAAATGCAGCACTAAGATCAAGCAAGATAAGTATGGACAGAAGTCCTTTGTCTGAGGCCATAAGAAGGTCATTAGTAACTTTCACCAATGCCGTCTCAGTGCTATGATGAGCTCTAAATCCTGACTGAAACTCCTCGCATAAATTATTTCTGCTCAGGTGGGCATGTAGCTGAGCGGAAACTATTTTCTCCAGAATTTTGGACTTAAACGGGAGGTTAGATATAGGTCTATAATTTGCTATTACCTCTGGATCCAGAGATTGCTTTTTAAGTAAAGGCTTGATTACAGCAGTTTTAAATGATTGTGGTACATATCCTGTCACTAAAGACATATTGATAAGATTTAGTAGTGATGTATTAATTAAAGGGAAAATGTCCTTAAAGAGGCTCGTTGGGAGAGGGTCTAAGATACAGGTGGATGGTTTAGATGAAGCTATTATTTTAGTTAATTCAGAGGGTTGGACAGGACAGAAACTATTTAGACACAAGTCAGATCCTGGTTCTAAGGATGCTTCAGAGACCACAACAGGCTCAACATTATAAGTAGAAGGAAGAGTATTGTGAATTTGATCTCTAATAGTGTCAATTTTATTCCTGAAAAAATACATGAAATCATCACAGCTAAGTGAGAAAGGAATACATGGCTCCACAGCGCTCTGGCTCCTAGTAAGCCTAGCTACAGTGCTGAAAAGAAACCGAGGGTTGTTTTTGTTTTCCTCTATCAATGATGAAAAATAAGCTGTTCTTGCCGTACGTAAGGCTTTTTTGTATACAATTAAACTTTCTTTCCAGGTTAAGTGAGACTCCTCTAGTCCTGATGAACGCCATCTGTTTTCCAAACGCCTTGACGCCTGTTTTAGAGCTCGAAGCTGGGAATTAAACCAGGGAGCCTTCATAATCTTACCTAATTTCTTCTTCTTTAGGGGGGCAACATTATCCAAGGTTGTACGCATTGAAGCTGTTATAGTATCAGCATGTTGATCAATCTGAGCAGGAGTAAAGCTTAAAGGGGGACTCTCAGTCATGCTAACACATGGTAGATGTTAAAAAATGGATTCAATTGATTGTTTAAATTTTGTAATATTATTGTCTGATAAACATCTACTATAGTAGAATTTATTTTTGGTCAGTGAGTAATCAAATAAAGTGAATTCAAAGGTTAATAAGAAGTGATCGGACAAGACATGGTTTTGAGGAAATTTGAGCTTATCAGTCTCAATACCATATGTCAGAACAAGATCAAGAGTAGGACCATGAGAGTGAGTGGCACCATGGACATTTTGTGAAAACCCAATTGAGTTTAGAATAGAGCTAAAGGAAATGTTTAAACTATCATTTTCATCGTCAACATGAATATTAAAATCACCTAGTACAATGACCTTATCAGTAGTCAGCACTAACTCAGACAAGAGATCAGAGAATTCGGTCAGAAACTCGGAGTAAGGTCCAGGTGGGCGATACACTAATGCTAAAAGGAGCGGTTTCTCTGAATTCCATTTTGGATGAGATAAATTTAATGTCAGGAATTCAAAGGATTTATAGTTAGTTTTGTGCTTAGGATTAATTAAAAATTCTGACTTAAAAATAGCTGCAACACCTCCTCCTCTGCCTGTAGTTCTAGGAATGTGAAAGTTTAAATAGTTAGCTGGCGTAGCTTCATTAATACTAACATAATCCTTTTGCTGTAACCAGGTTTCCGTAAGACATAATAAATCAATGTGGTGATCACCTATCAAGTCATTGACTAATAAAGACTTATTTGGGAGGGATCTGATATTCAGTAGGCCACACTTTATTGTCTTATTTTCAGATTTTATTAGATCCATTGTTTTTATTTTTATGAGGTTTTCACGATTAACCCGAGGAGTATTTTTGTGTTGTTTAATTCTTACTGCTGGGGAGTTATATAAGGTCAGAATGGGGTTTTGGGTGGGTGGCGGCAGGTGGGAAGCTGCAGAAAAGTGTGTAGGACTACAATTCTGCCTCCTGGTCCCAACCCTGAGTTGTCAATTTAGCTGACTAATAAAAGAGTCCATATTGCTAGATAAGAGAGCGGCTCCATCCAACGTGGGATGGATGCCATCTCTCCTAATAAGACCAGGCTTTCCCCAAAAAGCGCTCCAATTATCTATAAAACCCACGTTGTTATTGGGACACCACCTCGACAACCAGCGGTTGAAGGATGACATGCGGCTAAACATGTCATCGCTGATTAAATTTGGCAAGGGACCAGAGAAAACTACGGAGTCCGACATGCTCTTGGCAAAGTTACACACCGAAGCAACATTAATTTTAGTGACCTCCGATTGGCGTAACCGGGTGTCGTTACCGCCGACGTGAATTACAATCTTACGGTATTTACGTTTAGCCTTAGCCAGCAGTTTCAAATACGATTCGACATCGCCCGCTCTGGCCCCAGGAATGCATTTGACTATGGTCCCCGGTGTCTCTAGTGCCACGTTTCTGACTATGGAACTACCTATAATCAGGGTTTCTGCCTCAGCGGGTGTGTCGCCGATCGGGGAAAATCTGTTAGAAACGTGAACAGGTCGGTGGTGGCCAGTGGGTTTTGGTTTGGGGCTACGCTTCCGCCTGACCGTCGTCCAGCCTGCCTCGGCTCCGGGCTGCGCGGGAACTGCTGAGGGACGGCTCGGGATGGCTGCCCTGGCTGGTAGCTCCGCCCTGGCTAATGGGGGCTTGCTGACTAACTGCTTCCCTAACTGAGTGCGGAGCTGGGCTTCTAACTCGCAGAGCCTCACCTCCAAAGCTGCCAAGCTGCTACACTTAATACACCTACTGTTATCACTAAAGGAGGCGGAGGAGTAGCTAAACATCAGACACACCGAGCAAGAAAAGGCAGGGGACCGGGGTGTGGGAAGAGAGCTAGCAGCCATGCTAAAACCGAGTGCTTGAGCTGTTTAAGTCAGTAAACAGAAAGCCAAAGATCCCAAAAATAAATGCAATATATAGAACAGTGGTTTGGGAAGATATTGTGCGCTAAAGTGAGTGGTTGGTTAATAATAGATAGAAGTTAGAAAGAAGTTAAAGGAGTCAACGGCTCGTAGCAACCCGCAGTGATACACGCTAGGGAAACAGGAAATGACACAATACGTTACCGCAACGTCAGCGCGTCAGTGATAATAATGCAGTTACCCTGATAAAACACAAGCATGTATGGCTGCTTGCTGCTTCCGTAATAAACAGTTAGTTCTGGTGCCGTATTGAAAATCTAAATTTGGTATTATCTCTGTGAGAGCAGCTGATTTTCGGCATGTACGGTATGGGTTTTGCTACAGTTCTAAACTTATCAAACGTCTTATCCTGGTTATTTAAAGAGATTCAGATGTTTTTTCAAGCCTTCTATTTAGAGGATGTTTCAGCGGCTAGTACAGAGTTTAACATCCCCTTCAGCTTCTTATTTCAACAGCAACACATAAAAGAAAACGAAGAAGATCATGATAGTAAACCCTCAGAAAGAGACATATGAAGAGACAGAGCAGTAGGTGTCAGGACTTTCTGTAGCCATTACATACAAACCAACCTTTTTTTTGTCTTTGTTGCTTTTGCTAGTCACACGTTAGTGATACTGCATAAGCCCGTCCTCATGATGTGTGGTGGTACTGCTCTATTCTCTGCATTTTGCTACACATCCTCAAAAGCTTTCTGAAAACACACAGAGATACATATGAAATGAATGAAGATGAAGATCATTCATAAGGCTCCGTGTGTACGTAGATGTGTATTTACCGTGAAGCATAAATGAACCTGTGTTGTTTGTGTTTTTTCCAATTTTTTAAGCGCACATTGACATCAACCTTTTTGATTCAAATCCGGTTGCTCGGAAAATCCACTTAATTTAGGGAAACTTGAAAGCGCCAAATGAATTCTGACTCAGATCAAAGAAGCAGACTTAGTCTTCCTACAAATGCAAGTCTCAGTCTGTTAAGTGGACCAAATAAAGGACACGGATTAAAACAAAAAAGTCATTATCTGCATTTTGCGTAGTTTTGTATTTTGGGTAAATACATAGCGATGGCATTAAGAGTCCTCTGCCTCATCTATTGTTCATATTGCATCCATTGTTGCAGTGTATGTCTGCAGTATACTTGCATTAGACAAAATAAAACACCCAGAACAGCGATAGTTTTGTACTCTATGTTTAACTCCTAGCTGAGTTTTCTTCTTCATGTGGGTCTTCTTTTCTCTTTTGCTAAATACTAGTGTAGCGCCACCTTTGGTGAGAATGGGGATATATTATTGTAGAGATTTAGCTGGTTTGACCAAAGTGCCACATGAGTCCGCTTGGATACACCCCCTACGACTAAGCCCAGTCCCCACTTGGATTGAGTCTACTTTCCTGTGAATGTACCCTAAATAATGTAAATGATCAAGGTTGCTTCACACTTCCGCTTAAATTCATGAAACTGGAAAAGTGAGCAAAGGATTTCTTGAAAAGATGTAAATTTATGTGCCTTGTGAATCTCTTGTTGGGGTCGGAAGGAGCTCAGTCAGTCAGAGCTTAAGATGCTACATAAGTTGACGCTGAAACTGTGTTTCAGGCTTGTTTGATGGACCAGTGTAACATGCTAAAAGGCATATATAAACACACTGGCTGTTTTGAAGGCGCGTCTTGCTGATTCATCAAAGAAATGCAACAAGACACAAAAAGAGGAAGGAAAAGAGAGAAAAGAGACAGCGCAAGAGATAAGACAACAGGCGAGATAAGACTTACTAGCTGAAGAAAGCTCACAGTGCGGGGAAGATGCAAGACGGATGCATAACTAACCGTTGACAGGGGGTGCATCACTGAGAAGAGTCTGAATGGCTTTTATTCTGTTGATTAGGAACCTTTTCTGTTAGCTTTCAGTGTTTTGTGCTTAAATTGGAACAATTAAAGCTCGAGCTGCTTACTTGTCAGGAGGCCAACAATAACATTACCACTTGCATTAATTATTTTTCCTCATTTTCCAGAATGTCCGAGAAATCTTTATGACAGCGACAACTAAGATTGGGTTTAGTTTATACCCAACACAGGCAGAATGTACGATTAAAAGAAAAAAAAAGGTGTGCTTATTGGAGCAGAAACAATGCCGGATTTGTCATGAAGCATTTTTTTCTCAACTGTTTCCACACACATATAGAGGCTGTAAGCTTTTCCTGTTTTTTCATGCGTTGCTTCATCTTATATGAAGCAAAATGTCAGGAACCTGCAGGGCAGTTTCACCAATTCATTCTAAAGTTTCATTCTTTGTTAGATCATATAGAAAGATATATAACACCACAGAGTTTGGAGTTTTCAAGCACCAACTTGTATTTAAACTTTAAAAATTCTCAAAGGCTCCACTGCTTTCTGACACAACATTGGCGTTGTGTTTAGTGGTGTTTGAACACCACTTTGTGAGCAGGAAGACGAGCGTCTGCAACAGCTACGTAACAGATTTCCAGCTGTAGCTGAACTGCGTTGAAAATAAAACAAAGCAGAGAGTATTAGAAGAATTATGTTTGTCATGTTGAAAACCACCAATAGTTGTTGGTCAGAGATCCAGAGAAAGCCTGTGTGTCTGTGACTATTTGTTTACACCAAACAGCAGTCAGTTATTTGTCCTCAGGTTTGTATTTCAGGTGTCATTGCATTTTTTCCAAACATTTACTAGATCTTGTTTGATGGATAAATATACTTCATTAGCATTTACTCATTTATTTTCTTAACCGCTTTGTCCAATTAAGGGTCACGGGGAAGCTGGAGCCTATCAAAGCAATCATCAGGCGAGAGGCAGGGTACACCCTGGACAGGTCGCCAGGGCAACACGGAGACAAACACCTATTCACACCAGTCCGAGTTGTAACCAGTTCAAATCACTGTTCAAACGTCTCCCCCAGCTAAGGCTCGAACCAGCAGACTTCATGCCACAGTGCTAACCATGACACCACCATGCAGCCACTCTGAAAACTACATGACTAAAAAGAACAAACCGCGGTCCCTGAAAGCTGCGTGTTTGTCTTTTACAACCACACGCTAACCGTCATGGTTTTCTAACTCGTCCAAACAGCTTTGTTTCCTCTGCCTGCCAGGTTCTCATGAGACAAATCAAACATAAACCCAGTACATCTAACAGTTCCGGTAACTAGGGGTGGGAAAATTGAATTGAAAAATTGAAAATTGGGATTTTTTTTGCTCCACTATTTTAAAATCGGTTTTTTGTTGTTTTTTTTGGTAAAAAAAATCTTTTTTATTTCAAATTAATAAAAATAATCCATGATAAATTTTTGATCTTTTCACTTGTCTTCTTGGACATTAAAGCAGCAGAATGATTGTCCATTTCAAGCTTTCCAAATACAGGAAGTGGACAACAAAAAAGTCACTTCCTGCATTTGACGTGGCATTGCATTATGGGTAAATTCATAGCAGTCACGTTAAGAGTCTTCTACCTCGTCTGTAGTTCATACTGCACACACTGTTGCAGTGCATTTCTGCAGAATACTTGCACAAGACAAAATAAAAATCCCAGAACAGCATCAGTTTCCTGCTCAATGTTGAACTGACAATGAAGTTTTCTTTTTTATGCAGACCTCGTCCTCTCTTTTGCTACATACTAGTGCAGCCCCACCGTTGGTGGGAGTGGGGATATTTTATTGTAAAGGTTTGGTGTGTTTGACCCAAGAGCAGCGTGAACATAATCTTGGTCTGAAAGGATACACCCCCCTACAACTGAGCCGAGTCCCTAATCAGACCGAGTCCAGCAGACTTTCCTGATGTGAATGCACCTTAAGTGCACTGAGCTGCTGCCATGTGATTGGCTGATTGTATATTTGTGGGTTGTGTATTTTATAGTTACAGGTGTATCTATTAAAGTAGCAGGAAAGTGTATTTCTGAGTAACTGCATCGCCTGAAAATGTTATTTTCTCTGAATATTTGCATGTAAGTGAATCTTCAGATGCGAGTATTTCCATTTTGTTGCTGTTTTTGATGCTTACAGGACTTTTACTGGACTGGATCCTGACTCTTCTACTGGTCCACAGAGAGCTGTCATCCATTCAGAATCCTGAATGATATCCAATTATCTTTTTAGGCAACTGGTGAAATGAATGCACTGTCATCTCGGTTTCGGGGCAACTTTTTCACAGCGTCATAAAGCCTAAACAAAAACTGATTGATAGAATAGATTAAGACTAAAGAAACCCTGCTGCAGTCGGCTTTATGGTCATTACCCGAGTTAAGATGCAGAGCATCACTTGCTTCTTTTAATTAAGTTCAAATCCCTGCTAAATTAAGATGAGGTGTGGAGTTTAGACCTGCATGGACAATCTCTTATTTCTGCTTCTACCAGGTCAGAAAGGAAGGACATCCAGCAGCGTCAGACCAAAGGCTGCCTTGGAATTCATGTCAAAACTGATACTCGTCCCTTTTTTTCTGTTTAAAACCCTCATTGCATATTTGAAACTCTTTGTTTATCAGATGAGCTCTCTCCCCTTCTTGCAAAGTTTTCCTTTCATCTTTTCATTAAAAAATATCAAAAATAGATGAAAGCCATGAACGTCCTTGTTGGGTTTCACACCTTTATGGAAAAAAAAATGGCATAACATGCCAGGTTAAGCAACCTGTGGAGTTAGAAGAAGGAAATCAACAAAAAGACGGGACACACGGCTGCACGGGGGGGGGGGGGGGGGGGGGGGGGGTTGCAGAGGAACTGCTTACTGTGTGCTAGACTGAACAAATAAGCTGATAATGATGAAGAAGAAGTAGGTCGCTTGCTTGCGATTCTCAAACAATTTCCAGGCTCGTCCTGGAGAGGATTTTTGGTGTCACACACCATTTTTTTCACTGCTGAGCCTTAAATCATCCGATCGTATTTTTCCTGGACCGATGCCATCAGACGTGATGTTGTGTAATATCTGATCAGAGATCTGCATGTTATCCTGCATGCTTTTTACTTCTTTTTTTTTTTATATATGCCTCATTTGCTCTGCTCAACTCTGTTCATAACAAACCTCGCATGTATGATTAAGTTGATGGTCATGTTACTTTTGAGAACCGTGTGCAGCCTGGCAAGTAAGACTCTCTCGCTGTACCGGCGTCGAGTCTGGGGACTCTCTCGCATCAACGGATTTCTAGGGCGGGACAAACGAGCGCGGAGTAAACCAATCAGAAAAATAGCGGACGTGACGTCTGTAAAGCGGCAGCCTTCAATGTCAGGAAGTGTTCAGTAGAGCAAACGCAACAGAAGAAAATAAACATAAAGAAGACATCAGACAGAAATGACCTGTGTTGTTTTTGCTCTATAAACCTGAGGCTACGTGGCGTCATGGCAACTCAGTGTTGCTTTTTCCCTGGTCATTTAAAACAGCATTTACAGCAAAAAGAAACAAACTCCTGCTACATCGGTGCGCCATCTTGAATGTTTTGAAGAATACATGGTGACACAAGGCGAGAGTCTCCTCAGATCAACCAATCAGAGTGGCCGGTTTGTTTCAGACCGATGTTAAGGGGAGGGACTCCAGACTGAGTTGCTCTGTAATGAACATATAGAGCTCTCCAGTCTGTCGTGTGAAGCGACCACATGTGCTGCATGCATCTAATGCAGGGGTGTGAAAAAAATCCGGTTTTCTATACATCCCTGCTCCAACGCACGAGTCTACAAAGTTCTGCTCAATGACTCATTAATCTGAGCCAGGCATGTTGGAGCAGGGATATGTCAAAAACCTGCAGGATTGTGGCCCTTGAGGACCGGAGCTGGACGTCCCTGATCTAATGGGATCACAAGCATGTTACACAAAGATGCAAGCCGCCCCTTTTCCCCCCAGTCTGCAGCTCACAGAGGTACTCTCTGCTGTCTAAATGTCACCGGTACCTTACAAGCATGTCAGGGCTGTTTGCTTTGGGGCATACCCGCATGAATGAGCTGGATAAGCTCCTGTGGAAGCAGTTAAGTTAGTATTAATTAATGAAGGCCAAATAATTGCCAGGTCAAAGGTTCCAGCCGAGTTTCCCATGTCCCTGCAGCTACAGTCTGCTCTGACGACCCTTTGAGTGGCAGGAGAGCGAACGAGGGGGCAGAACATGGGAGCGTTGGAAGCCTGCGACTGGATATGAGCCCTCCATGTGCATTCTAATACACTGCCTTCCATAGGAATTGGACCCCAGCAGTCCAAGGTTAATCTAGATGTCAACACCTGCTGAGTGTGCAGCAAATTGCTGTGGCTTGACATCCCGCATCTTCCTCTTTACTGTGGAAACTTAATGTGGCATCTGATTCCTCCCTCTGTGCAGGAGGAAGGGTAGGGGCTGCTGTCGTGGTGCTCGGCAGATGAAAACTCCTCCTGGCACTTCGCCTGCTGCCCTGCTTACTTGCTTGCTTGATTGCCTCCGATGCACCCTGGTCACGCTCCCAACGAAAGCCTCTGAATATTCCTGAGAAGAGTTTGAGGAGTGGTGCAAATGAATTTAAGAGAAACTCATTAGCTTTATAGCTTTCTGGTATTCATGATCAAATGTTAATGCTGTTTTGTTTTATTTGTTTTCCAAAATGTCAAATGAATAAACCCAGTTTAATTCGGTTTATTTATTTGCATTCAGTGAATTGGCAGCGGCAGCCATCTGAGGGTACTGCTCGGAAAAAGTAAGCAAATTAAATCCAAGTCCAATAAAATAGTCTCATTTAATTAGAATGTAAATTAATCCAATTCAAGACGATACAGTTTAATTCACAGCAATGTCATTTATTAAATAACTATTAAATGTGTCTTGTATAGAAATGCAACGTAGCTTTAACTGGTCAGGCAGGGACCCTCTGGACCCAGACTGAAGTCTTCATCTTCATCTTCATCTTCATAAGCCCAAGTTTGACTTGGAGGTGTTGCTGAACTATTGATCTGTTACCGAGTAAATGAAGAACTAGAATCTGTGATACTACAATCTGAATACATTTTCATGATATTACAGCAGCTTTGTCGTGTTTTCTTTAGATCGCTGTTGGTGAATTCATTTTTAATCTGCTGTTGAAGAACTGGATGAGTGAGATAGTAAATTAATTCAGTCTAACACATATACTTGTAGTTTAAATATAATAAGCACACAGCATCACTTCCACAGTTAACAAAAGCTGCAATTATATTTAATGAAATCGGAGCTGTATTTCAGCCAGTCTGCAGAATAAATGCATCATATCAACATCTGAGCATAATATTTACTTTGTAAAATTGACCAATGTGACAAATGGCAAATTCGCACTTTAAAAATGAAACTGTGACAAAATCCAGCAACACAGTGCATAAAGAAGAAAAGCTGATGAAGGTGGGATGTTGTTTAAAAATGTAAATAAAAACAGAAAAGACTCACATACAGATCAGCTTTAATCTATATTAAACTGAAAAGACACAAAGACGAGAGATTTCATGTCTAAACTGATTTTTTCTTTTTCATTGTTGCAAATATTCACTCATATATTCATTTTCAATTTGATGTCTGCAAATTGTTTAGAATCTGAGACAGGGGCAAGAAATTACTGGGAAAGTTGAGGAACGCTCCATAAACACCTGTCTGGAACATTGCACGGGTGACGAACAGGTTCGATGGAAACAGAGGAGAGTCATGAGGAGGATAGAAGGAGCATCTCCAAAAGGTTCAGTCATCACAAGTTACCATGTGGAGGTAAAACGCCTGCTTGGAGAGAACGAGCAACTTGACACAACAGACTTTTAAACGTTTCCCTCCTGTGTCAGTGCGGCACATTCAACAATAACCACAGCTAATGGCTCCACATGAACCGACACAAGAAAACTAAGATGGTGGCCATCACTGTTTTTTGTTTCTTTGTTATTTTTGCCAAACAGCTGAGGGTGGGGTCTGCTCCTTTTCTATTATTGTGTGAAATTACATGTTTGTCCTCCAGTGTTTGCACAGGCCTAGCTACTTTTTGTAGACTAAACACTGTGGTCAGTCACATCCCATCTGGTGACACCAAGCGGTCCTTCCTCAGATCATCTCAGCTGGTACCAATACTGACCACTAACTACTGCATAACTTTTTTTATTATAGAAAAATATTTTTAGGTTTTCAGGTCTTGTAATAGCCTCCAGTATTATAACAACACAATTTTTTGTTGCTGAAAATGAAAGAGTTTTGCAGTGAGAGCTGGATTAAGGCTTCATAGCAAAGACGACCTTCCATTTGACATTATTCACCGTCTATTGCTGACATCCCAAGACAATATGAAGTTGTGGTTTTTGCATTTTAATGCGGTTCATCTTTTTAAAATGCTGTGGCTACTATGTATGTGATGCATTGATATAATAACATATTTTTGCTATGGAGAAAAGTGGAACCAAATCTATCGCTTACTTAAATTGATATCTGCAGGTGAAAAAGCAAACAAGATCATCTAAGTCTTTAAAGTGAATACAGTATAGTAGTTAACTTCCCAAAAATCCATCTGGCAGCCAGCTCACTGTTACATATATGTCCATTCATCACAGCAGTGTGCATAAAAATAACCATGATTACATGTTTTCCATTGTGGATATTAAGTTACACATGGCTGGAAAACTTAGAGGCTTCACAATTCAAGTTGTGTATGCACTGTGTGTATCCACTAAGTTGTGTATGCAAATTAGCCAAGGATAATTTAAAAATAGGTGTATATTAATAAGTTTAAAAAAAAACAGTTCTATAAAAGCGCATGTAAATGGCACCTAAAGTCATAAACTTCTGACCAACCCAAATGAAGCCACTCAATACAAAAGTTTTGCAGAAGACTTGAAGGCAGAGAAATAACAACCTTTTCTCGAGACTTCATGCATTTCCTTACATCTGACGCAATATTCCAATGTTTGCTATGAAGCAAAATCCCTTTTTACAACTTATACACGGTGTTTCTTCAGTCTGAAAGCCTCAAAACTACTTCTTCTCACCACCCGACTTGTCTGTAATTTAGCGTGACAGTTTAAAGACATGCAGCTTGCTGAAGCAGAATGACTGGCAGCCCTGAGTGGTGTTAAAACTGGGTGTAATGTAATGAAAACCACAAGGATTATAGCTTTATTAATATAATTATGTCAAATACAGTCACGTTGATGTCAGAATGGCCAGTATTAAATCAGCCTTCACAAGGACATTTTGTTTAAAAAAATAAAAAGCCACCCAGCTTGTAATTCCCTCCTTCTGCACACATAAAGCAAACAGATGAGAAAAAAAAGCTTACTTGAGACAGTGCATGAAATTATATCAAAATTAAAGCTTGCGTTAAGGAAATTGTCATTTAATTGCCATCTCCTTCCCTGCAGAGTTCGTCTTTCAAAGGGGTTTTTTAAATGCTCGCAAAGAGAGTGTCAGCTGAGTGAAAGCGGGAGATTCATGCTTCTTTATCACACTCCTACAAAGAAAACAACATTACAGTAACTAAAAAAAAAAAAACCTGAAAGCCTTTTACACCATAAGTACCTTTTATTTTTCATCAGTCATCGTTCTTATCAAAAGATGCAAAAACAGCCGAGGCATCGTCGCCGGGTATCATCCGCTTGACCCTGAACAATTACTTTGACCAAACACCGTATTTGGGAGGCACCTGCAGCCACGAAATCTCATTTCATTGGTAATTGTCACCCATTCCCCGACAGTGGAGTCACTTAACCCCCAGAAACCTTCTGAACCCCCCCCCCCCCACCTCCCTCTGTCACACTCGCTCGTATAACCCTCCCAGCACACCACTTCTTTTCTCATTTTGTCAAAATTCATTTATTTTCTCCGCAGATCAACCTAATTAGAAGGAAGGCTTGTGGTGAAAATACGTCTTTATTGCTGTCATCATCAATATCACACTCCTTATCTGGGTCACTGCACACTGATTGGCTGCATGGCAAATGGAGTGGAAATTTTCCATTTTGTTCGGAGCCTTTCATGTTTCAAACACATGCCCACTGGGGAATGAACGTGCAGATTTGGGGGGTGTGTGTCTGGCGGGGGTGGTAAACAGTTAACAGGTCTTCTTTTTTACACAAACACCTTGTTTTGGAGAGAACAGAAAGAAACAGGAATAGAAAATAGAGAGATAAAGGCTAGTCTGTCTTCTGGGGGACTGAGGGTACTATTCAATCACACTTGATAAGAAAGCCTGGGGGATTAGTCAAAGGCATTCTGCCTGGGTGGTGAGAACACAACCTTGAGTTCAGGAACTCAACAAAATAAAAAAAACGCTGTTTGCGGGGAGATAGCACCGGAGGCTGCTTTGAGGCAAAACAGAAGATTATGAATTTTCAACAAATCACACAGAAGCAGGTTTGATGAAACAGCAGCAGGCAGTTTTGTATTCAAGGTCAGTACTTTTGCTTTAGTGTCGGCAGATAATAAAACAACGAGGTAAAGAATTATATAAAGAGCATCAGTGTAGCTTCTCTTTTTATTTTGCACAACCTCCTACTCACAGATGAACCTGCCGCCACAAAGAACACAATCCTGAAAACCTTCAGCCTCCCCCAAACATTTCTTGTTTTCCTGATCGTGCGTTTCCGGTAAAGCTGCCTCAGTTATCGCCTGGTCTAATACTTGCTGATCTGAGGCGAACTGACACAACAGAATTTCCTTCCAGTTTGTTGTTTTTTAAAAAATTTTTTTTAACAATACAAGTCTCCAGGATGGATAGAAAATCATTTCCTTGTAGTCATCTTGGGCTTTTTAAAGACACGGATGAAGGCAGGGCTTGGATTGTCGCTCAAATTGCTCAGCTGTGTTCAAGCACTTGATGCTGACAAGCAATACTGGAGCAGCAGAAAGCAATCTGCCTCCAACACACAACAATATATTCATTTTAAACGCACTCTCGGTCGGAGATTTCATGTCACATGCAATGTGTGGTAGTCAGCTGGTATGTATGGTTCAGCAAATAAGAGCTGTTCTGCACAACTGCTTGACATTGATTTTCATCACACTGGTGACCTTATTCTGTCACACTTCACAGTGGGACGCACGGAACAGAGGTTTGTGTTTATGGTCCATGTCAGGGGTTTGACTGATCCCTCAGAAGCGGAAGTCGAATAACTGTGGACTTCAACTTGAAGTTTACATTTAGAGTTTACATCTTGGGAAATTAATGCCATCCTTTGAGAGCGTGAGTCACCCTGATCTTAAAAATATGAGTATCCGATTTGTGTGTTTAGATGTGACAAGATGCCCACAGGCGCAGGAATCAGATGGGAAATTGTGGTATTTTTAAACTTGGCCCTTGACACTTTTTATCGTCTTTTGGGTCTCAGCAATTGATAGAGACAAAAAGCTTAGAATCCAATAGTGAGGGAAAGGACTGAAAAGTGGCAACTTCAGGCTGAAAGTAAAATCTGAACTAACTTTTCAGGCAAGTCATCTGTCTGTGATGTGTGATGTGTCCGAATACAAGACAACATTAATTAGAAGGTTACAACGTGACCATAAGGAACCATAATGGCATGGTGGCAGTGGATTCATTTGGATCCATCAGCAGTCTCAAATTTCCATAAGGCACTGATTGACAGGAGAACTTAGAACCAGGCCCGTCGCAACAAGGCAGGCAAACCAGGATATTGCCAGGGCCCCAAGCTGCCAGGGGCCCAGGACAACAAATCATTGTGAGTTAAACACAACCACTTTAAAATGCTATGATGGCAGATGCAGGAAAATGCAACGACGTGGTTTTGTGGAACCCCCCTAAAGGGGCCCCATCGCTACGGCACTTGCTGACAGTTCCCAGCCAGCTAGGTCCGTGATTTCTACTGCTGGCTGAATATGAAAATCATGAATTATCTACCAGAAAGTCAGAAAAGAAGGAAGAAGAAATTTACTTTACTTTACATTTTATTATCTCTGCCAAGGAGGTTATGTTTTTACCGGTGTTTATCTGTTTGTGTTCAAGATGACTCAAAAAGTTATGGGCAGATTTTCATGAAATTATTAGGAGTTGTTGGACATGTAAAAAGGAAGAGCTGATTAAATATTGGTGGTCCTAAACACCGTTTGGATCCAGGAATTTTATTAATGGATTCTTTAACATTGTGCTTGGCGGAGGTTTGCGCTCTCTTGAGTGCTTTTCTGGTTTGTTTTGTTCAAATAACATGGCTTAAACTAGCAGCAACTATGCTAGCTATGCATGCTAGTTAGCATGGCTGCTGGGCAGTTTCTGTCATTAACATTCATGTAGACAACACATTGGATGCTGCTTCAAGTGTCAACTACAATATTGATCCTGGGAATTACCCTTAACAGCAAAGCTGGACAAATGTTATATGTTATTCTAAATAAATAACTTGTAGCACGTCTTAGTCATAAAGCAGCCAATCATGCTGCTGTCTGGCCTAAATGCTGGAGATATGCTGAGTGTTGCTGCTGTGGAGGTCTGACGTGATGTTTTATTGAGGTAGTTAATCCTCATTTTAGTTTTTTAATTAAAAGTTAAAGTCAAAAAAAAGGAGGAGAACCTGCCTTATTAAAATATTTGTTCGACTGTAAAGACATTTTTTTCTTTTGAATACCTGTCAGATTATACCCCATACATATTATTATTTTTATATTTCTGTGTATATTTTTTTTATATCACCTGCATGCTTCAACTTTTCCAACAATTCAAGGTTTCTTAATCTTATTTCTTTATATTCTTAGTTTAATTATAAGTGGTCTTTAAAATATATTTGTAATGATCTACAGAGATCCAGGACACTGTGGACATATTACTGATGAATTTTCTAAATTATTGTCAGTTATCTGAGTAGATCTTAACAATATCATTTTGACTGGGAATTTTAACACATAATTACAGCACATAATATAATGGATGGTAAGTTGAGGATCTTTTCACTTTTGGTTTCCATTAAGTTAAAGAATATGACGCCTACATGATAAAATAATGGGACAGGGAGGGTGGTGTTAGTTGTAGTTTATTAGAAAGTTTGTTTTCATTCATAGCTTTTCTTGTCTTTCCATCAATACCTGGTGGACCAGTTTCAGCCCAATATGCCCAGGCCAATTTTTTGTCCCAGTCCAGACCTGAGTGCTTCAGGAATGTTGGAGAAGGGTTGCAGGAAGGAAGTTCTCGAAGACTAGACCTGGGCATCCCTGTAATAGGATAAAACAACAGACAGGATAAAAACAGGCAACCTTATGGCTGCAAAACAACCCATGATGGAAGACACGGCTACAGTTTTGTCTAACTTTCAAATCAAAGAGCAACCAATTTTATTAAAACACTTTTTTTTTTTTTTTTTTTTTCACAAAGGAGAAATGTCTTGTATCTGGGCCAGCACTCTTATTGTCCTTATGCTGGGGAGCAGATAGCATAGACACTCAAACTGGATATTTGACACACTCCATACTAATAATAGGAGAAAACACACACACACACACACACACACACACTTGCTCTGAAACCAAAGCACACAAAACACTTAGTAATTGTAAATCAATAAACAATTACAGAACCACCATCATATAACACCCTGTTTACTGACCTCAAATCCCTCGGCACCGGCTGTGTCTCCATTTTCTTGTTTGTTCGAGGGCAGCTAAAACAATCCAGGGATAGGTGCCGTCTAATCTGGACATTCTCCACTGAAGCCTTGCAGTGTAGCGAGACAGCTGAAGTGTTTCTGTTTGTGCTTTGCATGTTCACCACACAACTGGAAAGCTCATGCATGACCATTATTTACCTTGAGACAGTAAATATGTCATTTCACTTCTTTCAGGTGCTTTTAAGGAATGTTTGACTTCTCAGAAATGTAAATAATTTCTATGTGATGTGAAAGGTCGCATGCATGTTTTTGGACAGTGGCAATGTGATGAAAGATTTTATGAAATAGAAAAAACAAGAGTTTGTGATTTTCAACATGCGAAAACAGGTTTGTGATGACGGAACATTCATGGAAAGTCTTTATGCTAAATAAAGCACTGACAGTGTTCTGAATCCTGCACACGGTACTCTCAAAGCCTCGCTGTTTGTTTGATGAACTGGTGAGGAAACAGTCGTCAGTAGCTTCCCCATCTACACGAGAAACTCCAGCAGTTTCCTCTAAAATGTATTGAGCATATTGTGATGCTTAACTGCTGTTTTTCACAGGTGATGTGTGATTTACTCCTTGAAGAAGGATGTAGAGCAGCTCCTTGTGTGGAGAAACACAAAAAGTTCTTGACAAACCAACCACCAGTAAGTGACGGGTTGGGACATAGAATGTGCTGCAACAATAACGCTGATGAAAAAAAAAAACAAAAACAGATATTAAGAATATCTGTTTTAAAGTCCAACATGTTCATGCAGTGAATGTTTGTTTTTATTCAGACAGTGCTCTTTTCACTTGTGTTTTTTGTCAGAAGTGATTTGAGGGGTGAGTTTAAGGCAGGTTTTAACCAGTTTGTCTCTTCTCCAAGTATGTTCGCAACAGTTAGAGCAGCAGCACCCACTGAGACTACAGCAGCTGCCAGTTCAAGTGGAACACCTTGTATAGCAGCTAAATCTCTTATTTGTTTTGAAAGTTACTCTATGTTGGTTTGGCAGCGGTGTTCTGGAGAAGGCTAATTTTAGCTGTTAGCATGCTAACGTGCTGTTGAAGTCAGTGTTAAGAAAGAAAAAGTTCATTTAACTTGATGAAAGTTATTTTTACTGAGAATGCTGAACTGGTTACAACATATTTGTAATTAAACTAAAAAAAAGCATTAGAATTCTTCCAAGCATCTCATTTCCACCCCATGCTCTACTCTTACATTCATTTTATATGTAAACACTACTAGATAATTAGATACAATGATAGTGAATCCACATTGTCTTGGTAATATTGTGTTGTTTGTTGCCAGTGTATATCTTAAAATTGTTCTCTTCCAGTGATGAAAATTCCAAAAGATCCCCTGTTTTTTCCTGTTCTGGATCAAATAGAATTTTTCTAGGTGACAGATTTATCTGAGATATCTTTTAAAACATGTTAGGAACTTCTCCTGTATTTCCTGGCCAATCACAAAGACCATCTATCGTGGTCAGGGTGATTTATACACACATACACACTAATAAATGTTAGTGGGGGTAATATAGACCTTGAGTTTGAACTTCTTTTGATGAAAGAATATCCTGTCAAAGTTGCTTACATTTTCAGCTACACCCACTTCAGACCACATTACAACCATGCAATGGGACGTCTAGCATAACAAAGCAGCAACGCACCTCAGCAATGTCGGCACTGTCCCTCCACTGTCACTCTGACATGTCAAATGATGGTGAAAGGAGAGAAGCTGCAGTGGTAGCATGTGCATCCTGTGCTTCACGTGCTTCTGAGTACATACATACTGTGTGCAGATTCTGACAGTAAAAATATAATATTTCTATGCAAGTTATGTCTGCTTGCACTTAAAATGAAAGTCGGAACATCAGACTTATAGACTTCTAAGTTGAAGTGATCTGGAGCCGAAGCGTCCGTCCAATTTGTGAGGATACCTGCAAGTCCTCACCATTTTAAAAAATGAGAGAACCTTCAAAGAAAAGGTGGGACCCCCCGCTAACAGCCCCAAGCAACCAAGATCACACTGCCTGCAGGGTCAGTAGCACCTCTCTGCAACAGGTTAGCAGCAGGTTTCTCAGGTTCAGTCTGGTATTATTAGTTTCACTTAAAACAACTGAATGAGCTGAACTTCAGACTTGTTCATGACAAGCATGAACTTGTGCAACACTTGTTGAAGCTCCAGTTTTTTTTATTCATCTTGACCACACCCCTCCCCCGTGCTAAATATTAATGCAAAGTTTTCTCTGGAAAAATCACATCATTTAAAAAAAAAAAAAAAAAAAAACTATCAATGTTAAAAAAAAAACAAACTCTTACCATCAATATGCTAAATTTTAATTTAACTTTTTTTTTTTGTTTTAAATTAATTTAATTTTTATTTTGTAATATGTTTTTATTCACCGGTGCAGTTTTTTGTTCTTGCTTTGGTTTGTCACAACCAAAACACTTCCTGAGTTTTTGCAATTTAGAATCAATGTTTTTGTTTTAAGCTTTAATAGGTTGAAAACTAACTTTATTTTATTTTTACAATATAATGAGCTGTCGGTGTTTTAGCCCAGGAATGAATGAATGAATGAATGAACGTTATTAATCTCACTGTGAAGAAATTCTGTAAATGTCTCCACTGTGAGAACTGGGATCTTAGATCTTCAGTTTAGTGCTTAAAAAAGTCTGCTCTGTCTTTAACATGAAATAGCTTAAACATGGTGACCACACAGGGGGAGATAGTATTAAACTTAAGAAGAGGAAGAAAGAAGTGACATAAAATAAAGTTGGTTGCCATTATCATCATGAAAATATGTATTAAAGAGGACGTTGACTACAGATAAATGAAACAACGTAAACTTAAAATATCCAGTTTTGTATTTGGGCAAAGAGAAATGTGTTTCTGACTGCACAGGTTGTAAGGATGTAGGCTAACCTGAAAAACAGAAAGGCCACCTGAGGTTCACAAGAAACATGTACGAGGAAATGGAGGTGTGGAACAAAGCGAGGAGGTAAACAAATATCTGCTATCAATGAGGGAAAGAGAAAATGGAAACACATGACCCAAAGCAGCACCCTGCTCCGTTACAGCTTACACACTGAACCTGGCATTTAGTCATGGCTTCACTGCGCGTAGAAATGATAGGATGCATACAGACGTGTGTGTGCTAGCGTTTTGTGTGGTCAGACTCACACTGATGCATCAAAAGTCGCCAGATGTGTTATCATCATTCAGCAGATCGGCGGTCCTGCATGTGTGGTCAACAGCAGTCATGATGAAGATGAAGAGGGAGAAAGTTGTCAGTGATCGCTGCTGTCTGACCAAGCTGATGCCGGGATATCTAAAGAGCTGGAGGTGTCTGCAGCGGAGATGCAGGAGCATCTGGAGGGAGGTGGAGAGTCGTCAGGGGAAGATTCAAACGTCGGCTGCTGTTCATGGGTCAAACACTTTAATCTATGACCAAGTTAAAAATGTGCGATTTCCCACTCAGTTCTTGCTTTTCTCATTGAATAAATAAATAAATACAGCTCAAACTAAAAGCTGACTGCTTTAATGTAATACCCATGATTTAATCTGAAATCAAAAGTGCTAAAATACACAAGAATGTAAAATATGCCACCAGCCAAGCGCTCACCATCTCTGAACAAGGCTCCAAACTGAGCCTAACTTTTTCATTTGGCTGATTTTCTCTGCAAACTCTTTATTTTTATATATTTTAATGTTTGTCTTTTGATCCTTTCACATAGACATTGTTGAGGACTGAAGTTATAATATAACGAGATTTATGAAAAATATTTGGCAATTTTCCTTCCACTAAACCAATGTTTAACCTTTTCCAGGATATTTATCTGCTTGGATCTGAAGCTCGTGAAAGGCGGCTCCTCATTGGCTTCTTTTAGACCATGTTGTTGCTGCTCAGCAGCCAGAAACTTCCAGGGATGTTGTTCAGTTGTTTCTTTGTTAATCTACAGCAATCTCTTATTAGGGGAGTAACAATTTATTGATCCTAATTGATATATCGGTCATATGATCAATGAGCCAATGACACTGATCCAAAACACAAACATTGTTCAAAAATCGACACAGTAACCATTTAGAAATGTAATTTAAAAATGGCCAAAGTCCCCCTGGCACGTTGTTTCCATTTATTACCAGTCTCTCTAGGTTATAGAATGGAACTCAATTTAAATACCTAATTTCAGTAATAAAAACATTAAATGATTTGAATTTTGTGATTTTAATATAATTAGAAATTACTGTGTTCAGTTACCTGACATTATTTCCTATGAATCTGTCGATCCAAGCAAACACTGAATCACTGTCTATAAAATCATTTTATCATCATATGATAATCAAACTGGTGATTTACACCCCTACACTAGTGGTTTTGTTGAACATGATTAATGTTTATTTTTCATGGATCTTCTCCAGGACAGCATCCAGGAACAGCTCAGACAGGTGAGTTTGATGGAGGCTGCTTTCATTTTCTGACAGGATCAGGCAGCATATTCTCACTCAAATGCTTCAACAGAAACAACTTTCTGCTTTTCTATTGATGAGTAGCGACTGAGGTCTTAATATTTGCATGTAACCTCATGGCCTTCTTGGGGAGACTTGATCCCTGTCAGTACAGGTGGCATCACACAGATGGACAGACTGCAGCGGTTACAACACGTTCAACACTCCAGCTCTTCCACTTCATTTATCTCATACATGCTGAAGAACTCTTAAATCAGTGTGGATAACAGACAGCAACCACAAAGGAGCAAATTCCACCAAATTCCATGTTTTACACATGATTCTAGTTTCCTTAGTGTCGGTCTTTGCTTTACTGGATGTTTAAAGGTGGAGTGTGTAAGATTTTCAATATTTTCAAAATAAATTAACTAATAAAAAAATTACAATCATAATTAGAAAGTTTTTTGAACATTTCGGTTGCAGTCTGTTCATATTTGATGCGTTTTTAAATTACAAGTTTAATTAATGACAAATGACAAAAAGCACATTTTTTTACTGGTAGGCAAACATTTAAGAAGGGTCTTTGTCATTAATTAAACTTGTATTTTAATAACACATCAAATATGGACAGACTGGAACATACATGTTTAAAAAACTATCTAATTATGATTGTAGTTATTTTTTAGTTAATTTTTTTTTTTTTTTAAATATTCAAAATCTTACATACTCCACCTTTAATGAGTGTCGGCCTTAATTTCAAAACAACACGCAACACGGCGTACACCTGTGTATCAGAGCCAATCAGAGGTCAAGGAACACCTTGGGTTTTTTTCTTCTCTGAGCTCGGGTGAAGAGGCAACGAATACAGACCGCACACACACAAACATTCAGAGTAATAATTACAGTCCTTCACCTACACCTGAGAAAAATTAGGCAAGACTCAAAACAGTTTTGGTGCCATGTGCACTCTGGAGCCCTTCTATGAGAAAACGTGTTTTCTATCACTTAATTAGTGGCTGCAGAAGCAGAAAACACAAACACACACTCTTCACCTCTGTAAGAGATTTAGAGGAAGACGAGATTTTGTCAAATTCACACATCTTTATAAGACAGGACAAAATGGAAAAGGAGATCGTCTGATTGTTTGAAGACATTTTCTTAAGAGAGTCACATTAATACAAAGATCTATCATGGAATACCAGTATTTTATATACTGCAGTTGTTATACCACATTTTTATATTCTGTAACATGTGTACATGGTAATATGCCAACTTTGCTCCAAAAAGTGTTCAGTTAGTTCATCCAAGAAAAGAAAAAAAACAAAGTAAAACTTCAAACAATATTCATCTCACCATGACAGGATTACAATACCCTGCAAATGCTCACGGTCTGTGTCATAATGTCTTTAAGCGTTTATCTTTACGACAAGAGAATACACAAAAACTCAACGCTTTGGGTAACTCGATGGATTTGATCCCGCCTTTCATATAAAACACTTGAAATAACTGAATGTGCATTAATGCTTCACACAGTCCCAAAAGGGAAACAGAGCCAACACTGTGAAACTGTGTGAATTCATGTCAAGATAATAAGGAAGATGTGTAGAGTTCCACTCCAAAATGCTTTATATCCAGATACATGAACTAAAATTGTTGCCTGAGGTTTTTCATTCAGTCTCAAATCTCTTGGATGTGAAAAATGAACGAATTTAGTCAACTAAGCACTTTTTATCTGTTCTTCAAAAATTAATGTTATTTGGGTTTACATTGTGATTAGGGTCTTCTTTTTTCCCAGTTTCATTTTGGAACAAAACTCTATGTTTCACTGGTCATTTAATAAATGTAATTACAAAAAAATATGCATTTACTGTAATACCACACAATTAGCTGATTCACTTCAGCGGTTAATTTTGATCCAAGGCCATAAACTGGCACAAGTATCTGCGTGCTTCAGTGAGACATTTGTGATGGAAACAGTGGAAGGTTTTTTTTTTTTGTTTATTTGTTTGTTTTTCTTATCAAAGCAATGGAAATATAAATCACTCATGGACAGCTGATGGGAAATAAAGCAGGATGGTAAAGAGGAAATGTTTTAATTTCAGAACCACTTATTTTTACAGCTCATGAAGTGACAAGATCTTGATGGTTTTAAATGAGTATTAAATGTTGAAGTTCCACGTTTGAAGCTGATATGCTTTCTTGCTGAGTTATATGAGAAGATATATTCCAATATCTATACGGTTCGGTATACAGCTAGTGCCAGAGGTAGGTTAGCTTAGCACAAAGACTGAATACAAAGGTAGCTACTAGCTTAGCAGATTTCAGTAAGCAAGACCTCTTTGTGTCATAAACGTAAAATATCCTGAAGCCTTGATGTGACACAACTTCACACATTTTGTAGAGTTTACCAATACTTACATGGGATTCCATTATGAGCTTACATGTCTGTTCCAAGCTAGCTTATTTTATTTATTCATTTAATTTTTTGGTGTCCGTTTATCTGATTGAAATTAATTCTGGAGTTAAAAGACCTTTTTTGTCTAAAAAAAGTTAAATACTGTAACTTAAATATCCAAAAGCTACAATTACAGTAAAAATTTTCAAGCAACGCAGTGCAGGTAGTTGTGTTAGCTTCACTTTGTCAAATTCTTTTAAGTGCGTATTTCCCCTGGTTTAAGCTCTTATTCTGCTTTAATATTACTTTACTACTCTGATGTACTGAAAGGTTTCTTTTGTAGGTTAATTGTTTAAGTGTTAATAAGAAAAGCAGAAGCCTGTACGATGAAACTGGATTGTCTCTCATCAGGCTAACTTGGGTGTTAAGCTTGGTTTCAGTACTTTGGTTCACTTCTTAGGTCTAGGATAGACACCCAGTGTACGCAAGCAAACACAGTAATGTCCCGCTACATTACTGTGTAAATCACGAGGGTTTGCCAATGTGCAACTGGGAGGAAAAAATCATAAAGATTCTTGGAGCTGCGAAGGATGTCCAAGAGACGCTCTTCGAAACTATCCGCCATTGTGTTTATCTTTGATCTCATGTTCATGCTCTGAGAGTCTCTAGTGGTTAAGGCAATATTACAACTCGTACACCCGACACGTTACCTAGCATCAACGCGAGTGGTCTACATGCCAAATGAATGCTAAAAATGCATAGCGGCCATGATACGTATGCAGACGCATTGCTTACAGCAAGTATATCCCAGTCCTTACAGGGGTAAATCACCATGGTAACTTATGCTAAATGGCTGACCTGCTCTAAAAAGTTTTTTTTTTCTTTTTCTTTTTTTGGGATAAGATCTCAGTTTAATAATTTGATTAATAATTTAACTTAATTTAAAAGCACAATCTCCTGACCAATCAGCTCTCAGCCTTTTCACTGGCGACTTTAAAGTACCGCAGCGAATCATTGCACAGTTGAATCGGCACACGTTTTATGCTGGATGCTCCTCCTGACACAACCCTCTGCCTTTATCTGGGCTTGGGATCGGCCATCAGAGAACCATTGTGTCCCCTCTCAAGGCTGCAGCATTGTAGGGGAGCAGGACTTAAACCGTAGACTGTCAGGTCACAAGAAAAGCAGCTCTACCACCTGAGCCACTGCCAATATATTAATATTGTACAATCTCACAAATTTAATGCAACAGAATCTGGAATTTTCTGCCAGCCTTTCTTCCTGGCTGTTGCTGCGGCAACAATGTTGCTTTTGAATTGAATGAAGTGTTTTCATTCTTCATATCTTTGTATTTAACTGTTTGCTCCTCAATGGTAAAGAAGGCTGCAGGGTTTCTCCATGTTTGTTAGCGGTCAGACGCTGCGAGCACCAACCACTTTTGTGAGTGACTGGTCAAAATGGGCAAACCCAGGGTTGAAATATAGAGTTGATAACCAGTATCGTAGTGCCACTTATCAGGGTTGCGAACGTCTGAGTTAGACTACCCAGAGATACCTGGGCACGTGAATCCTGCTTCAGGTGACTGGCTTGCAACATGAGGGATGTTCATATTCCACAAGAACAACTTTCTCCCTTCAAGTGCTTTCAGAGAAGAAAGACATAATTTTTAGTGAGTTCTTGCTGTTTGTTGTCAAAAAAATCATCTGTGGAAAAATTTTCTTTACACATGGGTTCCAACAGTTATTGCATGATAAGTCAAAAAGGGGACGATTCACCAAGGTGAACTGGATATTTTTGAGAAACAGCTGCCCGATATGGTGACGAGGTGGTGACACCCGGTACAAACTGTTGGTTGCAACTCAAAGGAATGCATAATGTTTGACCCATTAATCCCTCTGCTTTCTCTTTTCACACATACAGCTTCATACAACTTGGATTAAGACGTAATGGCAAACAATAGAACAGAAATTAGGTTTCATTCTATATAGTATCAAAAAAGTCTAAAATTTACCTCAGAGTGTTTCGTGTTTCGAACCAAATTTAAAATAAAAGATTGCTTCTAGATACATCTAAATTTTTAAATACTTTAATCAAGAAAATAATTTAGGCCACATTGAAGATTTGACCTTGTAGTATTTGCAATATTTTAAATGTCTCGTGCTTTACTGAAGGAGGCTTCACCATGTGACGCTCGTGATGTCACCTCTTTCCAATCTTTATGTAAAGCTAGGTTTTCTATCTCCTGGCAGTAGCAGCAGTTTGTTTATCCTACATATAAAAGCTGAAATGTTAATAACTCACAGCAAGAAAGCAAAATGTCAGAATTCCCAAAACATCAAACTACTCCTTTAACGTGTAGAGGCAACACACCTGCGACAAACTAACGATGAAAACACTGAGAGCTACGAAAAATGTTTTTCTTAAGGAATTTCACACCAAAAAGCTTGAAAATGAACAAAGCATGTGTTTGTGTTGGAATGGGGTGTGGTGCGAGATGTTACGTATCAACTCATTATTCCTGCCATAAAAAGCAAATGAACTGGAAAGTGAAAACGAGGTTTCATCACCTCTTTGGAAAGTGTCATGTTGAACCATGGCTCTGAGTCATCCCACATTCTCCAAAGTCTGTGATTTGGTGTCAGTAGGCTGTTTGAACTGTAGTCACTGTCATTCACCTTCACCACATTAGACAACTTAACCAGCACTGACACAGGGAAATCCCGAGAGAAAATATCCTCTGGATTAGGATGAAAACAAAGACCATAGCTTTATACTTTTAGCCAGTCAGATCACAGTCAGAAAAAGAACCAAAGTAACATCCGAAAAAATAAGTTAACATAATTCTGACACGTAGAATTTTACAATATGTACATTATTTTTAAATTAAAATAGATTTGTCGGTTGTCTGATTGGGTAGGTCCTCTACAGAGCGTTGCTTTTGTTTTTTTTTGTTTGTTCCAACCATCCAGTGTTATTCCACAGTTCCCTTTAAAAGCTCAGTGCCAGCCAATCAGAGAGCGAGTAAGGCTTCCATCGCAAGTCCCTGCCAATAGTTTGTTGGTGGCGTCTTCGACAGGGCCAACCCCCTAGCAACACAAATGGCAGACCCTTCAACACCTTGTCGAAAAGAAATAAATATAAAATATATGTAATATTTCTATTTATATTCATAAAACCAAACCCAAGATAGATTTAAACTCTAATGTTTTTGTTTTTTTTCCATTTCATTAAACTGTGGCCATTATCCTACAGCCAGCCCACTTCCCATTCTTTCTCCATGTTTGTTTATTTTTGCAGTTTTTTTTTTGAAGGGGGGAAAAAAAAAGTCTTCTTCAAACCTGTACATCTTATACGCAAGTAAACAAAATGTAAAAGTGCATGTTTTTTTTGTTTGTTTGTATTTTTTTTTTTTTATTTTATTTTATTTTTTTAATACGTTTTATCCACTATATCCAAAAGTGTTGCAGGCACTTAAGTCCTTCCCAAACAAAGCAGGTGTTTTTCGACAGTGGAGCAGGTTGGTTTGGTTATTCCTGGATTCCTGTGGGTCGTTCTGTCTGTTATGTCTCTGTCGATCTTTCTGTCTGGCGAGGAACGGGCCAGCCTGGGTCGCTGCTAGCCCAGGATGTCCAGGTAGACCGGTGTAGCTTTTCCCATGGCGAACAGGACCTTTTGAATGTCCTTAATGTTCAGTCGTTGCTGTGGTTCCCTCTGCCAGCAGCCCAGCATGATGTCATACACCTCCTTTGGACAAATCCGTGGCCTCTCCAGCACCCGACCCTGGGTTATGCACTCAATAACCTGCAGAGGAAACAAGAGCAGTGGAGTGAGACAGGCGATTCCCACTGTCTGATTGCTTCGCTTTGTTCATAATGAGAAAGTGGTGACGCTGAGCAGACTGTCCTTTGAGGTTTGAACTAATGAAAGGGAGATGAAAGAAATAAACAGAATGCATTCAGTCCTAAATTTATGTAATATTAAAGGGGAAACAAGTTTTTTTCTTAGTCCCACTGCACTAAAACAACAATAAATATCAGCGGGGGTGGATGTGTGACATGCTGCTAAAAGCTTGAATGATCACTTCTTTGTTGGGCTTGTGCGCCAATTAGCCCGATGACTCACTGTTGTCATGACAATTTGACTTCATTATTTGTGCCAGTTCTGACCACTGTAGCTTAACTAAAAGGATCAGGCTCTGTTTGTTTATACTGACTGGGGATAGACAGGAAAACTTTTGTTCACAGTCAGTGAAAATCTTTTTTTTTTTTCTAGAGATTTCCCCTTTGAAGCGTGGGAAAATTAGCAACTCAGCTGAACGGGGTAAACAGAAATCCTCCCCTTAAGGCATTTTATGGTGTCGTGCAATTTCATGTTCTTTCCAGCTAGCAGCACAACAACACAATGTCAAAACAAAGATCCTGATTATCTGTTGCAATCTCAAGTCTAATTTTCTGGAAAATAAAAAGCACAAAACAAACTTATTCTGTGCTGTGATGTACACACAAACGTGCCCACATGAAACATCACATCAATCCAGTGGGGAGTCTGTTCGTCTGCTCCTGCTTTTGATTCCTTTCTGTCATTCTTTATTTATTGCACTACCTAAAAAGTTGCAGGATAGACAAACACAAAAGAGCATCTTTGAATAAATTCCTAAATTAAAAAGCGTACACGAGCACAGCGCTGCCTGCAGCAACTAACTGCGACTTATTGGTAGTTTACCTGCAGCGTCACATTAGAATTTGCACCATCTTCAATCCAGAGATGTCTAAGTTTGTTCGAGAGCTCCAGTGTAGATGATCATATCCCTTGCAGATATATAATAGGTTTTCAAATTTCAGGAATTTTGGTGCAAGGAGAAAGAAAAGAGTGAAAACAAGTGTGTGATTTGACACTGATCGTGGTTGTAGTCTTTGATTACAGCCCAAAGGACTCCAGGCTCCTTCCAAAGAAACTCGAGTGGACAGATAAACCGTTGGATGCTCAGCTGGCGAGCTGATGTAACACTGGCCTGGGATCAGCTGCCACTACGAGCCCCAGGCAACTGGTGAAGTATTGGAAAGGAAAAGGTGGAGATGGATCCTTTACAACAGGTACGGCCTGCAGTAAAGTTTTCGCTTTTTGTTTGTAATGTAGCTTCAACGAATAATTCTGCTTTACTTTAACCCAACATATATCAGGTTGGTTCTGCTGCTGAAGATCTCTAAGTGCCACGTCTGCAAAATTATAGTTACAAAAGTTTTTAAAAAAAAAGTGTCAAAAAAGCATGATTTAATTCTGACAGACTTGCACTGATTATCGTTGATGCTGTAAGAAAAATAGTTGTTATAGGTGACTCATTTCTGTGTTTATTTACTGTGATGAAAACAAGCCTTTGGCATAAATAGTGTAAACAAAACATTAATGCAGAGAGCTTGTTGCATTTATATACAGTGTTTGCAAACTGTTACATGTGAATGCCGTTCTTCAAAACTTCTGCAACAGCTGCAAAATTATCTTTAAGCAGGATTAATGAAAATTTGTTAGGTTGAAGTAGTATCCTTATTTTTTAAAACAAAATTTACATAGAAGGATAAAATAATGATTGGATAATAATGATTAGACTAAATAAATACTAGCTTAGGAGCGAAAGCAGTCGGCTTGTAACTGGAAAGTTGGGAGTTCGATTCCTGGTTTCTGCTGACTATGTGCCAGAGTGTCCTTGGGCAAGGCACTGAACCCTAAGATGCCCCCCGATGTGTGCCTATCGGGCTATGAGTGTGTATTTAAGTCGCTTTGGATAAAAGCGTCTGCTAAAATGACTGTAGAATAATTTGGTATAAGAATGAGGGGAAAATAATACTCATAAGGTTAACAACATGTGATACTACAATGTATGATTACTTAACATAAAAGCTAAACTCGCGTAAGCCAAAGTGCACGAGCAGTGTGTGATTAATGAGGAAAATGCTTCTGTTTCTGCAGAGATCATGAGATTCCTTCGCAGCCAGCTGCTGCTGATGAAATGCACTTTAATAAATAATTATCAGCAAGGTGTGAAGACTTCTGTAAAAGCAAAGGTGATGGCGGTTTGCTATTCTGCAGCCTTAGTGTGTGTGTTAACACAATGTCAAAGTAAGGGAGGTGCCAGGAATGATCGTAGAGAAGCATCTACTGCTACCGCATCAACCTGGGAAGGGTTATAAAAAGGCTATTTCCAAACAATCTGAGTCCATTACTCTACGGAGAGAAAGATAATTCAAGGCGGTTGCCAGTTTTCATAGGAATGTACATCCTATCATGTTCACCCTGAGGTCAGACAGAGCACTGCTCTGAGCAATTCCCCAGAGCTCTGACTTAGACTTTACTGGCATCTTGTAGCATGTCTAATGTTAAAAGTTCATGACACTGTGATAAGAAAAAAACCGAACAAGTGTGGCCTGGTTTGAAAGGATGCCAGGAAAGAAGCCTCGCTTCTGAAAAGGACATGGCAGCACAGCTTAGCTCTGCAGACTTACATGTACATGAACCACAAGAGGTCCAGAACAGTGTCCTTTTGAAAGACAAGACAGAAGCGGGTGTGTACAGCCTTAATGTGCAGCTCCACATTTGCAGAAAACCTAACACAGCGTTCCAAACCTGTCGGGACCAAACTGTCAGGACCAGTAGCAGAGGAGTGGTGTGGGTTTGTTTTGCAGCAGAAGGGACCTGGAAGTCCTGATATTTTTATACATGAACCTTTTGTGGTATTTATGGCATTTTTGCTAAAGATGTGCTTTCCCGGATTGAAATGCAATCAAGAAGGTACCGTGAAACGTCTCTGTGAATGACACAGGAGGCATGACATGATGCAGAAATTAAACCGTGGAAGTCCCTGTTTTATGTACATGTTTAGTTCTTCTATAGATGAAAACACACTATGAAACACTAGCAGTTACATTTGAACATGGTTTAATGTGAAATTGTGCCGTCTTCACTGAGGGGCTTGGTGGAGAGTAGAGATTTTTGTTATCGAATGCCACAGGTCTAGAACATCGCCAGAAGATTTTATACGGAGTGTTACAGCAACACAAAAGCCACAACAGTCCACAGATAGCCACAATACAACACAAAAGCCGCAATGCCTGATACCCTGCTTTGTTGTGTTGCCTTTGCTGCATTTTGATTTGTGTTACTGCTGATTGTGGGGGCGTTGCTGCTAATTGTTGCTGGTCTGGACGGTGGCGTCCGGGGGGGCTTTGAACAGTGGTCTTTCTGTGTGGAGTTTGCATGTTTTGACTTTGTGAGTGTGTGCGTTCTGTCCTGGTACTCCGGCTTCCTCCCACTCACAAGACATGCATCTTAGGTTAACTGATCACTTCTCACATTTAGGTCACTTTGGATAAAAGCGTCTGCCAAATGTGTGTGGAAGAATTGTGCAGTGTTGTAAATATTTGTGGAGTGTTGTGGTGTTTGCATTTGTGTTGTGTATTCTGCTTTTTGTCTTCATGTTGCAGCTTTCCTGTTGCTGTGACACTAATTTTGCATGTATAAAAGTCTTTAATCAGCTTTTAACCAAGTAAAGCAAATTATTGTAGGGTCCAATGTCTGGCCATCTGTCTGACTGGTATTGTTGGACTATAACTGGGTCATGAACTGGAACTCTGATTTTGCTTTTTTGATTAGTTTTCATTCAGTGTTGTTATTCATCTCATGCTGTATTTATCAGATGTTTAATGTCACAACAGAATTAAAAGAAGATGCCATTTTTTCAGGTGATTGAATGTTACATGGTGCTATGTATCGAGTCATCGCCAAAGAAACAGCTGGAGCCAATAGAGGCTGGCAGTGAAAGTAGATGCTAATCCTAATATTCCATAAATGTGAGCGATAGAGCCTGCCGAGCACAAAAGAGAAAGGGGGCTGTTTTGTAACATGTTCCCACAGTAACTAAGTACTAATTCGTCACTGTCACTGAATTACTGTTGCCTGCTTATAATTCGAGCAGGAATGTGAATTTATGAAATGAGTTAAATGAATATTCCAGATTGAAGGTTTTTACAACTCACTCCTCTCATTATACTGGCATGAGATTTTGGCGTTGAACAGTTTTATTTTAAGTTTCTTAAAACTGCTGCTCAGAAATGTGCAAATCCCTTGTCTGTGTCAAGAAAAATTAGGCTTTGACATCTCTATTGCTCACAAATCTAAGGTGCGCCATGTGCTGCGTTTTTTTTAAATTATCTGGTCAGTTTCTTTTTCTCAAGATGTTCGAATTGAATTTTATTGATTCAAAGATCCAAAGTAAAAACATAAACAAAAAAACCAAAAAAAAACCAATCATGGGTGTTATGCCGCGTGCCATCTATTCTGGTAGATGGCATCCGTTTATCACCTCTTGGGTGGAGATGCGTCTCACAGACAGAAGAAACAACACTGCATATGATTAAGATCTAAAAATGGTAGTGTTAATTCAAATCAGCCGGTAAAAAGCTCAGGTTTTCACTTTGTGTCAAGCAAAGCGGCGTCTCGCCTCCACCTTTGAAGTTATATGAGAGAGGCTTTCTACATGGTCTGCAACAAACAGCCCCACTTGATCTGTGGAAATGTAAAAGCAGACTAGACATGAGCACTGAACTACCTGGAGCCTTCATTTCCAGTGTCTACATGAAAGCCTGCATCAAAGCCTTTTGGTTATCTACATGAATATATGTGGTTATGTGGATGTTCATCTTTGTACCTCATTGTTGCCAAGTTGAAACCAAGGTTGTTTCCCATAGGTAAAGATCTCCCACAAGATGACTCCGAAGCTCCAAACGTCACTTTCCGTGGAGAACTTCCTGTACATGATGCTCTCCGGGGGCATCCAGCGAATTGGTAGCATGGTATGTCCTCCGACCTGAGAGGAGGCAAGAACAGAGGGGAGGGATGAAGAGGTTTATTTCAAACTTAAACACTGTATCTAAAACACAGATTATAATATTGAGACATCACCGCAACTGTTGCCTGAGGATTAACTTTCCTTAAACTAAACGACATATTTTTGGCTCAACATTTCTTGATTGTGTGCTGCGTTGTTGGATGTTGACAATAACAGAAGAAAATGCTGAGTCATCTCCCTCCTATTCTGCACACTGAATCACTGGATGTGAAATTATTTGGGCTACGGTATTAAGCCGCCCCCTTGCTTTTGATGTAAAGTAGCAATCTGTTTTTATGTTGAGTCTTCAGCATCAAGCGAAAGATTGAAGTGTCAGATCATAGACATGGATACTTTTGAACCACTTCTTTTCAAATTAATCAACCAAGGAGATAAGAAAAGTAGTAACGTGAATGCAAATGTGGATGTTGAATATCTACATATCAGCCTCATGTATTCTTAGATGTTTGCATGTTGAAGGGTAACAGTGGAGGCAGATATCAGCTTAAAGCTGTTTGTAGTGAAACTGGCAGGACATGAAATGAAGACATCCACTGATGTAAATCCTGTGCCTGGATATTAATTAACTGAACAGTTGTCCATTTATCATCAGCCTCCACTTGCAGGACTTATTTTAAGATCATTTTCCAGTTTCTACCAGCAACTGTGCATGGCAGCGTGAAGCTTCACAAAGCTAGAAATAATAGTGATGTGTTGCAAGTATTGGCTGGGGATTCTAAGAAACTTACTTTCATCAATTATTGTTTGATTTAGGAGTCAAACTGTTGTCAGATAATGTTAATAATAGTGTTAAACAAACCGGTTTGACAATAGTTTGCATACCGTTGTCTCTATTCTAACTCATCTAGTTCAGTTACTTTCAGTGATGCTAAGCATACACAAATGATACTTCTTCCCAACCTATTAGAACTAAACACATTTATTTTTATGACAAATGTAAGCCTGCTGTTAAAAATCTTAATTACATAATTCAAGTTGATAAAAACATAATGACTTCAAACCAAGCCATTAGCTTGTAAGGAGATGCTAACACAACATGCTAGCATCTGCTAAAGTGCATCTTTTAAAGTATTTTAGAAATAGTTATCATTAAAATGTTCTGATTGTCAATCAGAAACATTTATTTGGTTTTCAAGTCTGCTAAATTTCTCTTCAACTGCTTCAAGGAAAATATTGGCAGTATGTGTTTAGTCACTAGCCCATTAGCAGACACTAGCATACCGCAATCCCTGAATCTTTCATAGCTTTTCTAAAATCATCAGTCTCAAACAAGGAATTTATGACCTTGAAAGCTAATAGAGCTAAATGCTACAAATCAATGAAGATGAGCCAAAAGTCACATATTTTAAGTGAAAAAGCAGCCTGCAAGTTCAGCACAGGCTATTCCTGTTAATCCGTTTTAACTTCTTGTAAATAGAGTTGACACAGTAGCCCTTGTATAGCTAAAGGCCTTTCAGTGTAATTAATATAATATTCCCAAAATAATATTAGCCTTCCCTAAATAACACTATGGCAATGCAACAATAATAGCCACAATCTATTTGTGCTCATTTTGTGCATCTGTGGGAAATGTATGAAAACAAAAAAGGTTGCTTTGATTAATGGGAAGTTGACACAAAGGCACACAGCAATATTCGGTCGTAGTGCTTTCAGTTTGCACAAATTAAATCACTCTTTTGGTTTTTCTTTTGAGACATCGTTGCAAACTTGTCACAAACACAGTACTCAGAGCTGATTTTACAGACATCTTACAGGATCTGTGCCTGATAGCATAACCCTAAAACTCTTTCATTATAGTCACAATCATTTTCCAAAGGCAAGAAATTTTGATGTTAGAGTTCTGTCTGAATTTTTAATGAAGAGTACTGATCTACTCTCATATCAATTACATCTGATAATGCCACTGTAATTTCATTGCATAGTATCTATAATACTAATAGCAGGGATATTGTACTTCTTATCATCCCTTTCTCTTAGCTTTTGCTCTCCTAGTTCAGTCTGCCAGCTTTGCTGTTACCTTTGGTTTTGTCAAGATAAAAATATGATGGATTTTTAAGCTGCTTTGAGGTTTTTATCTCCAAGTCAGTGAAAGTACCCCTGCAATATATCAGACACATATATCACTCATCCATCATCAAAACCACCCATCCATCAGGACATTCAGTGATCCATCCTACATCAGTCGACTCAAACATACATCTGTCCCTCTGAGATTGTTTCTATGTTTAAATACAACATAAAATAAAATCTAACTCAAGCTGTGAGATCTAAAATTGTCATTAAATTGGAGCTGCATTCACCCTCACACACTGCCTCCAATCTGTACCACTGGGTTACAACACAATCAGATTCGTTTAATCATAATAAGCTCTTCTCCAAACTCCATTTACCAGCTCCAACATCTGTGTGCCTTCAGCTGTGAGTGCTGCGTAGCATTTTAAGTATCATGAAAAAATTCCACTCGATTCGTTCTAATTACCTCCCAGTTCTGTAGCATATTCATTGCACATTTCCTTTGAAAGTCAAATATAATCTCCATGTGTCAGACTGATGCAGCAGCTGAATCTTCTGGATGTGTAGCCTGTTTCTTCCTGGCCATTTATTTAGGACGTCCTCTAGTTTGTACACTTTATCAAATTTAGTTGCTGAGTGTGACGTTTGTTTGTTTGCATTACATGTCCTGCATGTGTAACCAACTCTGATGCCTGGTGTGGGTTGCTCAAGTTACACACAAGGCCTTCTTTACTGGTTTGTACTGATAGGTTCCAATTAGTTTACTGGTTTGCCTTGCATTTGAAATGTGCTATATTAATAATTTGCTTTGCCTAGTAATTTGTTTGTATAAATAAGCAGATTACTATCAAATTATGTTCAAACATTTTAAAGTTAATCATCTAAAGAAAACTGATCTCTGTCAACAACAGTGTTTTGCCAACATTTACATAGAGATCACTCCTTAGTAATACGAATGAATGCAACATATCACATGACTGTATAGGTTGATGGAAAAGTGATCAGATTGTTGTTTAGTTTTGATTTACACGTTAAATGTGGCAGCTACTTACAAGTTGCTTGTTGTTGCCAATGTGAAAGTTAATGTGGGGACAAATCTAAAGCTTTTCAATGAGTGTTTGCTGCAGAGACCTTTAACTAGAAATCATGAGGAAGTAATTAAATCTGACTAAGGATTACATTCACCTGGGTCGACTTCTGTCAAGTTAAATTTATTCACAAAATAAACCTTATGTTGTTAAAATAAGACAAATAAATGAGACTCAAGCTATGCAGACAAAAAGTCTCAAAGAACATGGAGTCAGCGTTATATATTAGCCTAGACCAGTGTTTCTTGATTCCGGTCCTCAGGACCCTCTGCCCTGCATGTTTTATAGGCACCCCCACCTTAACACACCTGAATAAAATAAATGGCTTGCTAACAGGCTGCAAAGAACTGGATGAGGACATTTAATGATCTGGCTCAGGTGCTTTGGAGGAGGACCATGTCTGGTCCTGAGGACCAGAACTGAGAAACACTGGCCTAGACCAAAGCATAAATATCAGTACTACATTTTGACATTGCACACACACACACACACACACACACACACACACACACACACACACACACACACACACACACACACACACACACACACACACACAACACACACCTACCCACTAAAAACTGGCATCAAAGCTCTGCAAATGCTTATTGCTTTACTTTTATGTGCACTAATAAAGAAAGTGAACACTAATCATGTAGATCTCAGTAACTATATGCTGAAAAGCTGAATGTCTCAAATTGTAAAACAATTCGTACCATTATCATTCAGTTTTAGTAAAGTAGCAGGTCACTTATATCATCTATATCCCATCAACACTTTTGCTCTCAGGTCTCTTTGGGACTAATTAGCAGTTTAAATGAATGGTTGTAAGTGTAAATGCTCTCTCGTTGCATTTTACATATGCTATGCGACGCTAACTTCAGAACTTGTAGTGAGACCGTGCGATTAAAAAGTAGCGCTGACTTCCTCTTTTATAATAAAAATGCAGATTTTGATGATTGAAAGTCGAACACAGAAGTGAGCACACAGCTGTAACACTCTCCTCTGTATAGATGGTTCAAATGATTCAAGATGGCGTCTTGAAGAACAGCTTCATAAATGATTCATTAGCCTTGCAAATATCCACAATTCAAATGTATTTAAAGAAACCCCTCCCTCAGAAGACAAAGAACCTCAAGGTATTTTGTATCCTCAGGAAAAGTTGTGTTGTGGCTATTCCATGTCATTTTGGACCTGGTTATTCCTCGGTGTATCACCTTTTCTTCGGTATGTTGAATAAGTGGATATCTGCTGTGCAAAGCATTCACTGTGTAATGATATCAGTGAGCTGTATCTGTCTGCTCTGCTTACATTTAACAAAAATCTATATTTGTACACTTGGCCTGCAGGGGAGTAAAGGCAGTTAGAGACAGTTTCATACACAGGCACCTATGTTCTGACTGACATTTTGAAGGTTAACAGAGTTTTATTGTGGTTCTCAAACTTCTGGTCTTGCCGGTTTCCCAGCAAAACAAATGGAAAGCATAATTTCTTTTCAATTCACACATTACTAAAAACACATCCATCTATCTGGATACCTTCTCCTTCAAAGGGGATGAAGGTAAAAGTATTCAAACATAGATGTATAGTATGTCTATATGTGTCCACATAAGTTTGAATGGTCACCCCGTCTTATTAAAAGAACCAAGAAAATCACACGTTCATGTTCAGCTGTGCTTCTAAATACACCCCTTATGTTTCCCTGTCAGGGATTAAGCAAAGCAGGTTCAAATGGGAGATATTTTAAACACACCAGGAAATCCCGAACATTTACTTTCAGGCTATTATTAACCTGTTAGACACATTTTCCAACTAGAAAACACTCGGTGAAGTCAGACCCGCCTCGTAGACATTTCCACCTCTATTGTGATTATACTCCTTCATTCGGTTTATATGGATACATTATTGGATTATTAGATACGCTGATAATGAATCCACAGTTTTGGCTATATTGTGGTGTTTGTTGCCTGTTTATATCTTTATTTGTTCTTTTCCAGGGATGAAATTTTTAAAGATCTACTTTTTCCCTGTTCTGGATCGTAGCAGCCAGAGTTTTGCCGGGATCCAGATCTATCTTAGATATCATGTTCCTGTTGGGAACGTCTGTGTGTTTTAGCCAAGCATCCAGACTATTTATCATGGAGTTATATGCATACATATTGAAAATGTATGCATGATAAAGAATCCTTCAAAAATTCCTGGATCAAAAATCTGGATTGCTTTCAAATTTTAATGGGAAATACTTTAGACCAAGACCCACTCTCAGAAAAGCAGAATAAAAATCCATCCGGTAGTTTTTGTGTAAAGTTGCTAACAAACAAACACCAGCAAAAAACATAACCCGCTTGGTGGAGGTAACCATTAATGTCCACCATTCAGCAACAAAACTGTTTAAATCCATGGGGAGAAAAGACTTTTAGGAATTCTCAAACTACAATCTAATTAATTTATCTGTCATAAGGTCAAATTTCCCAAAATAAAAAATACCTAGTATTAATGTGCTTCATTGAGGTAAAGAAAACCTGTCATTGCTTCTTTCAGTCATGGGCGTTGCGGATGTAGGGTACACGGGGGACATGTCCCCCACACTTTTTACAGCCACTTAATTACTTTTTTACATTCTGAAACGTGTTTTTTCCGAGCCGCACCTAAACACATCACGAGCAGGCGTAGCTACGGCGGCTAACAACAAACACTGTGTAAACAGAGAAGCCTGTCTTTGCTAAGAGAAATAAAACTAAGATAGTTTCTTCCAAACAAACCATGTCAGATGAGTCATGCTGCTGAATGTAGACGCTGTTGAGCCGAAACAGAGACGTTTTGTATTCTTTATGTCACCATGTGGATTTTAAAAGATGACAGATAGATGTTAATTAAATTAGCTAAGATAGCTAGTTAAGGCAGAGGTAGTTGTATCTACATTTACTTTAATAATGTTTTTGGTAAATAGTACTCTTGGGAGTTATTTTGTTGCGAAAATGTTTTTACTTGAATATTTTTATTCTAAAGTAATAATAAGCTGCTCTTGCTCAAGTAAAGTTAGGGTACTATTTAGGCTTCTCTAAAACTACTCACTTCTGGATAGAAAATAAAAATATAAATTTATTTGTCTTCCTTTGACTATCATATATGTACAGATTTAATCTATTTTGTGGTATTTAAAGTTTAAAGTAAATTAGTTTTATGATAGCTATTTTTTATTTTGATTGATGTTACTTGATGAATAAAATCAGATGTTAGGCTACACAGCATTTTAGTAGTTTTTTTTCTCTAGACACGTTTTTATTCTTACTCAAGTAATTATTTGGATGGGTACTTTTTTCTTTCATAAAAGTAATATTGTTCTAAAGAAATAATGGTTCAGAGACCAGCGGCAGGGGTGAACGTAGATTGTTTTCACAGCAGGAAAAAAGGTAACCAAAGTCCTGCCTTAGAATGTCTCTGTTATAACTAAGAGGAAATATTGACAGTATCAAAGGGATTTTGAGATTAAATTCCACAACAATTTCACTTTTACTACTGTATGGTTAATTCATTTTTAATTTATTTAGGTATAGCCCCCACTCAAACTTTAACATAAATGATTTATTTTGATCATATTACTGTTTCTGCTTGAGTTTAAAATGAAATTTAGAACTCATTACATTATTGTGTAATGTAGTTTTATTTTTTTAGGAGCACCTGTAGTCTTTGATTCCCTTAGTTAAAAAAGGAAATACTTTCACACAGTTTATCTGTCATTTCAAAGACAATATTTGTTTATTATTCATTTATTTGCAAATATAATTTACTGTTGTATCAGGCAGCAGGCATTGTTCATAACATTCTTTTTAACTGATTAATTTTACACATCTGTGCTGTCATCATTGATGATAAAATAAAAGATAAAATAGCTACATCTTAATGTTGACATGTTTATTGTTGGGTCACTTTTTCCTTTTTATCAAATGATGTGGCTTATTAGCCTGTTACCGTGTCACTTCCATGTCATTTTGGTGCTGATATATTGAAACAGAAATGGTGTTTTACCAAACTTATTGTTCTCAGTGTCGTCGTTTGGCACATAATATTCTGACTACTCACCCTGTAGACGCTCCAGGGTCATTCTCTGTCAACTCAATCAGTTTAGCAGCTTTAGATTTTAGATTTTGACTTTAGGTTTTGATAGTATGCCATTAAAAGAACCAAAGTTGGTTCCCTGGTTCTGTGCTGGTTGTAGTTACGTGGTTCTTTGGCTGCTAAGGATAGATGCAATTGAAACAGCCCTTTGATTACCTCGTGGTATGTGAAAGTGCTCTACAAATAAAGCTTTGATTGATTGATTGAATGCGAGATGGTGATAAATCATTTTATAGATCTAAGCACTTTGTCCCCCTCACTTCTAAAAGGATGGCTACGCCCTTGGTTTCAGTGTTTTTCCTTCCTCACATTGAGAGGAAGGATCTTTTTTCCTATAAAACATTTCCAGCAAAACAATTCATAATAATGGAAAAGATTTCCATAACATATAGACTCTAAAGAATAATCTCAATTACTTTCTAAGAAGATATGTGAGGAAGAAAGAACCTCTGTGAGAGAGAGTGAGCAGGCGTGAAGTGTACGAGAAGAGGCAGCATGAACGCTGGAGGAAGTGAATTCTATAAATAAAACATTCAATTTTACAGCAGTTACATTTTAAACGAAAAAAAAAATCTAAATGTTCCCACCCGAGCACAACCCTGAAGTGAATTCTGGTGCAACTTTTTGTTTTTTCTCCCACTGTGTGTGTGTGTGTGTTCACCCTACTTCATCCCTGCTCATTAGATACATAGATGTGCAACTCTGATACATAAAGCATAAAGGAAATAAAATTTTATCAGCTGTCAATGGGCTACTTTGCTCATCTTCACTGGGCTGTAGACTGAAGTGGAAACACGGAAAACCAAGGTCTGGGGGAACCTGGAGATTAATTGACAAGATCTCCTGGGTCATTTAGACCCCTGAAATTTTGATTATAGCGCAGCCTTTGTTCAAGCTTGTCATGGGAGGGGAAGGCTGAGAACTAAGGACCTTAGTTATAGAAATTAAGAAAAGGAATTTTAAATTCGAAATGGTCCCATTCCTCAGGAGCCAAGAAACCCAAGGTAACATCTAATTCATTAAGTGTCTCATTTCCATGAGCCCATCTTTTCTGAAACACTTAATAAAAATGGCGTGCATGGCACGCTGCAAGGACAAATCCACTGCTATCCTAAAAGAAGGTTGCATTTTGTCACGCGGGCAAGCCACAAGGCTCATTCAGGCTAAGGCAGACTGGCATCATTCACAAAACATTCAAATTTCAACCATTATATCAGCAAATTTTCAAAGAAAACGTTCGTCATACAGCAAAAATGTGGCCTTCAGCTCCCAACTTGTTCCACCTAAACAGTGTAGGAATAAAGTTCTTGTGCTGAAATGGGCAAAAAGCTGAAGTCTTGACCTCAATCCAGCAGAAAGGTCATGGTTGGATCTAACATGACCTGGTCAAATCTATCCAAGTTGAGGCGGGTTTCTTTTAGATGGAATTGGATAAAATTCCTACAAACATTCTTTAGTTTTTTTTTCCAATCAGAGTTGTTAAACAGAAATTATTCTTTAACAAGTGACAAAGAATGAAAATCTGACAAAGTTTTGCATCATATATCTGCAGAAATGATTCCATTTCTAACAATTGCGTTGGATCGTTTTCCTCTCCGCAACACAGAGGAGTTCCAACTTAGAGGGTTTGTTTAGCACTTCCCACCTCCATCCAGGGTTACAATGCATTCGCACACACGTTTACACCTCAGGGCCACCCAGTGCAGCCACAGCCTTCCACTAATCTCACCAGGGGTTATGTGCTCTGCTCAGCTGCATCTCATGGCAGAGTTTCAAAGTAAAGAAAAAACACTTTTGTGCCATTTCCCCCCCCCACCCGATCCTCCTGTCACAGTTCTGTCTCTATGTCATGCCCAAGGGCGTTGGGCAGAAACACACCTCCTCACCATGCTCGCTCCCATTCTCAACAAGTTTGAGACACCAAAGCTGCTGCTTTTTCTCACCAGGGGGACAGATAAAATAGTAATTAAGATAAAGTTACTTTTAAAAAGGTGCCCTTTCTCCACATGGTGAATGCACAAAGGCTTTATTGACATTAGCAGCGTGAATCTCGTAGCGGTGAGGAGGGCTGGCAGGAGCTCTCCCTCGTGTGTAGCCTCAGACTCATTTACCACAGTTTCCCTGTGAGCTAATGGCCAAATGAACACTGACTTACACTCCACCCGGTCTCATTACACACGACTTGTTTTACTATTGTGCATAGCATTAAGCCAATATCTATACCGACGATACGGAGACCACTCACCACCCTCTGCTCCTGTAAAACCTCGAGGTCGAGCCACGGCGAGGTGGGCTGAGTGAGGCGAAGGAGCTGGTGAGGGGCTGTATACCAATCTGTCCCCCTGTGGGGCTTTACAAAGATTAAACAGAATTAATTAAGATCCCGTTAGTCTAAATGACTTGTCTGAGGCCCACCCTGCCCACTGGATCCAATGCTGAACCTCATCAGATGCATACTAATGACTGAACCGTTGTTGCCGTGGTGAAATTGGCTCACTCGCTTCTCCCCAAATGGTTGTTTGCCATCCACCTTGGGTTTCGTGACAAGGCCATGGCAATTAGCTCGGGACACGGAGGGAAAGGAAATACGGAAAAAAAAAGGCCTCATAACGTAAAGAAATTAAATAATTGCTCCTGTAATTATCTTCATCTTTCTCACTCAATGTCACATGGAGAAGCTGGGAATGCTCAGCAGGAAGTGAGGAATGAGTCTGGGGCCTTTTTTTTTTGTTGCTCTATAAACTGGATTAGTGCTCTGCCTGTCCCACCGTGGCAGGGGAGTGATTGGATTAACGGTGTGGAGAGCACAGCAGCATGGCAGAGGGATAGATTACTAGCCCAATCGGGCTCTTCCATGGGCGCTTCGCGACCCGCAGGGAGGCCCCAGACATCTTAAAGGGCCCCGATAACCATCTAGACACACTCTCACTCCCTGCTCTAACCGTGCTGCTATCTCTGCTCTCCCAGCTCAAACAGCAGCAAACACAAGTTCACTCTTAGAGGCTATGATGTCCATTAGGTTCCTACCTGCTGCGCTGCTGCCAGGCGGAGATAAAGTGGTATCTACTCCGGCTGGTGCGTGCTGCTGGGTGGAGGAAGTTTCTGTGTGTGTGTGTGTGTGTGTGTGTGTGTGTGTGTGTGTTTATGCTTAATAAAACTGACATGCACTACACCAATGCCAGCTTGCACTTCTAATATGTGAATTTTTAAAGTAATGTGTGATTTGCTTTATTTTAAATATGTTGTAATGAAAAATGGAAAAAAAAAACACAAGTAAAAATACCCAATATGGCATTTATCCACAGGGATTTCATAGCAAAGAAACAAAAGGAAACGCCTCACTTTTAAAGTTTTTATGTCACTTAAAACTAAATAATGCACCTGGAGTGTAACAGTGCCTCGACCTAAACTGGTTAAATGATCCAATCTAAATGATCCACGTAAGACGTGGTGAAGAGAGCGAAACCGATCTGTCTGATTCTCTAGTCATATCCATCAGCTCTTTAATTTAATCAAAATTATATTGTAGCGTCAGAAGAGATAGAACTTTTATCCGCTGTATTAATATATCTTTTCATTTGCAGTTTAGACCAGCTGTGCACCACCATGCAAGACTTATCTAACCAGATTTACGAAGCAGACCAGAAGAGCTGCATCTATTTGCTCTTCTGGTCTGACTAGAAAATTTCCTAAAAGACTGATTAAAACCCACTGTGCCAAGAAAGAATAAACAACTTCAAGAAAAGAAGGGAGAACACACATTTTTTTCAATCCAATCATGGAGAGGTAACAAATACGGCATGTGCAGTCATTAGCACCCAGCTTCCTACAGTCTTGAGAAGCTTGCGCTTGATAAATAATGTAGCAGAGGAGCGTCTGTTTGATCCCTGAGACAAGAGCAACCTGGGGGACCATTTTCCTTCAAAGCAAAGCAGCACAGGTAAGCAGAGGCTTCTTGGCAGAGATACAAAGACAACTGAGTCACTGAAACCGCCATTAGATCGTAGCAAGGATACAAGGTTTACTCATCTTTTTTTTTTTTTTTTTATATATATTTCATAAAATAAATAAATAAGGCTCATACAGTATTATGCAAGTCTTGAGTCACCCCTTTTACTTTGCATGCGGCAATTTCTGAAAACATGTCCAAACTCTGATAAAAACACAGCATCACACAGAGTTGGAACAATCCCAGTACGAGCCCAGTGATTCTTTAACAGACTCCTCAACACGTTTTCTTGTCATTTCATAAAAATGGTCTTCAGGAATAGTTCTGCAGGCTTGTTTAAAGCGCTTCCACACACTGTTCTTTGGATGTTTTCTACTTGTAGTTTTTCATCAAAATGATCCCATGAAGCTTCTCTAATGTTCAGGCTCAGGTTCTGGGGAGGATTCATGGCGCCTGTTGCCGATGATTTTCAGTCCAGCTTTTGTGTTATTTGGCATCGCTCAGCCTTTTCCCTTGTTTCATCTCTCTTAAGAATGGCTTCTTGACAGCTAGCTTTCCACTGGAGACAATTTCTGGAGAGGTTCCAGTGAACAGTAGATGGGCAAACTGGGTCTGGTCTTTCTTCCTATCTCTTAAGAACAAAAGTTTCAGACATCACAGTTCTTATCGTGTCAACTTGTCTTGTTTTTCTTGTTTTTGTAAAGGCTACACTGTGTACCGGGCTTTGGTATGCCAAGTTTGATGCAAAACTACTGAATCTTATCAAATGCGGTTTGTTAGGATTCTTTTAATCAAACTAATTTTCTTTGTCTTCGGCATTTCTGTAGAAGTTACTAAGAACCAACCTGCGTATCTTTGCAACTGGCTGCTGTTGACAAAGTGTTTTGATCACATTTAATTTAATTATTAGAGGAGATGTGGATGATCAAGATCAAAATTTCATTAATGTAGTTCATAAGGAAGCAGCTGTCCTGGACTTCTTGTTAATAAAAAAAAAAACAACTGAATATTACAGAAAATTCAACAGGCACACCAGGAAAGAAATGTCAGAAAGAAATTAGCTGTCAAATTGACCACATTTCTCATTATTCTAACAGCTCGGTTCAATTAAGGAAGACACACAATACGAAAGAAGATGTCATTTCACACTAAGGAGATGATGGTACCAATAATGACATCTGAGACCTGAAGGTTGTCAGCGATCCTGCATGTGCACCTTCATTCTGCTAAAAGACTTCCTCGCTTTCACTTTTAATGCAGAGGCACTTTGAGAGTTTTTATTTATACCCACGTAAACATGCATAATTTAGAAGTCAGGAAAACTTTTCCTGGTGCATTGTGAGGCAGTGGTGTAAAGCTGCTGCCGGCCTGCGTGGGCTCGCTGGTTGTTTTAAATATCAGAGAAACACAGTCGGTGCAGGTGGAGCAGAAAGATGAGACAGATGGATGTGATTTAGGACAATATTCCTCTCTATCTCAAAGTTGCTCCCTTCTGCTGCAAAGTCTCTCAGAGCCCCAAAGGGCAGCAAGCATCGATACAACTAGCCGGCAATGAGGCGGATTCTACTACGCTGCTATTTATAGTCCCTCAACACGGGAAAAGTGTCCAATACTGTTTAGAGCTCCTTATCTCTGTCAATACTCCGCAATGTAGGCGTGCAGCGATGCTATCACAGTGCACCAAACAGCAGCTTCGCACAAAGGATGCCACACAAATACACACAAATTTAAACTGAGACAGCTTTACTCTGGTTTCTGCTTGATTTAACAGACAGCTTTCTTAATAAATTATTCAGCTGCTTTAAGTTTCCTCAAAGTGTGATACAAGAAGCCCACATTGAGCTGAGGATGTTGCTCCCTGACTCCTGTCTGTCTACGAGGTTATGTCTAGTGTCACATCAACAACAACATCAACAGTGTCACATCACCGCTGCGGTGAGAAATCAAGTAAAGTAAATGAATTCTGAGTTTGCCATCATCCCAAGAGGACAAACGAAAGAACTACACCCACTGGACGGTAGTTGGGAGCGATGGATGAGAGACTAGTATATTTGTAGTCACGGATACCAGGTAGTTAACACTTTAGATGCATTCTGGGTAAATTTCATGGAAGTGTTTGAATTCTTTGACTTCCTTTAAAGGTAAATTCAGTAACGCAAGGCATCAGAGAAGCATCGATCAGTCGTTCTTCCTGAAGACATTTTAACATTGTTTCAGTCGGATTCGGTTGTTTAAAACATCATCAGGAAAAGAACTGATGAAAAAAAGTGCATGTTTTCCACATAATCTGGACCTGAAAATGTTTATATAAACACACAAACAGAATCTTACTGCATCACTGATAACAGAAAAAGCCTGATTGACACAAACTTTCTGACTCATCTGACGATATGCTTCGCCGCTAACCTCGCGGTTAGCCTGGTCAGAGTGGCACTGCACATGGAGTATCCTGCTATTTGCTTTCATCTGTCAGCAAGGAGCATAATGTGCTTGGAGGGAGGCTCACCTTGTCACCCCCCCAGGTCCACCCCCCTCTGCACAAACAGCTTGAACTACCAGCGGGAGCTTTGATGGCAGTGTGAGGACACGGAGATTCAGGCCCTCACACTGGAAGCTTCACCTCCGACAATCCTGACGCTCCATTATACCACATCTTTGGCAAGTATTGTTCATTCAGGCTTCATCAGTTAAAACTTTATTCTCAGCACTGACTGCACGTACAGTAAAACATGTTGATTGCGCAGACAGGAGCAGCCAGCTGATTCAGCCTTCCAGCTGGGAAGTATCTGCCCACTAAATGAGTTGCGACTGAGGCAATTATAGGAAATGTTCCGCAGCCAAAACAAGAAAAGAACTCTTGCTTCTCTCTGTTACTTGTCCACAGAGGCCAGTCTGAGCCAACCAACACATCTTTATTCATGCTGGAATCTCTGTTACAGACAAATGAAGCAGGCACCTAACAATAATGGATAAATATATATTTTTTAAATCATCATAATAATTTCTACACTTTATGCGTTTTAAAGCTCTATCATGAGCTGTCTTTGGAGGAAGCAGTGCAGGAGGGACCATTTGAAAAACACAATCTGCAAAGAAATGACATTTCACCCCCTTTAAATGTCAAGATAAGTAACTGTTGTGGTAATAAATCAAGTCCTGGAGAAAATCCACATATGAAAAAAAAGAACGGATGAGAATGGCATTCAGGAGTCCAATTCAGATCTTGTTAAAATAAGCCATGTGTGTGTTTTTTTTTCTTTGTTTGCTTCTGTAAAAAAAAAAAACCACAAAAAAACACTGGCACAACTTTTATGCAAGATTCAAAGAGTAACGCTTGTTATGGGTGCCACTGGGCTGACCTGAACGAGGCAGAAAGTGTCTAAACATCCAATTATCCGCCCTCACAAAGAGCTTGATGCTAAACCCTCCAACTGCTTTGAATGTTACATTTAGAAGAAGTGTGGCTGGCAAATGAATAAGTCACAAAGCTTCACTTCACACTTTCTCATAATGCAACATGAAATTCTAGGCTGCTGGAAAAGCATTATTCTACAACTAATGCTCAAATTTATTAAAAATGATTAATACAGCAATTGATAAAGAAGGTGCACTTTGATTAATGTTTAGGTATCAGGACAAAGTGAAATGAAATTCTGGTATCTTAACATGTTAAATAAAACCACAGATCAATAACACGTGGCGTAACACTGTTATTAAACAAATCAGTCAAAATGTAAAAGAAGTGTGTAAAAAAACAGGTACTCTGCGTGGTTTCACGGCTTTAGAAACATCTTTAGTAACAATAACTTCATTTTGTGTGTATTTATTTATAAACTACTCTCTAAATCCTACAAAATATCATTCAGTTTGAGGTCTAGACCTTGACTCTTGCCACACCCCGATTCTTTAGACTTTTGTGGACAATTCCTTGTAGATTTGTTGCTGTGTGTGGGGATAATTTTCCTGCTACATGATCTGGGCTTGACCTGTCTTCATATTTGACTAAACTGAAAAAATTCTTTGCTAAACCGGAGAGTTTGACTTAAAGACCGGAAGGTGTCAGGATGTAGCGGCTGCAAAACAAGCCCAAACCATCAGCTCTCCACCACCGTGCTCTACAGTTGGTATGATTGCACTGATATGCTGTGTTTGTTTCTCACTTGATATGCTGCTATGAATTATGGCCAAATATCCTCAGTGTGAAGTAACCTGGCCTAAGGACATTGTCTGACAAATCTTATTCAGATCTAACTGTGCAAGTCTAAGCTAGGCTGCCATGTTAATATTTTAGAGAGAAGAGCCTTTTTCTCAATAACCCTTCCAACACAGACATACTTGTTCAATCTTTTTATGGTTTCCTTGAGTGGATTGCGTGGTCTGACCTTGGGGCTGAGCTTATTGCAAAGTCCACTCTTGAAAAGATGGGTAACAGTCTTCAGTGTTCCCATCTGTTGAGCAATCTTTCTATGGACTCCAAATTGATTACAAACAGCCTTTCAACCCTTCTCAGACGGATGGGCAGCACTGCTATGCATTAGGTTTTGATCCAATCAAATGTCTAAGCAGAAGAAAAATGTGTATCCAGTTGGACAAGATTGGAGAGAATCTTCAATCCGAGAGAGGTGGTGGTTTAAACCTCTTCATGATCTGATCAACAGGGAAAAACACATGGCTACGCTCATCCTGATGATTTCTGCGGCATGTGTTCTTTCTGCACATACTTTGGAGCACATAGGGGAAAGCTGATGAAATGTGTTTCAGGAAAGACTTGTGAAAATGAACTGAACTGTTGCAGATGCCATATTTTTGGTAGAAACTGAAAGAGTTCCTGAAGCATCCCGATGGTCAAAAGGCTCAAAACAATAACCTGTTTATGCAGGCACCTGCCATGCATTAGGTAGGCAGACAGTCGCAAATTGCACACACAAATGATCAGTTAAATGTGCAGGCAGGTATGTGTCTGCTCAAACTAACACAATCAAGATCAAAAGACCTCAGTAAAAACTTGCAAAGCTAGCTAGACTAGTCCCCAGTAGCAGTCCCCAGACGATTTAAATTTGTATGTCATGACAACCATTAGTGTATGTTGACAGTTTTTCTCAAAAGAAAGATGTGAAAATGGTTAACTTCTCTGGCAGGGTCATCCCTCCAGTGAAAACATGAACTTACTTTGAGCGAAGCGTCAACTCACAAATTCTATGTGAATGTACGAAAACCATTGGCATAGTGCTCTAACGTGCCTTTTTTATGTACATGATTTTATATTGGGGAATGGACTGTACATGCGCAGACATGCATTGCTGCAATGATTTGAGAGGAAAAGGCAGTGCGGGACTGTGCCTACGGCCTCGATCACCAAGCTATGACAAGCATTGGTTTTGACTCAATAGGTATTACAGGCGATAGGAAATTATAATCAGAAAGATTATATTAAAGATAATAATTATAAAACAAAGTGAAAAATATATAAACTAATGATTAAAATGGAAAGATTCCTTTTTTTTTTTTGACTTGTGTAGGCACTGCCTACCCTGCCTGCACACCACAAGGTATTTACTAAAATTGGATAAAATCTGAATTACCTTCTTTTTCTTCAAGTTAGTGGATATCAAAAGTGTTTAGATTGAATTCAATCTTTGTATCATGTAAACACATGGATCAGATCAATTTATCTAGCGCCCATGTAAACATGTCCGCTGGAATCTCTTAGCGTGGTACGCCAGACTGGAGCGCTCTATATATTTAATACATAACGACTCAGTCTGGAGTCACTTCCCTTCACGGAGATTCACATCGGTCTGGAACAAACCGGCCACTTTGATTGGTTGATCTGTGGAGACTCTTGCCTCTTGCCTTGTGTCACTATGTATTGTTTAAAACATTCAAGATGGCGCACGGAGTTTGTTTTTTTAACAATTTAACAAGTTTTTTTTTAACAATTTCTATGATTATGTTCAAAAAGCAACACCGAGTTGCCAATAACGCCATGTAGCCTCAGGTTTTTACAGCAAAGACAACACTGGTCAGTTATATCTTCTGTACAGCAAACCATGTTTATTTTCTTCTGTTGCGATCGCTCTCCTGAACACTTCTGGACATTGTAGGCTGCCGCTTTACTGACATCACGTCCACCATTTTTCTGATTGGTTTACTCCGCGCTTGTTTGTCCCGCCCTAGAGATCCGTTGATGCGAGTCCCAGAGTCTGGTCTGGTACAGTGAGAGAGTCTGGCTAGCCAGGCTAGGAATCTCTTATCCGATTGCTTTCAATCAGATACAAGATTTTTTTCTGCATGCTAACGTAGCGGTTTGGCATTGTGTATTCAATTCAAATCAATTCAAATTTTATTTGTATAGCACATTTAACACAAACTCTGTTGCCCAAAGTGCTGAACAGAATTCATTCAGACATTCAGTTTCTGAAACCACTTAGTCCAATGAAGGGTCGCAGGGGCTGAGCAGAATTAAAAGTACAAATACTGATGATATCAATAAAAGCTATTTTTTGTTTAAAAGAAGTACTCTAGGGTCGACAGGTATACAGTAAAAAACAAAGTAAAACACAAGTAAAACATAAAAATGAATTCTAAATACAAGTAAAGAGAAATATCCTGTTTAAGTAAGTTTTAAATACCAGACTTACACAGCTCCACGGAGTGAGAGGCCTTAACAGAGAGCAGAAGGCTGTTCCACAGTCTAGGAGCTGCTACTGAGAAAGCCCTGTCTTCTCTAGCTTTGAGTCTAGTTGTAGGCACTGTCAAGGAGCTGATCTGCAGACCTGAAGGCTCTTGATGGAGCATAGGGACGCAGAAGCTCAGTTAAATAAAGTGGGGTCATAAAATGCAAACATTTCAAAACAATTAATAAAATCTTTGGAGTCTAAAAGTAACTGGGAGCCAGTGAAGGGAGACCATTACAAGAGTAATGTGCTCCCATCGCTTGGCTTTCGTCAGGTGGCGGGTTGCATCATTCTGCAAACGCTGGAGAGACCCCCGGTCTAACAGTGAGTTACAGTAATCTAGTCGCAACGTGACAAAAGCATGAATTGCTCTTTCAAAATCCTCCTGAGGGAGAAACTGCTTTATTTTCAAAAGAAGTCTTAGCAGAAAAAAGCTCGACTTAATGACACAACTGATTTGCTTGTCAAACTTAACCCTTTTATGCAGGTAGTGGACACCTATTTACAAGCTTTTTTTGTGCATATTCATGAATGATGATGGTGTTTTTGTAAAACTACTTCAGTTGATGTTAGTGAGTCATCCAATACGTTTCCACTCAATGGACAATAAATGAATATGTGATATAATTAAACATAATGTAATTACACAAGTTTGACTTTGACATAAATATGAAAATAAAATATACAGCTATTTTTAAAGAAGATTTACATACTATAATTATGACTATATATATTATCTTATAAATATTTTATAATATACAAAAAAACAAAAAAACATGATGAATTGTAAATATCACTAAGAAACAAAATTGTATCATTGCATATGTCTGTAGAGGTAAAATACAGTTTTTAAAAAAACATTGTATTTTTCACTTAGTCATTTCATGCATGACAAGGTTGAACATGCAGTCACACATCACTCCAAGGTTACTTGCAGAGTGATTGGAGTAGGAGGACAAAGGACCAATGACACTGTCATGTCCATGCGGAGGGTCGGTTTGGCCAAAAACCACAATTTCTGTTTAATTTTGGTTTAAGTTTAGAAAATTAGCCCCCATCCATGAATGCACATCATGTAGACAGCCCTGTAAAGTATTCACTGTAGACCAACTATCACTGGTAGTTACAGGCAGATAAATCTGAATGTCAACAGCAAAGCAGTGAGAAGAGACTTCATGCTTTTTAAAAATGGAGCCCAGGGGAATTATGTATGAAGAGAAAAGGAAAGGAGCCAAGACTTATCCCTGAGGAACTCCGAGTTAAAAGAATGACGTGGTCTACTGTGTCAACAGCTGCAGTTAAATCTAAAAGCACTAGAACTGCAGATTTACCTCAATCAACAGCTAAAAATCTAATCATTCAAAACTTTTAAAGGGGCAATTTCTGTACTTTGCTTCGCTTTAAAGCTGGACTGAAAATGTGTAAACATGCACCCGCAAAATGCAGACAACCAAACTGACAACACTTCTCTAATAGATGTTTCCAGAGTTACTAATTCTCAGTTAACTGAGTGCATTTGATCAGCAGCATCTGGCTCGTCATTAACTTTACAATACTGAAATACTGAAAGCGGTAAAGACAAGCTCAGTTTTTCACACTCCGCTTCTGGTTTTTGTCTTAGTATTTATTAAACACATTATAACACCACGTCATCGCCTTTCTGTTTATTGTTGCAGTTGTGCCTCCTGCATTTTAACTCTTCGTAGAGATCCGATGATTTTTGCATGATATCCTGCTACATAAAACCTTGGAATTGAAAGAGCGGGTCCTCTCTCTTCCACATGAATATGTATGCTCAGGATGTTTAAAATGCTAAGCTGGTCTAAATAGCCTCCCACCATTACTCTGCTGCTGGGTTATACTTCCACTATAAAACAGCCTTTTTCTCATAAAAGAAAACTAATGATATTCTGTTGCAGCTATTTTATATTTTATCCAGTGAAGACATTAAATCCCCAACTTGCATTGCACAGGACACACAGAATCCTATCATCATTTTTTTGACAACTTAAACAAATATTCTGGTTTTATGGTAGTAATATAACCGTCACACAGATGGTGCACATGGAGAAGCCATGGAGCAGGCGCAGGATGCAGCTTCCTCAAATTTCCGAACAAATTATTTTATGGGTCCAGAGATGCTCTCACAGCAGGCGAGTACTCTGTTACTGCTGGCGTTGCCCCAAGCAGCGTCCGAACTGGCCCAGCTGTCACGCTGGGAAAGCATTATCAGGCACACCTAAAGTCATTTTACACAACCAAGCTATTTAAAGCAGCCAGATCTCCAGCAGCCATCGCTTCGCTTCCATTATTTGTTCTGCAAAAACGCTAAATTCTTTAGCCCAGCATTTTGCTGCCTGGTCTGCAGCATTCATAGTTGCTAATCGTGTTAAACAGTAGAGAAGACATGATTACGATGCAATACAAACAAGCCTTAGAGCGTCAAGCTGGAGGCTCAGCAGGCTCATCTCCCACCACACTGCTGCAGCAGCTCCATCCACGAACGAATGTACGAGGCGTGGTGTGAAGGCCTGGAGCTGCGTGTGGATGGGAGGACTGTTAACTCTCCGTAATGAGGGGGGAAAAAAGAAGGAAACATAAACATGTAAACAAAATGACACAGTAGAGCAGCAGCATTCACTCATTAGTACGATCTTTTTTTGTTTGCAGCCCTGGAGGCTGTTTTTAAATCGGTTTTGAGCCTAATTGGAGACCAAGTCAAAAGTACTGTGAACTAAATTTACTTTTTCTGATTAAATTCCTTAGATTATTAAATGTGTAGCACGCTGAGTGCTAAAGGATAGAAAACTTGACAGTTTTAAATCTTCACACAATGTACAGGCAACTTGTGTTGCCTGTGGCAGAATTAATTGAGGCGTGGCAAACACTGATTTTCAGTCAGGGACTGTGGGGACTTCAACATGGACGATTATTTTAATGGCGAATGACAAGCACAACAACAATACTTGCTGAGGCTTACCCTGTAGTAGTCACTGCTGTAGATGTCCCTTGACATGCCGAAGTCTCCGATCTTGACCAGCAGGCCATTCCCCACCAGGCAGTTGCGGGTAGCCAGATCTCTGTGCACAAAGTGCTGGGAGGCCAGGTAGACCATGCCTGAGGCAATCTGGGTGGCGATGTGCAACATCTGGGAAAGACCCAGCTCTCCGTTGGATTGCAGCGGCTGGCCGTCAACCAGGATCATGGCATCAGGGCCGTGGGCTCTGGGTCAGAAAGAATAATGCAGACTGGATTAATGAGCTGGTACTGATGACGCCATTCTCTTGTCTCAGATTTGGTTTGAAAAGACAATAATGAGATAATCAACTGGACTGATTGGATTTTTAATGTGGACAAATATAAAACTTATTTTTCTGGGATTAAGAACATGTATTTTGACATTGAAGTCCCTGCAGACCATCAATTTAGAAATATCTCAATTTTGTGATATGTCCAGTGGATTTTATCGTTATACTCCCAGCTCAAAGTAAAAAATGTTCAGGTTTCTCATCCTTATGTCCACCCAAATCCAACTTTAAATACAGTTGGGTTCACTGGACGCCCAAAGTTATAACTCTTTTGCTTTTACTTTGCTATTAATGGAAAACAAACTAGCATATAGTTATTTTTAACTCAAAGATGAAATAACATCTGTCTGTGTTTCCATTTCATCTAAAATTACCCAAAAACTAAATATCGCAACAACACCAAAAAAAAATGCTAATGCTAACGCCTACATTTAGAAAAAACTCAAATATTGTTTTAAGGTGTTTATGCTCTAATGAGATGGTTTTTCAGATGTTTTGATACAGAAGTACATTGCAAAAGTGTAATAAGAACAATTTTTCCACATTTACGTGTCCTTTTCGTGATGTAGGTGGTTACCAGTTCATTTCCAGTAAAAATGGCGCGGTATTGAACAAATAACAGCAAATTTCAGAGTTTTATAATTAATTAGAAAAGGGAATACGAGAGAGACTTTGAAAAGCAATCACAAATTCTCCACAGCAAGTAGAAAATGCCAAAATAATGCTACATGGCTACCTGAGGCTTATGCAATTAAAACACCTACAAATCACTTTTGTTGTTTGTTGATACTTACAAATATCACTTTTCTATTGCAAAAAACTGCAATGGAAATGCAGCTAATAATCTACTTGATTTTATTTTCGGCTGTATGTATCCCAACTAGACAATGTAAACTATAATTTCATTTCATTTCTTCCAAGTTAGAATTGAATTATTGCACTCTAGGACTACTGTAAAAATAACCGTAAAGAAAGGGAGCTTGTATAAACTGTAGTTTTTTAAGCTGGTCTCTAAAATCTAAGAATTTCTGACATCTAATGCGAAAGTTGGTATAAAAATGAACTCAAACACATCAAACACAGTTGTAATGGACGGTGGCTGTCAGTGGCCAAAATCCTTCCAGCCAGTGGATCCAGTGGCTTCAGGTGCAGTAATGACTACAGGTAACCACTTCAACATTGTGTGCATATTTACTGATTTCTATGTGCCTTTCAAGATGTTCCTAATTTCAAACGGAGCCCCAGAGCCTGTCTAACAAATCTTGTCATTTATCCATTCAGAGACACCGTAGTAAAAATGGTGGCACAAATATGACAGCTGCCATATATGCAGACCAACAGCAAGTACATGTAAATGTATCATTCTAAGGCAGTAAAAACATAAATGTTGTTTTTAAGTGATTGTATCCCAATAAAAACACAGTTTTATTATTTCTCACAATGGTCTTTAATTTTATTGCATACTTATCCAAAACAGCAGAGGAGGGGGGTGACGATGGGATTATGGAATGCAGAAAATACTATGCAAGTTTTGACAATTTTTTTAACCCTGATGACATGATGTGACTTGTAGTGTTGTCAACCCAGTCCAGTTCAACACATCACTTACACTGTAGTTAAAGACACATTGCGTAACTTTCTGAACTTAAAACTCTGAGTTCCAGACTTTTTTGAGGACACAGTGATGTCTATCATTAGCATTTCTAGAGCCAGTGCTGCTGTCCAGCAGCGTCCCGAGGCTGAGAAAACGCAAGAAAGAACTTTTACTTTTAGAGAAAAGGGAAAAAACAAGAGTCACCTTAAAATTATTATTTGCTCGCTGGAGAGAGCTAAGAGGTTGGTTTCAAGGTGGATGGCGAAATAGCCGTCAATAGGGGGTGTGTAATGGGAAAAATTGCAAAAGTTCTGTAGTGTGTCTTTAACAAACAGAGGAACGCTTACTATTGATTAACAGTTTTGTTACTTTTTTAAAAAATTAATTAGCTACGTGTTACTGCTGTGAATTATGACGAGATTACTAGTCACTGCATTTGAAAAGTAACATCAATACTTATTACTTTACTTTTCTGTTTTATAAGTTAGATGTAGATTTGGAGAAACGGCGTGCAGACGCTGCTGTCTGCAGGAATACATACAGTATGTCTCTTTGTAAATCCATAAACAGGATAAAGGCAGCTGTGAAGACGTCATGCTGTGATGATACATGCTACTAGAAGATATGAAAATGTGCGTAAGGCTGAATCGCCCCGTGGCTCATCAACTACGTGTTCTCGTGTAAAATAAATCTATTAATGCTTTCCTGGAAGATCCGAACCCCCCCCTTTCAGATCTAACTTCCAGCTCAAATCTTTATTTCAGGTTTTTACTGAGTGCAGAAAAGGGAATTAAACTACGTTTGTTATAAAATATCATCTTACACACCATCAGTGTTTGCAGATCTCTGATAGCGGAATGATTTCGCACAGCAGCTGATTGATCAGACGGATCATCTGAGGAATCGCCTTCCAATGATCCGTGAAGTCAAATAAAAGAATTTCAGCAGTATAAAAACTCTAATAAACCATCCTGTTTGGTTATATGAAGTATGGATGTGGACCAAGTAACTACCGTCACATCCATCTCTATGGCAACGTGTCCAGGTAAGGACACACACAGACAGTTCATGCAGGCAGAACTTGAACAGATCAGAACTTCACTCACAGGCAACTACGGCTCGGGTAACGCAGGAAAGCCGGCTACCACAGTGTATTCAAGTAATTCCATTACAGATATTTCTAATGTAATGCGTTACTTCACTGTGTTCTACAAAAAACAGTAATGTCTGTCACACGTTACCCCCATCAGTTCGGTGTGTGGCTGTCTGATCTGTGTTTACAGTGTGTGCTAGCGTCAACGCTCCAACTATTTACTGCGTGCAATGTGACATGGTAATAATGTGCTCTTGGTGTTACTACTGATTTGAAAAGAGGCAGATCCTGCAGAACAGACTGTTGAGTGGGTGAGTGGATCACACACTGACCATAAGACAGTCCAATGTGGAACCAGGTGTGCATTCATGGTGGAAACTGTGGGGGTGGATTTCCTATCTTTCTGTGCTGTTTTAAAAAAAAAAGGCCACATGGCAGATCTCTAATTAAAACCCTAAGAAATTACATCAGCTGTTTGGGAAATGGCATATTATGTCTCTTTTAACCTAACACTATCAGAATAAAGTCCTAAACTGATAATAGAAAACAACATTTAAAGACCAGCAGCTACTTCTTATACCGGGGCAAGCAGAGCTGCCGCAGCAACACCCCTACGAGGGCTGAAAAACACAAGCGTTTTATTCTCATGTTCTCTTTCTTTAAAGCGTCCACAGCCTCTGTTAATAACCGCATGTAGGAGTTCACAGTGTGTGCTCAGCTTGACAGATGCAGAAGGGGGGTTGCTGCTTTATAATGTCACCCAAAGCTCCTTACAGCACCACTGTAATAAACCTTACGCTCGCACTATTTGTGTCTATTTCTTTTTATTGAGGATCATTAACATAATAAAGAGGGAATGTGAGGAATGTTAACAAATTAACTGTAGCCTGGAAGCAGTCAGACTGCTTTAATTTCATGATAAACTCTTACGCGCTCGCACCGTTATGATTAATTCTATGGCTGCGATATGAGCATCGCAGCTGCTTTTTTTTTTTTTTTTTTTTCCCCTCCGTTTTTCATACAAAACTTTCATGTATTTCAACATGTCAGGAATTCTAAGTGGGTCTGTGGGATTTCATGGAGGCACTGCAAGTTGTACTTTTGCCCCAAGTGGTTGACTGAAGGCTTCTGGGTGACGAGGAACTCATTTCCTGTAAAGAGTCCCCGCTGTTCTCATCACCCTCTTGTCAGTGTGATTACAGACCAGCCGCCACACAGGAAGGAGTGCAGGTCTGCCGCTCTGCCTCGGCCTGTCTTTCCACCACCATTTCTTTCTTTCGGCGTGCATGCTCTTTGCTTTCAAAGCTTTTGCTTGGTGACTGATTTTTCTTAGCATGTCTCTTTTGTCTCTCCCCTTCTTTCACTTCGCAGACATCCAGTAGCGGCTAATTAGGTGCACACTGCCCTCCATTTATCTGACGACTGAGTTGGACCCCCTCATCTGATCCTTCTATTCAGTCATTGATTCGCCCTGCACGTCTCATCATCATAAATGTGACCAAAAAGGACCAGCCGACCGAGAATCAGCCCCGTCTTGCACCTTGCATGAAAGAATTTCATCATTCACGACGTTGCCTTTCATTTCAGGAATGATTTCCCAACAGAAAATCTTCACGCATTTTTGAGTCTACACACACACACATTCACACTCAATCATAACATGTCATCTTTTCATCCACTGCTCAAATTTCAAAAACAAGAAAGGCCACACACACACACACACACACACACACATGTATGAACGCTGCAGCTGCTGTCATCACACTTGAAATAGCACTCTTGTGTCTGACTCCTCTCGAGCGCGCCGACATCAGCTCCAGTGAAGTCTTCCATTACCAAAGCGTTGGCTGTAACGGCATCATGTCGCCTCTGCTGCGGCTTATCAGAGGTCACTTCTTTCTCTGCACACTGACAAACATGGAACAAAGCACCGAAGCCCACATGTTTCTGAAAGCAGGAAGCCGCCAGGAGGTCTGAAAGTTTCATCACTGACAGGAGCTTGACATCCAAATTACAGGTTTCTCACGCAGCTAATAAAGTTTTACATTTCCAAGCAGAGTTGGTGATGCCCCGAGTAACGCTGTCACACACACATTTGCATTGTAATTAAGCTTTTCTCCCACTGCTGCACGTTGCTGCTTGTTTCCATATTATCATTGTCAAACGTTCTTTTAGCAGAACAAGCTGCTGCAGCGGGAACGACTGCACTTCCTGTCAAATACTGACCTCAGGAACTTGTTGAGGTCTCCATGCTTCATGTATTCAAACACCATGATGAGCGGGTCTCCGTCCACACACACTCCATAAAATTTAACAATGTGGTCGTGCTGCAGGTTGGTCAGCAGCTCCGCTTCCCTCTGGAAGTCCTTCCGAGCCGACAGGTTGGGATCTTTAAGCGTCTGAAAGGAAAAACAAAAGTTCACCAGTGAGAGGGAAATAATGTGAAGGAGCTTACATGGCCTGTAAAAAAAAATCTGTTATTTTAGAAAAGTCTTTGCCTTTTTAAAGAATATTAATATTTATAATAGTATTATGAATAACAATAATGATAACAATTAATAACAATCATAATATTATTATTAATAACAATCGTATCTGGCAGAGTTGTTACATCAACATGTTCCAGTCAGGACTGCTCCGGAGATATGGAATAACCTTCCCCTTCACATCAGTGCTGCTCAATCTTTTTCTGATTTTAAGTCTGTCCTTAAAACCCACTTCTTTGTGCTGGCATTTGGTCTGAGCTTTTTCTTTGTGTATTTTAATTTTTACTTTTATTTTAGATTTTTCATTTTGTGTCCAGGTTGTATTTCTTTTTTAATGTGCAGTGTTTAATTTTAATTTGTGGGGTGTTGTTGTGTGTTATTTTACTGTTCAGCACTGGGCAGCTGCTGCTGTAGAAATGTGCTATATAAATAAACTTGAACTTTAACTTGAACTAATAATGACAGATATGTGTTCATAGAAATAAGTGTCTGTTGTTTTTTTTGTTTTTATTAAGATTTACGTCATCAAACTTATTGTTCACTCTTTAAAAGAGTGAGTCGACGGGGATCTCAGGGTGGCAGCAGGATGAATTATGTCACTGTTAAGGCTGGAAAATGTTTTGGACAGAAGCAGGAGAAGTTTGAGTCAGAGGGGACAAGAGGCCAGAGAACAAACTGCTTTCCGTCATGGACCATACATCCCAGCATCTCCGCGTCCCAAAGCAGGGGCAGCAGAGCTCATTCTCCAACAGACTCATCCAGCTCTGCTGTCAGAAAGAATGCTGCAGGAAATCCTTCCAACCTGTCACCACAACACTGTACAGCAACTCACCTTCCTGTAACAATCACACACACTGTTGTACTCATCTCTATAGACTCTGGCTATCAGTATGGAAATCACAGCCATCTTGGACTATGTCCTGTTTACAAGGTTCTGCCTTGTTCCCCTTTTATTCACAACATTTTGTCTTTTGCTTTATTTGGATTCGCTTTTATTTCTTTTTTTTTTTCCACCTTTTTATTCTTTTTAGTTTTACTTTGTATCAGATGTAGTACTTTCATTCTAACCCTCATTATTTCTGATATTTCTTTATTATGATGATTATTTACACCCAAGGATTAAGTAAGTTTTTATTTTCCTTAACTGATTATTGCTATATATCAATTCATCTAACTATCATCTTGTTTAACATCAACTCAAACTGAGATGCAGCTTGTGCTTTTCTTTTTACTGCTTATGCTCACTAATCCAATTAGCTCCCTCCCTGTTGTTTGAATTAGTGATAGACCATGTGCTTTGACTAAAATGGTCTGACAAAACTGATGGATTATGATCACATTTGCTGCTGACACGAAAGGTTCCTAGCACATTATTTCTGGTGCTAATTAGCAAGCTAAACTAAAATGACGAGCAAGTCAAACATTAGTCACCGAACATCAACAGACCACCATTTTATATTTCTTTGCTGAAAACACAAGATGATGAAACCATTTAACATAAAACCTAGAAATTATGTCATAATAAAAAAAAATATATCAGATTAGCATGCAGTGAAAATTCAACTTTATTTTATTCTTCACATGAACACAAAAACTAAGGTGATATACCACACGGTGCTGTCACGAACCCTGGTTATATTTCTGATTTGCTCCAATTTCAAATGAAAAAAAACTGGACTTTCATGCTACTGCTTGTTCCAACACCTGTTAGCAACATGATGCTATCTGTTAGCAACATGATGCTATCTGTTAGCAACATGTCTGTTATCAACATAATGCTATCTGCTAGCAACATGACGCTATCTGTGAGCATCATGTTGCTATCTGTTGACAACATGATGCTATCTGTTAGCTTCAAACACTTTTGGTTCCAATATCAAGACTAGAAACAGAGAAGAGGATGATGTGTTTGATTGTTTCGATCCAAAATCCTTACAAACATGGTAGTAAATTAAATTTACATCACAGTGTCTGATGAGGATGATAAAAGCATTATGACTTATTTCCCCTGAAGTCATTCATGTAACGACATCTGAGGTGAAATATAAATTTGCCTCACTTATACAGTACTTTTCAAGGCTTGTGGAGCACCCAAAGTGCTTTACATTAAAATATAAAAACACCATATTTACACAGGCATTCATACAGTTCTTTCTAGTTCCTTTCTAGTTCCTTGACTAAGTGCATGTATCTCCCAAATGCAAGGCAAGTCTATTTGTACAGCACCTTTCATGTCAACAATTCAAAGTGCTTTACATAAAACATTAAAACCCATTACAGATAGTTAAAGAAGCATAAACAACATCATAAAGAAAAAAACATAATAAAACCATAAAATAAATAAAAGCAAAATCATTTAAAAGTTACTGTGTGGATTTCATGGTGAGTTTTAATCTCCTCTGGCAGATTGTTCCACTTGTTTGTAGCATAACAGCTAAATCCAGCGTCTCCCTGTTTAGTCTGGATTCTGATCTGGACAACCAAAGTATGGTCTTTAATCACAAAATGCAGTCCATTTCCTGTTGCGTGTTCCTCCTGCGATGCAATAAGGCTGAGTAAACAGTAATCACAGCTATATGTGCTCACTTTGTGTTTTAGGAAGACACCTCTCCTCTCTCACAGTGTGTGGCTGTAATTCTCTGCCAGAGACTGACTGCAGCTTGCATTGAGGCGTAACTGCTATGTGTTCTGCCTTCTGCTGCATAGCAACCCCTGCTTCTATGTGTAGTATTGTACAGTAATCACATGGAAGTGGGAAATGACCACCAGGATAACATTTAGTTATATTTTCTTTCCCTCAAGAAGCTTCACTGATTTAAAGTTAAACTGAAATTGCACTTAAATTGGTTTTGGAAGTGTGCACACAGGGCTCACACACACAGGGTAATAATGACCACCTGTTCAAGCAAGAATTCTCAGTGTTTGTCATGATGTATTTTTTTTTTTTTACTGTATCTAAACATTTATAATTGTATTTTATTTATTTTAAACTGGTTGTTACCATAATAATAAATAAATATAGAATAAATAAATAAAGAACGATGAAATTAAGTAAAAAAAGACATTAAAAGGATTCAGTGACACATTTCATGGCCAACAGTTCTTGTGGAAAAAAGTGTGTCGGATCCAGAAATGGGCAGCTTTGAAGACCTGAGGGACTCTGACAGAGGCCAAAAGATTTTGGCTGATAACCGAGCTGCAGCATCCCTAAATGCTGAGGCTTGTTTGGATCAAGAATGAGCCGCCACAGGAAGAAGTTCGATGCCGACCTACAGGCAACAGGCTGCGCATCTCCAACTGCTTAGCCAGGAGAACAACTTTGACTCCTGCTGTGCCTTGATGTTTGCACACCCACGCCACATGCAGCAATGCAGCAATAAACTAACTGCAAATTGTCTACCAATGTTTGATTTCTTTCTGAAATTAAAAATTAATGTTGCCGTATGAGTTACGTTTGCTGTGAACACATTAAACATGAATTTATTTTGGCTTGCGCTGCAGCAGGAACAACTACGTCCTGATGTAAAGCTGTTTTCCCCCAAACATGGTTATGTAGCTTTCCAATTGTTCATTTCTATATATTTTTCAAAATCTTCTACTTAATAGTTCTAAAGGTAGTAATGTTCAGAGAGTAAAGGTGCAGCAGCATCCACTACACACACAGTCTGATCTGATTAGTGATAAAATGAAGCACAGGGGTGATCTGAGCCTGCCTTTGAGGTGGAGAGCAAATAAAACACCAAATCTCGATGGGGGTGTCAGTTAAAGCCACCAGCTTGAGAAAGAAAGGAAAATAAATAAATAACCAAAGTAACTTATCTTATTGCAGCCAACTATTTATTGGAGGGAAAAAAAAGCTCTTGACACTTCATCAGCTGCAGGAAAATACTCAGAGTTGCCATTCTTGATCTCCTCGGCCTTGAGTCCTGCTTTTCCAGCCTGCTGCTCACATTAGCACCGATGGAATGACCCCCAGGATGGAAATGCATGTGCTCTTCCCTTTCTGTGAAGCGCTGGACGTGGTTGAGATGGACGACGGAGTGGAAAAAATAACCATAAAATTCTATTACCAAATCAAGCCGCACTCTTAAGGAAATGTTTTTTCTCTGGGCATCCCTCCAAAACAATACCTCCAAAGTGCTCAGCGACGATAAATTGAGGGAAAACGCTGCGATGAATTTTCTTTTTGTTGACCTTTGAGTGTCATTCATTCATTCATTTTCCGAACCGCTTATTCCAATTCAGGGTCGCGGGGAAGCTGGAGCCTATCCCAGCCGGCTTTGGGCGACAGGCAGGGTACACCCCGGACAGCTCGCCAGTCCATCGCAGGGACCTTTGAGTGTATTCAGAGAAATTCTTCCTGCTTCATCATAGCCAGACACATGACCAGGCGGAAAAGCACACGGAACTGTGTTGCAAAGAGGTCAAAGCAGAGGATAATTTCTGGCATTTTCTTTTATAAAACTCTTCCTAAAAATCAAAGTAGGTGACATCCAAATCCTCATTCACAGCCATCTGAACTGTTCCTCTGGTGTCAAGGACGGGGCGCTTCTGTCTTTATGTCCTGACCAGTTATGCTGCGTTGGCAGGCTTCACATTCATACAGATCTTTATTCTCACACTGGGATTCGCCATGTGCAACCTAGTATTGATAGCATCGCGAGCTGCATCACACTGACAGCGGCTGCAAAGGCTCAAATCTTTCAGAAATAAATCCTCCGGTTCACTGGGGTTTTAACTTTGTGGTTGCTCCCACATCAAGTCTGAAACATCAATATTCTTTTTTTTGACAGCAGTTGCTCATCTTTGTGATTGATGGTTAGGCTAGTTTTACTGTGAAGCAAAGACCAGTAAACTTAAGGACATCCACTACCAAAAAAATAAAACAGGAGAGAACTCAGTTATATGTCAACTCAACAAATGTCCACTTCGCTCATGACTTTGTTGCTTGAGTCTCGTCACCAGTAGTGAACTAAACTGCAGAAAAGCATGCAGCCCTCGCTTACATGCCATTTAAGCTGAGTTTGTTTGACATCATCTTTTCACAACTGATGAGGTTGTGCCATGTTTAGCTTCTGGTAGTTTTGTGGAGTTTGCATTTTAGGAAATGCTGCATATTTTTAAAATGGAAAATGGGAAAATTCCTTAAAAGGCAGATATTTTACAATGAGTACTATTTGCATTACAATTAGCATAAAACTGATGTAAAGTGTCAGTTTGTAGCACTTTTATCTGATGAAAATAAAGCCACTTTGAGGGCTGATTAGAATGAAATTACCTCCCTCCTAGAACTCAGTGTGGACAAACTAAAGGTTAAAACTCCAGTTCAGTTTCTAGCGGTGTACCACAGGGCCATTGAAAGTTTACATATTTATGCAGATGATACCTCATAATCTACACTAGCCTGGCTTTCTGTAGCAACATGTCTTTAATAGAATGGAGCGTCTTTTAATGATTTAAGACTTGTAATAAATGCAATCAAAACTAAATGCTTGTTGTTCTCAAATTTAAAATAGAACCAAACAACATTCCCAGAATCACCACTTCTCCAGATCAACTCATTGAACAACAGAAGAGTATAGATCTGGGTATCTTAACAGACAACACGCACATCACGTTCATCCCATTCACTAACTGGTAAAATGATAGAAGCTTAAGCTGAGTTTTCACTTCAGCCTTTCTTTTGAGGCTACAAAGAAAACGGTGACTGCTTTAATATCAGTGCTGGATTACGGTGATGTTGTTTATATGAATGCCTTTTCTAGATGCTTGCGCTTGATACTGTTTTACCTGGTGATCTGAGGCCCGTCACAATTTACAAATTGCTTATTCATCCCCAGATTTTGTTTGCTAGTGTTTCTCTATCTGACTTGTTCACAAGAAGACTTGAGCATTGCTATGTTTTCATCGCTAGATGTTGTTTGGGTCTGGTTTCCTCATATCAATAAGCACGCTTTACATGAAATAACTCAGCAAGGTATAATCTCACAAGACATCATACTGTTAGCTGTTCTTAGAGCAGGAAATATGGCTTTCGAATATGCTGCTTCTGCAGCCTGGAAACACGTGCTGACAGAGGCGGTCTTGCTGCACGCTTTTAAAGATATTTTAAATTGATGGTCAAATGGAAGTTCAGACTGCGGCTTTCTTTGACATGTTATTGATAGATTACTTTTCTTTAGCTTTGATTGTGTTTTAGACCATGATTTCTGTGTGTTTTTGTTTTCATTGCTAGGTGCAGGTTTTGTTTGTGGTTGACATTAGCTGCAGTTTCTCTTGGTCTGAGTTCGCCAAGATTTCAATCTCAATGAGTTCATTTTATTGGTTAAAGTTTAAATAAACAATCACAATGTTTACCAATGTTTGTAGCTGATTAAGAATTTGTAAGTGTGATATTTTATCAGATAATGGCTATGTTTCATTCATCCATTCAAAGAAATTTCTATACAATAAAATTCAGAGAGGGTTTTAATTCAATATGGTGAAGAAAGTCTCAAGAGTGCGTTGACAGTTTGCCAAGCTAGCAGCTTGTTAGCATGGTGCTGTTTGGTTTATCCTCCAGTTTGGCAGATAGTGCAGTCTTTTAATTTACAGTGAAAGTTGCACTTTTTCATCAAACATTAAGCAAATTCAGGAGGGGACAAATCAATGCACAGTTATAAACGATGGGATTAAGGGAATTCCAATTGGAACGAATGGCATTCCAGATGACTTGCATTTGAACGCAGTATGCAAAAATGAGGTTAAATGATTATGTACAATGTTCTGTTTCTTCTATAGAAAACTGGTCTTGCAGGAAAAATAAGACAAGTCCGACTAATATCAATGAGAATCAGTAATAAAGACCTGTTCCATGTAAACTCCAGCTAAACTACGGAGCTTATGCCAACACACAGCTCTGACTGTCTCTGATGAACTGAGAAAAACTGACAGAACTCCTTGAAAAGGAAATGTTTTCCATTCGCAGCATGATAAACATCATATGTTGTTTAACACAGCTAATGAGATCATTTTTCCTGCACAGCTGTGCGATCAGCTGGCCATACTGCAGCTGGTGTCTGTAGCTGTACGGACCAATCAGCATGTTGTTAAGAAAATCATAACAGTGGTTTGTCTGAATATTTACGAGCCAAACAGTGGACACTCAGTGGGCAAATTCACCATGGTAACAGACACGATCTAGTTTAGAAATCTTTTTTCAGATCACAATGACAGGTTTAGTGACATGTAGCTACACCTGTAACTAGCAAAGCAGCTATTACTCTGAAATGCAAGACTAACAAAATAAAAGAAAAAAAAATGTACGTACAAGAAAAATATCATTGTGGTAAGTTTCCTGGTGGTGCTGATTTCAGAAAGGAGCTTCAACTAACTCTGAGTTAAGCGCTTACTTAATCTCAGCTGAGCCCCTCTTGAGGTTTTAGATCCACTTCCTGAGTTGGTCTATCAAGTCTGAGTATCTATCAGGAAATGGGAATCACAATAAAAATCTATCATCAACAGAGCCCCACTAACTGGATTCACCATGGCAACCTATGATAAAAAGCCAGTTATTTTACCAGATTGGAGCAAGAGTCTTATTGAAGCATTTGGGCAACACAAGAGGTAAAGAGGAAAACACTAAAGCTGCTGCTAAGGAGAGAGAGAAGCATAAGGGAAGAAAACTGTAGTACGAGTCAATGTAGACGTTAGAATCCTCTCATGCACTGACTAAATATTGAACTTTATTAAAACTGGAGAACGTGGGGTCAAATATCGGTGAATAGAACTAAAACTGAAAAGTATTTACATTCAATCCTGCTAGGGAAAACACATGTTTAGGCAGCTAAAGACGAAATATAACAATATATCTTAGAAAGGTATATGGCAATGGATCATTCAGTATGCACTCTCTCCTCATGTCCAGATAGATAGACAGACAGACAGATAGATAGATAGATAGATAGATAGATAGATAGATAGATAGATAGATAGATAGATAGATAGCTAGATAGACAGATAGATAGATAGACAGATAGATAGATAGATAGATAGATAGATAGATAGATAGATAGATAGAGATAGACAGATAGATAGATAGATAGATAGATAGACAGATAGATAGACAGATAGATAGATAGACAGATAGATAGATAGACAGATACAGATAGATAGATAGATAGATAGATAGATAGATAGATAGATACAGATAGATAGCTAGATAGCTAGATAGACAGATAGATAGATAGACAGATAGACAGATACAGATAGACAGATACAGATAGACAGATAGACAGATAGATAGATAGATAGATAGATAGATAGATAGATAGATAGATAGATAGATAGATAGATAGATAGACAGATAGATAGATAGATAGACAGATACAGATAGATAGATAGATAGATACAGATAGATAGATAGATAGATAGATAGATAGATAGATAGATAGATAGATAGATAGATAGATAGATAGATTGCCAGCCAATGTCTGACAGCTTTTTCCTCCAATTCAGGGTAAAAATACTCAGAGTTTCAACACAACTGGTTTTCTGGAACAGACCGCAGGTGTTGCACAGCTGATAATCAGCTTGTGAAGTCTCATCAAGTGTCTCTGTGTGGCCCTGTGATGGACTGATGATATGTCCAGGGTGTATCCTGCATCTCGCCTCATGATTACTGGGATATGCTCCAGCTTCCCCACAACCCTTAATTGGTCTAAGCAGTTAAGGAAAAGATGAATGAAAGTCTAATCAATCTCCAATGAGAGCCTCAAACATCAAAATATGCTTTCCCACCAGTGTTTAATGAAACACTTAACCAATCAGAATCCATTTGACTGTCTGGTGTTGCTCTGACAACCAGCAGAAAATATGAACAGATAGGAACTGAACTTCTTCAGATGTCACTGCAGTGACCTTAGCAGCGTAGTCTGCTCAAAGAAGCATTAACTACTGAAGCACGACCTCCTGTAAGACCCACTCAGCAAGAAAACTTAGGAATGAAACTTTGAAGATCAGCAACAAATAAATAATATCAATAGATAAATGACTAAACTGAACATAAAACAAGCCGGAGACGAAAGATGAGGGAAGTGTGGAGTCAGCAGCCGCGGATAAACTATTCACTGGGTGATGGATTTGGGCCTAAGGGCACCGAATCAGCTTTCTCACACTTTGCCAACAATCACAGGGACATGCTTTTTAAAAATCAAGTTTTGGATATTTTATTTGGCTTTTTTCCACACAGAAACAAACATTTCAGGTTATTAAAAACCAACCTAAGAAAAGTGCTTCTGGGTAAAATTTCTATTAAAAATACCACATGCACATATGAGCTATTCCCAAAGCTCTATCTGAAACTGCCTGCTATTACAAATACTGAAGCAATACGCCATAAGAAGATTATCTCTTTTTCCCAGCATGGTGGGGGAGGCTCATTTACCGAAGTGCAGCATTCCCTTATGCTACCAAAATGAGGTGCTTTAAATGGGTTTTCAAGACTTTTTTCATTGAATAATTAGATGTGTGAATGGAAGCAGATTTTGTCACATTACATGTCGCTAATTGGATATGTAATGTTTCGATTTATTTTGGGCTGCAATGACATCAGACTGCTCCTACTTTACTTTCTGGGGTACTCTCAGCAAGGTAGATCAAAATCTAAATATACTGGAGTGTCTGAGAATAACCATGAAGTCCCTTTTTATTACAAACATGACATCTTAATAAAATCAAAACATTAGTCTAAAACATAACAGGTAAAGATGGAAAGATGGTGTGGAGATGGCACAGGACAGATTACTTTCAGTGAACCATCTGATGTTAGCTTCACATCCTCATGTAGTAGTTTATGTTTTAATGGACATCCTGCTATAATGTGTTGCAGTTTTGCAGTTAAATGAGCTCTGCATCATGATTTACTGAGCATGAAATGAAAAAGACCTTTCGGATCTAACTGTATTACTCAAACACAGATACATTTTGGACACAATTAGGCCATTTGTCATCTTCTTATATCCTCCTGACTACCAGGAAAAAAAATGTGTAACTAAAAATGTCAACTACGAAGGATATTGCTTAAATTTTAAAAATTGTGGTAAAATACAGTTATATTTATCTAAGAAACGATTTAATGTGTTTATAAGTTATTCAATGAAAATATAACTACAAAATTTCAAGTAAAAATCAGCACAAAGAAAAGTATTATGCACTTTGGCTCTTCCCATTAAAAATGCTTGTTGCAATGGAGGCCATTTTTCTTGAAGAGAGAAAGAAAGTTCACAAAGCCCCCCCCCTTTTAAAAGCACTAAATGTCCTCTTGAAAGACCAAAAGGTGTCAGTTCAGTAGCATTCAAGGAGATGAAAACATTTCGGTTTACAAAGGTCCTCCACAGAGGACATATTGAACTACTGGTAGTCAGGAGGATATACTTCGAAGTGATGTCAAGCTTCAGGGACACCATACATACATAATATAATATAATATAATATAATATAATATAATGTAATATAATATAATATAATATAATATAATATAATATAATATAATATAATATTAGATTAGATTTTATATATACATACATATATATATATATATATATATATATATATATATATATATATATATATATATATATATATATATATATATATATATATATAATATCATTCAGTATACAGATATTGAAATCATGACTGAGATTACTTCTCCTTGTCTCCTGTGATGTAATATCTCATCACAAATTGCAGACTAAAATCACAACATCTTTGTCTTGCACTTGAGCTTAATGAGTTTTAATAAATCTGATGTTATTCAATTCCTATGTCAGTTGTACTGCATCACAAGTTGTTGTGATGCAGTAAAATTTTGAAAACAGTCATTTAAAAATACTTGGGTTCCACTTTTGCGGTTGTTAAAACTTATCAAGGCTAAAAAAAAAAAAAAACCAACAGTATTTTCAGTAATTGCTAACACAAGAATAATATTACTTAAAGTGGAATTATGTGCATTTCAGGCTAATTTATTTTTATTTCTGAGACCAGAAGGGCTGGGATTGATCGAGTTATTGTTACAAATGGCTTTCTTTACTTCAGACCGACCCTCTCCGTAGGCTGTCAGATCAGCCTGCGGGCAAAACGAGTGGATTGAGACTCTTCCGCATTAAGCCCCGCCTCCTGCCACTGCATTACATCGGGAGCGCGCACCGCAACTGCTTTCGCCGTCATTGTAACATCTCATAAACAGAAGGATTAGGCTAATATGAACTCAATAAAAAAACAAAATACAATGTCAACACATAGCATGCAGCCCTACATGTTGGAACCTGAATCAGACCCTGAAAACGAAGTGGAAAACAGCAACCCACAGCAACGAATGCAGCAGGATGTCTCTCTTTGGTAAACTCACCAGCCATCGTTGGAAATAACTTTATCCCACGTTTTCCACCCACCTGATGTATTTGTACATGCCTTTGTTAACCAGTAGAAGGTAACCAATCACCGAACCTTATCCCCCGGGACGTCACAAGGATTTCCAAGTAGAAAAAACTCTCTAAAACGACACATTTTTCGTCGCCATGGAAACCGAATGGAGAGCGTGCTGGAACTCAAACTCAAACTCAAACATGCGTTTAGGTGATAAAAAACAGTGTCGTTCACATGTCTGATGAGGATTCAACATGGTAACACTGTAGAAAGCTCAGAAAACTCCAAATACCATCATAGCACCCCTTTAAACACATATCAAAGTATAACACACACTTGTTGGAATATCTGACATCTAATAAATCATGGCAACGTGTTGGACACATAATTTCAGAGAAGGACATCCTAAAGGTACTGAATCTCCATCCATTTTCCTCCACTTATCCAGGGTGGGGTCAAGGAGGTCAGCAGCAGAAGCAGAGAAGATCACACTTCCCTCTTCCCAGCCACTTCATTCAGCTCATCCAGGGGGATACCGAGGCGTCCCCAGGCCAGTCGAGAGACATAGTCCCTGTAGCGGGTCCTGGTCTTCCCCGGGATTTCCTCCCAGGTGAACTTACTGTACCTATAACACCTCACCAGTGAAGCATCCAGAAGGCATCCTAACCAGATACTCGAGAGACACTGAATCTCTGTCACACACACACACCTGACATATTTAGCGACAGCTCTGATGACGATGGAAAAGTTACAATCTAAACATGTCAGGTATGTATGACAGATTTAAATGTCCGAAAAAAAATAGGAAAAAAAGAGAAAACTATGTAAATAGTAAACAATTTGAACGTATTTGGACTACTGGGTAAGGCATAGTTACATTAAGTTTGCACATGCTCAGACTTAATATTTTACCTAAATATGTTAACCTTCAATGGAAGTGGGTTCAGGTCATTTGGACATGTTGCAGTTGTACGTATCCACTGAAAATACTAGAAAAGACATGTCTCTGCAGGGTTCAGTACTCAGAAAGATACTTTGCTCATCTGTCTTAAAATCAAGTTGAATTTTGCAACTTCATTATAAATGAATGCTCTGCAGACCAGTTTTTCTTTTCAATATTCCTGCACTCAAGTGTTGAGCGTCTCAGTAAATTATAAGCATATTAGCAGATTAGCATATTTAGAGATACTCATTCACTGATTTGGATCACTCCAAGCCACTTTAGGACCATGAAAGTTTTTTTTTTTTTCATTGCTAAAATCCATTAAACGTATAGTCAAGCAACACACATTAGCTTTTCTAAATGCTTAAGGGGCACATTAAGAAGCAATCGCTGTCACTGCATTGATTAAAGACTATAAAAAACATCCAACAACCCACAAGGAGAACCAAACAGTCTGAAGATGTACCTTGACAGCAACCAGCATCTTGTCCTTGGTGGGGCTCAGGTTGTAACACTCTGCCAAGAAGACTTTCCCAAACGCTCCCTCACCCAGCTCCCTTTTCAGGATGATGTCTCTCCGCTTTATATGCTGGACGACTGAAACGAAACAGAAAAAGAAAAAGAAAAAAACCAGTGAGTATTGTATTCTTTTAAAATCCCCTTTCTCAAAATTCTGCCATGATATATTTTATGAGACGGAAACTGCGTTACTCTGACAGGAAAACATGATTAGAGAGGCATTTCACCACCAAATGAATATATCTCATGGAGAGAGAGAATATGAGGACTGACAGGATGCCAGCGAAGAGAAAGAAATTGTAAGTGAATCTACTTTGTGTTTGTTTTGCTTTTTTTTTTTTTAAACTCCAGTCAAGAGCCCAAGATGTCTTTTTAAAGATACTCTTCATGCTGAATTACAGGGTAGCATTTAGAAAGACGATTCTCTGCTTTGCTGTGAGCTTCGGGATATTTCAGCATAACTGTAAGAAAAAAAATATAAAACAATGTTAAGAGAATAAATAATGTTGTCTCAGCGTGTGAGAATTGTTTTATCTAACTTTGAAGCCGCTGAAGAAAGACTAGTAGGAGCAACATGGTTCAAGTGGTTTGAAATCTCTGAAGTGCACGTAAACTGCGAGATGACACTGGACCTGCCGAGCCGCGGAGCTCTTATCTTGGATTTTTTTTTTGTTCTACTGTCAGTGCTGCGACGCCACAGGAGGATACTGTCTAATGAATCGGGACTGTAAACTGTTTATTACTGGAAAAAAAGAACCTTTTACCTTTAACTGAGCAGAGTAAGGAATAACAGCCTCCTCCTCTGTCTCTTTCAGCGGCTCTTTTTATCTCCTGTCCCTAATAACTCCTTCTAACAACAATCTTTTCACAGCTAGAGGCTTGAGAAATCTGTTTTTAAAAATATATGGGAATAAATATATGTGTATTTCTTCCCTTAGATCAGTCTCATCCTTCGCTGCTGTCATTGCTTACAATGTTTGTGCTTCCAGACTGGCTTATTCTTCTATTGATTAGCCTTTAAAAACCGGGTGGCTCCACAGAATAGGAGGCTGAGTAAGTGACAAAGCTGCAGGGAAAAAGGTAGAAATAGCGAGACAGAAAGCTCAGTGAGAAAAAGAGAGACGGGGAGGTGCAGGAAGCTTTTCAACAGAACTCCTCTTTGTGCCCCACTCTGAATAAAACATGACAGTCTGTAGGTTTACCATGAAAGCTGTAGTGCTCTGATAGATCTGCACACAGAGTACATGTGGTTTCTACAACACATCCACATGAAGATCACCACAGCACACACGGCCGGGCATCACGGCTTCAGCAGCAGTTGTCGCTGATATGAACCAGTAATGACATGAAACCTGATCGTTAAATAGCTAAAACAACAGAAAGAGGATTAAATGAGAACAAACTGTTTTGGGATAGGAAATTGATGATTATGAAAAAAAAAGAGGGTTTAAAAGTCAGATATGCATTTAGAACTTGGTGTCCAAAACAACTATAATTGTACAGCACAGTATGTAATCCTCTGGTATTATTGGACATAACAGGACTTAGTTGTGTTTCACGTTTCCCTGTAAGGAGAAAGAAGTCACAAACAACATAATAGTTGTTTATATTACTTTGGATCATTATGTTTTGTTACACACATCTGTATTTTTGCAGCTGCTTCTAAAGGATCCTTACAACACACAGTGATGTTGCTGAGACACGATGAATTAATCTGGCTATCAGATATTTTCTAATACAGCCATCATAGACATATCTACCTCCATCTGTGTATTCTTCCTTATTGCGGTACACCTAAAACAGGTTGATCACATTTATGTTTTTTTTTTTTTTTATTATAGTATTTTTTTTATATATTAGTGGAGCGGGACATTTGTTCTCTCTTGTTGCCATGGAAGCGGTAAATATGACGGACTTTTCTACCGTTTAATCAGATGTGATCTGTGAGAGACCATAAGATGCACCATGTCATTACATCTCTTCTTTCACCTGCTTAAGCACATATCACTTTGGTATTGATCCTGAAATTATTCCTGGTTTTTGGCATTTATAATGTGGTGTAGAGTTATTTTGCTATTTATAAAGCTGCTTTTCAGTAAGTTTGCTTGAGCGGCCGCCATTTTGCACAGACCGCGTCATATTTCACACGAGTGAGACAGCAGTTTGGTGGATCTTAAGGACTTCTGTGGAAATAAAACAATTCTCACAGCCAGTGTTCAGGTATAAAGGATGGCAAATAGCTTCTAGTTTAGTTATTCTAAGATGTTTGTTAAAGAATTTTAAGCTTGTTTTCGTTTGGAAAATGTTTAATAATTGATATGAACACGTGCAATGTTGCTCATTTCAGTGGTCTGTTTACGGAAAGGAGATATGTACGGTTTTGTACAAAGAAAGGAGATATGTTATACTTTGTTTTAGGGAAATTACACATTTTATTTTCTAGTTTTGACCCAGTGAAAGACTGTTACATAAAACCATTGCTTTATGTACGAAAGTTACATTGTAAATACAAAACAGATGTGTATATCTAAGGGATAGCTGTGTCCATGAGTCATGAGATGAGTGTGAAATGGTGAAGCTGTCCAAAAGAACTTCCAGAAACAGAGTTAAAGATTGCTGAGGTGCGGTTCAAACAAACTGAAATGGAAAATACTGATGTTTGATGATGATGATGTTCAACACAAAAAATTAGAGAGAAAGCACCAAATGCACCGTGTCCTTACTTTTCTTCTTTCACCTGCTTAAATACAGGAAACATCTTTGTTGCCGCGATATACAAACCTGAGACATGTGACATTGAGAATGAGTCCGAGTGCGGTGGACAACACGTGAAAGCACATGAGGTTACAGACAATGTAAGCTAACAATACACGGAGGAAAACATTGATGTTTGTAGACATGTTTTTCTTGTTTCAACAGATATTTCTCCTAAGCTAGACTTTTAATGCCTAAGAAGTGGGGTGTGCTGTAGCGAGAAATGATTGTAACAGCTAACACAACTCATGCTAACCAGATCAAGTTAGTTGACAAATACAAGATTCATTCATAATTTCCAGACTTGCTGAAACACTTGGCTAAGCTCATGTGGACAAACACTCAAAACTTTTCTTTGAGTATACAAATCTAGTTCTGTCATTTCAACCCAGTGACCATCTATTCCATTTGCAAGGCTCGCAAGCCGCATGCGGCTCACTGACTCGTGCCATGCGGCCACTGAAGCAGCCACTGGCTTTAAAAAAAAATGCTATCTAAACAAGTCATAATGATCCTCAACAGTGCAGTTCTCTCCACTAACAAGAGCTGCAGGCTGCTTGCAAAAACTTTGCTGTCCTAACGGCCCAAACTGACCCTGTCAGAGTTGCCAGTTTAGGCTGATTTCAGCTGCACCGAACTCCGCCAAAGACCCGCTCCGTCGGTAGCTCCGTATATATATTGGAAAAGAAACACCCACATTCTGGAGACATTATTTTATTTTCACCATATACTGTTGCATAAGAATGCCGTTACTCCATGCAATATTTAGGATTACGAATAGTTGCTAAAAAAAACTGAATGTTACTGATTTGGCAACGTAGCAGGATACGTAGCGTGGGAATGCTTTTTTTTTGGGGGGGGGGGGCGTCTCTCCTCTTGTCTTAGTATTGAGTGCGGCTCTTGTTGAATTAACAGTGAGGATCACTGATCTATTCGGTTGAGTAAAATGATGAAGATACCTGCAGATTTGATTAAAATGAACCGAACTCTAAGCTATAATGTGATCTAAGTAGTCCAGAATGTGATGATTCACAGATCATGATGTTATTTTAAGGGTGCTAAAACACGACAGCATTTCTCAAATTCAACACAGCCCTTTTTTATCCCCGTCTGATTAGAGTGCTACCTTTTAGCTACAGCCTCCTTAAGGCTGCTCTCTATCTGATTTTTTACTGGAGGTATGCTAAACTATTCTCAAGGCAGACATAATGAGATTTTGTTATACACCCAGGGATGTATAAGTAATAGAATAAAAGCCTGAAATGCTGCTTAGGGGTTTCGGCAGTTTGTCCACGGCATCTTCTTTGATATAGTCTGTGGGCTTTGTACTTTTGCAGGCTTTTTTGTTGCATTAAAAGCTATGTAACACACTGAAGGCAAGAGAAAACACTCCATATACTGTAAAGCCTAATGTGCTTCCAGATGACTATTTTGTACATTATAACCAAGGTTTTTTTATGGTTAATGGGGAAAATGTCACATAATGGTTGTATTACTTCCTTCTTACCTGGACAGACATTTGCTGTAAAACCATTGCTCGGTAATACCTCGATCACAACAATTTTTCACATGATTAAACATTTCTTTGGTATGAGACACCCAGTTTGAAGCAGTGAAATTGTCAGTAAAAAGCAGCTAATGGTGCTAGCATTAGCCTGTCTATGGTCTGACACAGTAACATTCAGAAAAAATCTTCCACAGAAAAATAATTCACAGTGAATGTTTTTGTCATTTCAACAAATGTCTCTTCTCAACTAGACGTTTAACCCCCAACATGTGTGGTGTAGCGTGGCGAGAAATTATTGTAACAGCTAACATATATTCAAGCTCAAATTAGTTAATAAACACTAAACAATAAAATTATGTTATGTCATCATTTTCATTCATCATTTTCCGCGTTTAAAAAAGCTTTCAAAAACTAAAAACACCCTTACTCTGGGGAATCAAGCATATTATTCCAACGTATCATGAACCCAGGGTCTGTAGAAACTTCTTTACACTCCTTCAATGGCTTTGTTTTTTACTTTTTGGTAAAGCTGTTAATGTCAAATCTGCATTTAGCTAGCTTTAATTGCAATGTTGGAATTAAATTAAGAGGAAGGTCAGAGTAGGAATTTGCGGTCCAAATGTAAAGCCCAGAGGGTATACAGGCAATTAGTTAAAAACTTTCTCCATGGTCTACTTGGCCTCTTTTCCTGGATATAGTTGAAAAAAACCCCACAGAGTTAAGGATAGACGGTGGGAGGTTCTAGAAAGAAAAGATACACATAATAATGTCCCCTAGTTAATGTCTGACCTCCCGTGGTTCCATATTGCAATAATGATTCATGAAAGGGCTCACTGGTGTGGGATTTTACCAGCAGATTTTGTCAACATCAGTCGATGGACAAATAAATGTGTGGTCATGGTGGCTGATGTTGGAGCCGATCTGTGAAAGGGGAGACCGAGCCTTTTATTAGATTCTTCTTGTTACTTTAAATTATGATCACGAACATTTTTTGTTTGAGATAACATGGCCATAAAAATAGTTTATTTATTAATTAAATTACCCTTCTTACTTGCCCTAAAGTATACCTATTGCAGCAAGTTTGTAAAGTGTTGCCAGCCTAAAAGTGGATTAAAAAAAAAACAAAAAAACATAATTAAATTATAATATAACACAAAATATTCCTTTCTCCTTTTTTTTTTTTTTTTTATTTATTTATTTTTTTATTAGCGTCTTCCCTTCTATTCCAACATTTTTATTTGAGGTTTTAACTGGTTTTAACTGGTTGCTTGTTGCTTAGCACAACATATTTCCTGTATGTCAAAAGTCACAGGAATGCAAACCTTAAGAGGCAGATCCTCATTAACTACAGTTTTTAATTCAAACAAATCTGGATTAACTATGGATGGATGGGTGGATGGATGGATGGATGGATGGATGGACGGACAGATGGATTGACAGTCGGATGGATGGATGGATGGACGGATAGATGGATGGATGGGTGGATGGGTAGATGGATGGATGGGTGGGTGGATGGATGGGTGGATGGATGGATGGATGGATGGACGGACGGATGGATGGACGAATGGATGGATGGATGGATGGACAGACAGATGGATGGATAGGTGGATGGATGGATGGATGGATGGATTGACAGTCGGATGGATGGATGGATGGATGGACGGATAGATGGATGGATGGATGGATGGGTAGATGGATGGGTGGATGGATGGGTGGATGGATTGACGGATGGATGGGTGGATGGATGTACGGACGGATGGATGGATGAATGGATGGATGGACTGACAGATGGATTGGATTTTATCCAGTAAGGGTTAAGCAAAAGCTGAGACAATTCTCCCAAACTATTTTTCTTTTATTTAGCCATTTCATCGTGATGGTAAAAACACTGTTAATGAACGTGCTGAGAAGGTAATTCAGAAAAAAAACTGGCTCCTTTCGAGCTTCAGTCAGACGGTGTCAATGCAACTATTACTGAAATCACTATTAAATATGAAGAAATGTCCTAGTTTGAAAGTAGATCGAACAGAAGTGTCTGCAGGCTGGCAGCCACTTTCCTTGGTGACTTGGCCCACCAGGGACACTAACACATCACTGCTGTCAAAACTTCATCTGCAAAAATCTGCTTTCTTAGAGTAGTGAAAATAAAAAGTCAATGCATGTACATTTTGATTCAGAATGTGTTTTGACAGGATCCATGGAGCAAAATAAATAAAAACACTTCCACAGCTAATAAAGGTGTGAAGAGTCACCATATGAAAACGACATCTATTCCCTAATGAATCCCACTTCTGCTTCTGTTGCGTTTTCTTTAAACATTATTCATTTAATTCATGTCTTATGTCGGATATAATTATTTAATCCTTTAAAGACGAGAAAAACAAGGATAAAATTCTGATTTCTTTTTAATCTGATGTATTTATTTTGCTCTTGAACAAAATATAAAAAACAAAAACAAATTACAAAACATTATTTTGTGTATTTAATCTCAATTAGCATGTGAAATGTCAAGATTTTTGTAGAGCAAAAGGTATCTACCAGGAAACAGAAGGCAAATATCAGACAAGTATACTGTGTCTCATTACACCTAACCTCCTCATCTACACTTATATTTAATTCCTTAAAGCAACACCTGAGCAAATTTTTAAAAATGGCTCTAACAGGCTGTGTGTAGGCTACGCAGGTACACAAGTGTTGTCAGGGAAAAACAAGACTTATTGTGAGGAAACAAACGTATTGCAAGATAACTCTAAAGTAATGCAAAATAGCGCACAACTAATTGTGTGTTAAAAAAAATATGGTAAAGGAATGCAATGGAAAAAAATCTGCCTATATCCACCAGGATCTCTGTACTTTACTGTTTCCAACAATTCACAGTATCATTGTGGAGGGCAAGTGCACATACCATATGAGACAAGAGCTAGGGAGTTGTTTCCACATGTTAAGTTATGTTACTGCCTTTTTTTTTTTGATGATGCTCTTGAACATCTTGTAGGTACCTTACAGAATAATGTGCATTGCACTCTGTAAGGACTGAAGGAAGTAGTCTACAACAGTTTGTGTTTCTGGGATTCAAAGATTATTTCATTAATCACCTGGCTTGTGATAAGCAATAAAATGCCAACTAAAGGTCTTTCTCTCTCTCTCTCTCATAGTGGAATAAAACTACCTCCGTTCCATATGGGATGGCCAAATGCTACACACATCATACCTAAAGCATCTGTCTAATGCTCACAGTCCATCAACAAGTATAACGTTAAATTAAGGGAAAAGAACTGCAGAAATTCATTAAGAGTTCCTCCCCATAAAAATAAGTTAATTAAATAATTCACACTCCAGCAGTGCATTGTGATTGTGGTATGTTGTATTGTGATTGGGGTGTGATGTATTGTGATTGGTGTTCAATACATTGTGATGTATTGTGATTGTGGTGTGTTGTATTGTGATTTGGATGCAATGTGATGCATTGTTATTGGAATGTGATGCATTGTGATTGTGGTGTGATGTATTGTGATTGTGGTGTGATGTATTGTGATTGTGGTGTGATGTATTGTGGTTGGGGTGTGATGCATTGTGATTGTGGTGTGATGTATTGTGATTGTGGTGTGATGTATTGTGATTGTGGTGTGATGTATTGTGGTTGGGGTGTGATGCATTGTGATTGTGGTGTGATGTATTGTGATTGTGGTGTGATGTATTGTGATTGTGGTGTGATGTATTGTGGTTGTGGTGTGATGTATTGTGATTGTGGTGTGATGTATTGTGGTTGGGGTGTGATGTATTGTGATTGTGGTGTGATGTATTGTGATTGTGGTGTGATGCATTGTGATTGTGGTGTGATGTATTGTGATTGTGGTGTGATGTATTGTGATTGTGGTGTGATGTATTGTGATTGTGGTGTGATGCATTGTGATTGTGGTGTGATGTATTGTGATTGTGGTGTGATGTATTGTGGTTGTGGTGTGATGTATTGTGATTGTGGTGTGATGTATTGTGATTGTGATGTGATGTATTGTGATTGTGGTGTGATGTATTGTGATTGTGGTGTGATGTATTGTGGTTGTGGTGTGATGTATTGTGATTGTGGTGTGATGTATTGTGGTTGGGGTGTGATGTATTGTGATTGTGGTGTGATGTATTGTGGTTGGGGTGTGATGCATTGTGATTGGGGTGTGATGCATTGTGATTGTGGTGTGATGCATTGTGATTGTGGTGTGATGTATTGTGATTGTGGTGTGATGCATTGTGATTGTGGTGTGATGCATTGTGATTGTGGTGTGATGTATTGTGATTGTGGTGTGATGTATTGTGATTGTGGTGTGATGTATTGTGATTGTGGTGTGATGTATTGTGGTTGTGGTGTGATGTATTGTGATTGTGGTGTGATGCATTGTGATTGTGGTGTGATGTATTGTGATTGTGGTGTGATGCATTGTGATTGTGGTGTGATGTATTGTGATTGTGGTGTGATGTATTGTGATTGTGGTGTGATGTATTGTGATTGTGGTGTGATGCATTGTGATTGTGGTGTGATGTATTGTGATTGTGGTGTGATGTATTGTGGTTGTGGTGTGATGCATTGTGATTGTGGTGTGATGTATTGTGATTGTGGTGTGATGTATTGTGATTGTGGTGTGATGTATTGTGGTTGGGGTGTGATGTATTGTGATTGTGGTGTGATGTATTGTGATTGTGGTGTGATGTATTGTGATTGTGGTGTGATGTATTGTGATTGTGGTGTGATGCATTGTGGTTGTGGTGTGATGTATTGTGATTGTGGTGTGATGTATTGTGATTGTGGTGTGATGCATTGTGATTGTGGTGTGATGTATTGTGATTGTGGTGTGATGTATTGTGATTGTGGTGTGATGTATTGTGATTGTGGTGTGATGCGTTGTGATTGTGGTGTGATGTATTGTGATTGTGGTGTGATGTATTGTGATTGTGGTGTGATGTATTGTGTTTGTGGTGTGATGTATTGTGATTGTGGTGTGATGTATTGTGATTGTGGTGTGATGTATTGTGATTGTGGTGTGATGTATTGTGATTGTGGTGTGATGTATTGTGGTTGGGGTGTGATGCATTGTGATTGGGGTGTGATGTATTGTGATTGTGGTGTGATGTATTGTGATTGTGGTGTGATGCATTGTGATTGTGGTGTGATGTATTGTGATTGTGGTGTGATGTATTGTGATTGTGATGTGATGTATTGTGATTGTGGTGTGATGTATTGTGATTGTGGTGTGATGTATTGTGATTGTGGTGTGATGTATTGTGATTGTGGTGTGATGCATTGTGATTGTGGTGTGATGTATTGTGATTGTGGTGTGATGTATTGTGATTGTGGTGTGATGTATTGTGATTGTGGTGTGATGTATTGTGATTGTGGTGTGATGCATTGTGATTGTGGTGTGATGTATTGTGATTGTGGTGTGATGTATTGTGATTGTGGTGTGATGCATTGTGATTGTGGTGTGATGTATTGTGATTGTGGTGTGATGTATTGTGATTGTGGTGTGATGCATTGTGATTGTGGTGTGATGTATTGTGATTGTGGTGTGATGTATTGTGATTGTGGTGTGATGTATTGTGGTTGGGGTGTGATGCATTGTGATTGTGGTGTGATGTATTGTGATTGTGGTGTGATGTATTGTGATTGTGGTGTGATGTATTGTGATTGTGGTGTGATGTATTGTGATTGTGGTGTGATGTATTGTGATTGTGGTGTGATGTATTGTGGTTGGGGTGTGATGCATTGTATTGTGATTGTGGTGTGATGTATTGTGGTTGGGGTGTGATGCATTGTATTGTGATTGTGGTGTGATGTATTGTGATTGTGGTGTGATGTATTGTGATTGTGGTGTGATGTATTGTGATTGTGGTGTGATGTATTGTGATTGTTGTGTGATGTATTGTGATTGTGGTGTGATGTATTGTGGTTGGGGTGTGATGCATTGTATTGTGATTGTGGTGTGATGTATTGTGATTGTGGTGTGATGTATTGTGATTGTGGTGTGATGTATTGTGATTGTGGTGTGATGTATTGTGGTTGTGGTGTGATGTATTGTGATTGTGGTGTGATGTATTGTGGTTGTGGTGTGATGTATTGTGGTTGTGGTGTGATGTATTGTGATTGTGGTGTGATGTATTGTGGTTGGGGTGTGATGCATTGTATTGTGATTGTGGTGTGATGTATTGTGATTGTGGTGTGATGTATTGTGATTGTGGTGTGATGTATTGTGATTGTGGTGTGATGTATTGTGATTGTGGTGTGATGTATTGTGGTTGTGGTGTGATGTATTGTGGTTGGGGTGTGATGTATTGTGGTTGTGGTGTGATGTATTGTGGTTGTGGTGTGATGTATTGTGGTTGGGGTGTGATGCATTGTGATTGTGGTGTGATGTATTGTGATTGTGGTGTGATGCATTGTGATTGTGGTGTGATGTATTGTGATTGTGGTGTGATGTATTGTGATTGTGGTGGTTGGGGTGTGTGATGTATTGTGATTGTGGTGTGATGTATTGTGGTTGTGGGTGTGATGTATTGTGATTGTGGTGTGATGTATTGTGATTGTGGTGTGATGTATTGTGGTTGTGGTGTGATGTATTGTGATTGTGGTGTGATGTATTGTGGTTGGGGTGTGATGTATTGTGATTGTGGTGTGATATATTGTGGTTGTGGTGGTGATGTATTGTGATTGTGGTGTGATGTATTGTGATTGTGGTGTGATGTATTGTGATTGTGGTGTGATGTATTGTGATTGTGGTGTGATGTATTGTGATTGTGGTGTGATGTATTGTGGTTGTGGTGTGATGTATTGTGGTTGTGGGTGTGATGTATTGTGATTGTGGGTGTGATGTATTGTGATTGTGGTGTGATGTATTGTGATTGTGGTGTGATGTATTGTGATTGTGGTGTGATGTATTGTGATTGTGGTGTGATGTATTGTGATTGTGGTGTGATGTATTGTGATTGTGGTGTGATGTATGTGATTGTGGTGTGATGTATTGTGGTTGGGGGTGTGATGTATTGTGATTGTGGTGTGATGTATTGTGGTTGTGGTGTGATGTATTGTGAGTTGGGGTGTGATGCATTGTGATTGTGGTGTGATGTATTGTGATTGTGGTGTGATGTATTGTGATTGTGGTGTGATGTATTGTGATTGTGGTGTGATGTATTGTGGTTGTGGTGTGTGATGTATTGTGATTGTGGTGTGATGTATTGTGGTTGTGGGTGTGATGTATTGTGATTGTGGTGTGATGTATTGTGATTGTGGTGTGATGTATTGTGGTTGGGGTGTGATGCATTGTGATTGTGGTTGTGGACGTATTGTGATTGTGGTGTGATGCATTGTGATTGTGGTGTGATGTATTGTGATTGTGGTGTGATGTATTGTGATTGTGGTATGATGTATTGTGGTTGTGGTGTGATGTATTGTGATTGTGGTATGATGTATTGTGATTGTGGTGTGATGTATTGTGATTGTGGTGTGATGTATTGTGATTGTGGTGTGATGTATTGTGATTGTGGTGTGATATATTGTGATTGTAGTGTGATGTATTGTGATTGTGGTGTGATGTATTGTGATTGTGGTGTGATGCATTGTGATTGTGGTGTGATGCATTGTGATTGTGGGTGTGATGTATTGTGGTTGGGGTGTGATGCATTGTGATTGTGGTGTGATGTATTGTGATTGTGGTGTGATGCATTGTGATTGTGGTGTGATGTATTGTGATTGTGGTGTGATGTATTGTGATTGTGGTGTGATGTATTGTGATTGTGGTGTGATGTATTGTGATTGTGGTGTGATGTATTGTGATTGTGGTGTGATGTATTGTGGTTGGGGTGTGATGCATTGTGATTGTGGTGTGATGTATTGTGATTGTGGTGTGATGTATTGTGATTGTGGTGTGATGTATTGTAATTGTGTGTGATGTATTGTGATTGTGGTGTGATGTATTGTGAATGTGGTGTGATGCATTGTGATTGTGGTGTGATGTATTGTGATTGTGGTGTGATGTATTGTGATTGTGGTGTGATGTATTGTGATTGTGGTGTGATATATTGTGATTGTAGTGTGATGTATTGTGATTGGGGTACGATGCGATTCACTGGGACTGCGATTCCATTGGATCCATTGTGAATGGGATGCTCTTGCATTCTAACGCAAAGCAGGCGATGAAGCTGAGAAATTCACTGGAAGAAATCAAGAACTGAAATCAAGAAAATGTCCCACAAAGGGGGTTTTCAGATTTCACAGAACCATTTCTGGTGTAAGGGAAGCCTTACACGATTAAAAAGAGCAGAGTTTCCACTTCTACAGCAGCACTTAAAACCTGTTTAGCCTTCCATTTGTACTGGTTGCCCCCTCATCCTTATTTCCTACCTCTGAATTATTCATTTGGTTTATTTTGCTTAGCTGCTATATAGGCACCAAGCACCTTGTTCCTCTCCACTGATGGGATTGAAGCCACCATTATGGAGCATGCCACACTGACAGTGGTGTAGACAAGTTACTTTAACCTTCAGTTTCCTCTGCAGGCGGACTCAGGCTGCATCCTGCAACCTATTTACCCAGAGTGGCATGTTGAAAAGCCCAGAGATTAAATCTCTATCCCACTGCTCAGCATCATTCATTTGTCCTGGCTCACTCGAGGCCTCCATGCTGGCAAACATTCTCCCTAGAGGGAGAGACAGTGCAGCGCTGAGATTTACTCAGCTAGTCAGGTCAGGCTGCTGTGGGAGAACAGATGTTTGGAGGGCTTTGTTCTGCACCCTCAACTGTGCATGTCTGCGTGTGTGCATGCATTTCATCACAACTACCTGCCAACTTTCTCTAATTTCACTATGTGTGAGTGTGTTTGGCTTCTGCCAATGTTGGATATTAAAATGCATTTTTGTGTATGTGTGTGTTTCTGGCAGCCCTCCTTTGTTGGGTTGACCTACGTGTCTCCTTGCTCTCTTCCTTAAAAATGGTGGCTTGGTCACAAATGCTGAGGTCATTCATGTAAACATTATTGTCAAAACACAACTGTGCATTAATTTTCTTTCAAACACAGTAACTTATCCGCATTTGTATTTGTATAAACAACTAGACTAACAAATAGACAAATGCAACAATGGAAAATCAAAAGGGGAACATTTTTTTTTTTCCATTTAGGTGCAGCTCACATACAAAGTTCACCAGCATTAAATCTACTGCAGTAGGGAGACTGTCTGTACTGGCATCACTGGGGGACTGTGACGTGAAAGCCAGCATGTACTCTTGACTCTCACTTGGAGTCTCCTCTTAACCTGCTGCTGCTGAATCGCTGCCGGTCTGAGAGTCTGCTTCTGCAGCTGCACAGCCTTGGCAAATGCTTTGTGAAATAACACCTACGCTTGGATACAATACAGAACACATCACTCACAACATCATCCTGATGACACCACCTTTGTTTTGTAATGATTAGAAAAAAGCTCAGGAAATAAGCCAGCTGCTTCTTTTCATTTAACTATAGTCCATCATTCTTGCTATCAAAGTAGTGAGTTGGTCCTGGGGCTGCTTCTTCTCTGTTTTTTTTCTTTTTCTTTTTTTTTTTTGTTAAATTGACACATTTTTACAACATAAAGTCCTTTTCAAATGTCTGTGTTTCATAAAAGCACTTTGCTATGTATCACTTTTATTTTTCTGTGACAGTTATGAAATAGCATAAAAAGTCAATGCTAGTCTTTTCAGCCAATCAAATGCCCCCAGCTCAGAGCAGGTCCATTTAGAGCTCAGTTTTTCATTGATTGTATCTAAAAAATAATAATAATTTAAAAAAAAAAAGAAACAGATGAATAAATAAAAAAAAAAAATCTTCTGAACACTGAACTGGTATTAGCCAACAAGATACTTTTGGCCAAAGTATGTCTGTATTCCAACTGCACCATCTCATGAAATGTAAAAACACGTATTCTCTCATTAATGTAAAACCTAAATATAGACAAATGTCATTAAAAATGAATTTGTCTTCACCAATTAGAACATTTAAATGTACAGAATAAAAAATAAAACCATGCAATTATTCTTAACCATCCACATAATGCTAACAGCATAGAAACCAGGTCCACCTTAAAATGTCATTTTGTGTGTAAAATAGGTTTTTCCAGGTTTCAAAACAGCAAATTATAAAGAAACAGCAGATGTCATGATGACCATGTTCATTTTTACATGGTTTTATGATTAAACTCAAATATAAAGTCTCACAACTTTAGCTAGCAACCAGACTTTCTAGACATGAAAGCAACAGGAAGTTGATTTCCGTTCATGGAGTTTGTATGTGAAGCAACAGTTTTCACGTTGCGTTGCTCATTACAGTGACGAAGCTACTGATACTCACGGCTTCACATAGTTTTGGTCACAAGTTTCTAAGTTGGTAATTGTAACATACATACAAACATGACTACAATGCTAGGTGTTACATTTGCAATCATACTGTGGCCCGTTAACATTAGTGTTGCTACCAAACACATGCTAACTAGCTAAATGCTACATAAAGTAACAGTTTGCAGTTTATTATAAAGCTTGACTTGTTGGACAAGATTTAAGGAAATGCATTTCAGTCAATAAAATGGAATTATAATATCAAATATCTGTTATACTTATAACCACCTCAAATACAACTATTGTTTGTTGGTATACTGAATAGTAATAGAAGACTTTATCGTAAACACTTAGCAGTTTCATAGTGCAGCACTTACAACACACTGAGATAAAACTGTGAAAGTTGATATCCTTTTAACAATGCTTCCTCCCTTAGCATAACTCCAGAGTTATTGCTGGATTAAAGTTTGAACATTTAAGCACCAAGCACTTAACACTTGCTTCTCAGGGGAGTTTCTCTAAAAGTCTTGGCTGGCTATATTTGACATCTTAGTGGAGATGAGGTATATTATCCACCCTAAGCTGTTAGTCCCAGTTCATAGGGTGTAAATTATGTTTCAATAAAAACAGAAAAAGCACTTTATGCAAATTTTATTGGTTAAAATCTTAATAATTTAGGCTTATTTTATGCATCAGTTAAAACACTGAAACACTGTTAATGCTGTTAAAATAAGGTTATTGAACAACACATGCTCTCTCTGCGTATTGCATAATCCATGTATAATATTTAACTGAATCTGGATATTTGTAAATGGAGACTTAACCGTTTCAGTCTGGATGTAGTTGTCACAAGGCTTTAGAAAACATCACTTCAGAGCTCTTAATAAAAAGCTTATACTTTGCCTTTGTCTCGGTTGAGCTGATGGGAAGTCATGGTAATTTTGGGTAACACAATAAAGCAGGTTGTTTGAATTCACAACTTGTTACTGTATGAGGCCGTTTCATTTCATCAGACTGTAATTCAGGGAATCATAGCCTTGGAACATAATAAGTGCCTTTCAATCAATATGCTGCCTACTCACATTCATTTGCTGAGCTTTCAGGTTGCCAAATTAGTCACTCCTCATCTCAGCTGGGAACGTTTTAGTCCTCAAAAAATGTCACCTAAAGCATAATCATGTCTCTGTTACACCAAAAGCAGAGGAGCCAGGGAGGGATGGCTTGTCCGAGCCATGCCTGGGAGTGATATCCATAATAACATGGATGTAATGAAAAACTATACACACTATACTGCAGCATCAAAAGCTCTAATTTTGGCCAGTGGGGTGTGACAAATCCGTAATTAAAAAAGCTAGCTGAATGATAAAACAAAGCCACTTGCTGGGAGACAGGGGATCTGACTAGATATGGATCTGTCATTAGGCTAAAGGATTGTCCTTTGCCTTCCCGGCTTTTATCCTCCTAATGCGGCAACATTTCCTCGGGATTGGCCTTTTTCAGCTTTCTCAGTACAAAACGAAAGGCTGGTCTCAATAAACTTGCACATTTGCCTGTTTACCTCAGCAGAAGTTGAGGACTCCACTTTAGTCAGGAGGTACCCAAGTGCATTGTGGTACATTGTGCTTCTAAACTGCTACTAGAATAACAGCAATATTAACACTAAAGCCAGCTTCTGCAGCCTGTTTACAGCTGCAATTGCACCGGTTGCCAGTTCAACAAGAGGGCATCCATAATGGAATGATATTTATATTATTGTTTCATGTTCTCTCCTGCAGTGAGGGATGATAGCAGCACTGCTACTGGTTTCAGGTCCCATAATTTTAACAGCTGAAATACAGTGTGGTTTTTTTTATGCAATTACAGTTATATGAATAGTGGTATCACCATATAGATGTATGTATAGAAGCTGTATATATTCTTTTGCCAGGACTGACTTGTAGATCACACGCTAATGAATAATACATTCAGAGTGTGGATACTTGAATTAATGGTGCAAACTCTGCAGCAGGCAGTTTCTCAGCACATACAGCTGTTTAAACGGGCCAACAGTAGCAGTATCTACACACTATTCCCCTTTTCATTGTTATTATTGGAGCTGATTTGAAAACACACACAAAAGCGAAAAGGACAATAGACACCACCCAAAGATCTAAAAGGGGACTGGAACTGACCATTACATTAATACAATCTTGATACACACGGGAAAGCAGTAAATTCATATATGAGTGAGATAGTACCACCATTGCAAGCCAGAGTTGTGTAATGTATGTGTGTGTTTGTGTTTGACGCCCTGGCACTGTGCTATTCCCCTGGATAAGAAGCTTTCAAGTAAATGAATGAATACATTATGGATTAGTGGTCGAGCGCCAATCTAGCAGCCAACCTGCATCTGACTGAGTGCTGCGGAACAATCCAGCTGAGCGAGGCCAGAGGGACAATGGTGACCCGGGGGGGGGGGGCATCTAAGAGACCTCTGACATGTCATGCGATAGAGTAAGCGGAGGGGTGTAAGGTGACAGAGCTGCAAACTTTCCGTACATAAGCAGTGCCAATGGTCCGCCCACATGCGTGGATAGATTTTTTTTCTACCGTACACTTACACACATACTAGAGATTTTCATGCGGCTGCATAGAGACATTTCCTTTCTTTGTGTGCATGTCCTGAGGGTAAAGAAGGCATTCATATTCAGTGAATGATCGGCAAAAGCAGAAGCCGTTCAGATCTATTTTGTTTTTCTAGCCCATGGCAGGGAAGCAGTGGCCATTATGACCTTGTGATGAATTCAGGGTTCATTTACTACAGCTTCCTCTTTTTGTGCATGCACATAGAATTTAATCTAAAAGGAGAAAGGGGGCAATACCTGTAGATAGGGAGAGGGAGGAACACTTGGTCAAAGCTGCAATGGCGCATGTGCATGGCCTGACTTTCAATTCCAGGTGCACAGTGATCGGGAGAAAGTTTAATTTGTGCCCACTGTCATTTATTCATTAGCTTGCAATCAGATCTCCTGTGCAAGGCATGAGACGTTATAAATCAGTCACTGGCAGGACATTAAAAATTCATGCAATTCATAATACATAGGACCCGTCATTTATTTATCACCTCTAAATGGGATTTCCTCTCTTCTCATTGGCTCCTACTCAGAAGTCAACTTTTGTTAGCCTGACCAGCAGCCATTTTGAGGCAGAGTAAAGATCTGAGCTGGACAGGGCAGTTGATGGAAGAGCTGGGTCCGACTTTCGGAACAGAGGGAAGCTTTTTCCTTAAATCGAGGTGGTTTGACTGGCACCATCTGGAACAGATACAGTGGACACCAAACTACGACTATCTGCTGGTTTCTACTCATATTTTTGTTATTGTAATTTTGAAAAAAGTGGTTTCGTCTGACCTGAAACAGTCATTCAAGTCTTATTTATTACTATAGTACATTTAAATAACCTAAGTTGACCAAAGTGCTGGACAGGACAGAGCACACAACAATATAACAAAGATTACATAAGTTCAAGAGTGACTTTAGAGAGAGGAGATTGTAGGTATCTAAATAACAGTTGCTGGTATGTTCAAGCCGCCTTTTTTCTAAACTGATTGTACATGCACAGTCTGTTACTGTTCGAGCAGATGCTAACAGTAGCAGCTAACAGCACGCGATAAAAGAGATTCTGCAGCTGACTCTAAATGATACTTTTACCCTAAGGGTCCCAGCACATTGCAAAGATGCACAGTTCATTGCCAACGTTATGCAATATGCAGAACGAGCCTCATAAAGATGGTTGATAACTGGCTGCTGCTTGTGAATGATGCTGAGGCAACGTAACTTCTTTTAAAAAGAATTTCCTCATGGTTATGAGAAATTGATTTATAAATATCAGTAGCTCTTCACTGAAAGTGACAGGCAGTCGGGATATTTCTCCACACATGGGTTGGGTGTGTTAATTCCAGACTTACGAGTGGTTGGCTTGTTGCAGTTGTGTCCATGTCTGAAGTACTGGGGATTCTCCACCACGGGTATACGAGTCATCCCTATGACAACCGCATCAGGGCCTGCATCCAGTGTACATGGGGTAATTATCCCATGATTGACATGATGAAGAGGGCTGGCAGAGTCTTCCTCCCCACTTATTACAGCTACAGGACCTGAAACAACAAGAAGAACAGTGATTTACTTTACAGTGCTCGTTGTTGTTCTTTATTATTTATTTCTGTTAATGCTGCATGAGGATGTACTTTGTAATTAAGGCCAAAGGTACAGTTATCTGAGGTTCAGTAGATGAAGCTGTTATACTTTACACAACACAATTGAGGTTGGCAGAGAAATTGTACAATTTTTCACTTAAAACAATAAACGATGTGTCCTCTGCTTTACCAAATGACAAATTAAGAAGTAATGGAGAGTTTTCTGGTTTGTATTTAGGATAAACACAGAGAATAATACAAAAGCCTATTACAGTAAATGTGTTTTCATGTTTCTGTAGTAGCTAACCATCACTAACTCAAAAGTAGAATCAAGTAGAGCATATGAAGGATTAGCAAGTCTTCAAGAATTATTTTACTGTTGTTTTCTTCAGATAATCCTCAACCATGTACAAAAGATAATGTACTCACAACTCTGGGGCAACTACAGTCCAATTACAGAGGGAATTATAATGCACCCCAAAAACCCAAGCCAATCGATTAGGCATGACCGTTTCACTGAAGTTTCCATGCAGCAAACCAAACTGATTCTTAGTAGTTTGTATCACTGCCATGTGCTGCTCTGCATGCCTGGTAATGTCTGGCACTACTACTACTGGGACAACAACTACTGCCCATCTCCTCCCAGATGTGGACCAAGGTATCAGAGGACACACATAATGTCCAAGAAGTCCTCCATTTGATTCAGGTCAAGTGAGAATCTGGCCTTATAATATCAAGTCCTTTATTCTCCAGAAGCTCCCTTCATACTCTCACCACATGAGGGCAAACGTTGGCATGCACCAGGGAGAACCCAGGAGATGATGCACCACTGTATGGTCTCACAATGAATTCAAGGGTTTCATCCTGATATCTGTTGGCAGTCACGAAGCTGTTGCCCGGCCGTTTTGTGTCCAGAGGATAAGCCTCCCCAAACCGCCGCTGATCCACCACCAAACCATTCATGTTGAACAATATTTCATGGTACATAATGTTCTCCATGCCTAGACGCTTTCCCATTGGTCACATGTGGTCAGGATGAAGCTGCTCTCATCAAGTGCCAATCGAGCTTCATGGCACTGGGAATGGAGCACAGTGGGTCCCTCACATCCCCCCTAATGAAGTCTGTTTCAGCTTCTTTTGATCAGGGACATTCACACCGGTAGCCTTCTGGAAGTTAGCTTATAAAGCTCTAGAAGTGCTTATCCAGTTTTTCCTCACACAAAGCACCTCCTACCACGCTGTCTGGCTGTTCTGGTGTAACTACCCAGCTAATGAAATCTCTTCCATTCACTGTACTGGGAGTTACAGCAAGCCTTATTGACATGTCATCCTGGAGGAGTTGGACTGCCTGCAAAACCTCTGTTTGGTCCAGGTATCGCTTCAAGCTGCCAGCAGGGAAATGGACTACTGAATGCAACACAACTAACCAGATCAATATAGCAGAAGTTTAACTGACTTAATGCTAAACTCTGATTAAAAATCCTTCACCTGCTTTGTTCTGGCAGTGTGTGTTCAGGCTTCAGCCCAACGGTGCAGTCAATGAAAGGGCTGGTTACCTCGACCTTTTGTGGTTTGCAGTTATGTTTCTTTTATTGTGCGTCTCTATTAAATGTCACTACTGATGTCATTAAGTTGAGTGGAAAATTCTGAAAGTCAACCAATTCATTACTGTCAGAGTAATGAAAAGCGAATCCCAATGTGGTCCACTTTTCCGCTAAATGTGTGAGAAGCTTTGAAATATGGGTTCAGTATTCAAAGGTGCAAATTATTAAAAAGGAAAAACATTGTTATTATGGGCACTGTCACAAAAAGTAAGCCCTGTGATGTCATGTAACACAGTTATCAATCTGGACGATAATTTCCCGTCTGTTTCTTTAATCAACATTCAGAGAACGACCCTGAAAGGTTGTGATTTACTGTCAACCAGTGGGATCCAGTTTGCTGTTCTATCACCGCTGTGTCAAAAGCAACTCACAGCTCTGACAACTGCAATCTTTAAAGAGGAGTGAGTGAAGGAGGGAGGGAGGGGATGGGGAAACAGAAAGTGGATATATGAAGTCAACAGCGGCTGATCCGATGGAGCAGTGACAGTGAATCTGTTCATCCACCATGAGGAGTCTTTTTCTCACCTTGACAACACTGTAAATAGTCATCAAGGTCCAGTCATATCAAATTATAGACCCTCAGTGGTGGAAATGGGCCGGGGGGGGGGGGGGGGGGGGGGGGGGGGTTGATGTGACACAATTTATTCCCGACATTTATTTTCATTGCAGGGTTTTCAGACCCGAGCACCTGCTTTATCAGACACAAACACACACGGAGCACAGGTCTTCACTGGGTGACTACCGGCCCAACCACTGGGGACAGGTGGCAAATGGCAGCTCTAAATCTCAGCAGGGGCTGTACACACCTCACAGCTCTGCAAACATGCACATAGAAATGAAAACATCTGCTTGGAAATCTTGAAGAGGATATTCTAAAGTCTTGTCCATGTAGTAGGACCCATAAACATAACAGTGAATTTGAAAAAAAAATCCCTAATCACCCAAGGATGTGGTGTGTGTTCTGCTTTTTACTATAGTACGAAATGGAAGGAGGAGCCACCGGGCCAAATCAATGTAGTCCTAGGAAATGGATTTGCTTCAAACTACTGTACTTAAAAAAAGTACCATTACTCCTACTTGATTCCTTTGGAGATGAAGGTTTTCTCTGATTCTAAAGTGAAATTTGGATTCTTGACTCCAGAACATCTTAAAAAATGCATTTGCGTTAGCAGAGTGATGAAAAAGCCCAACAACATCCTGGAGATGATGCCGGAGCACAGAATGGATTTCAACGCTGGACATTTATCCCTGAAAGGTTTATTTGAAAGAAAAGTTTCTCGCTATTAAACTGACGTTGATTCATTCAGGAGAACTTAACAATGCAATGAGACTTTAAACTCCTTTTTTCTTTTCTTCTCTTGACCCATCCTCTGTGCAGCTTCACTGAAGCCGATAATTCAGTCATCGAACCTGATTGGCTGCTGGATTTATTTCAAACCTTGACTACAGACAGGAAGTTAGGAGACTAATGAGGGGTTACTGCCTTCTACTCTGTAATTAGTCAAGTATTTTCAGCAATTTCATGATGTACAGAAATAAATCTGCATAACAGAAAAAGTCGACATAGCTGATGAGTACATTGATATTTTTAATCTTTTCTATTCATATGAAATTTGGATCTTTTAACATTCCCCTCCCATCAACTCCACAGAGCTTAAGTTAGTTTAGCACATTGTCATTATACACTGTTAATAAGGTGGACATAACCACTGGGGTTTCTGTCCATTTCCAGTTTAACTACTAACCATATTTGGATAACAGGTTGGGGTTAAACAGTCGTACTTAAACCCTTATTAATTATGGGATTATCGCTGTAGGACCAGCGGCCGCCTTAAAGAGGAGTGAATTTAGCGTATGACAGCTCAATGACCGCTGTAGAGAAATTACCTGAATTATGACCACATTAGAGAACCTGGCAGATGTATTGTGCTTCATGCCTCCTCCTGGTTAGCAACCAGTTTCAGACTTGACAGTTACCTTCTGCTTCTCTGGTTCTGCTTCGGCTAATTTCAGAGTTTAGTTGTTTGTAGACGTGAACGGCAGAGATGTTCAGGACAATGTGGGGACAGTTTGGCCTGCTTTTTCTCCACAGCAGCTGCTCGCAGCACCTCTCTGCTACAGAAGTGCTCTTATAACTGGAAAAATAAGGGAGAGGTTGTGTTTGAGTGCCTGTTTAGAGGGTAGAAATTTGATTTCAAGAAAATGTACTCTTTAGAAATCACAGCCTTTTTTAGGAACAGTTGAAGAGGCTCCATGAGGAACGTTGTTGTGTTTAAATCAACAGAACATGTTTATAATGATGGAAGTGGTCTATATTTGGGTGGACTTTGTTTTTTTTTGGGTAAAACAATGCTAGTTATTTTTTTCATGGTTTCCAGCCTTTAACACCTAATTTGACTGTCTTAACAACACAGGCACGTAAATGACGTTAAACTTTGCAAACAACTCGCAGCATAAGAGCCAATAAGTGAATTGAACCGCAAGTGGAACTTTAATGGACAGTATTTGATCAATGAACCTAAAATTCTACTGTCAGTCATTTAGATTTGTAAAGTTTGGTTCCTCTCCCACATAACATAATGATGCAGCACTTTCAGTAAAAATAAAAAGATAATGATGCTCCGGTTTCTTTTTTAACACTTATTGCAAAATTTCCCAGGGTACTTGGCAGCAAATCCGCCTTAACAAACTTGTTGCACTTCTTTGAGCTGATTCCGTTCATGTAACCCTAGATGTGATCTACAGGAAGACGATATTAGGATTACAAGGGGGGGATAAACATAGGCCGCAATACTTTTTATCCTTTCTGTTAAAGTGGCAAGAATATCTAATAATCATTAAAAGGAGATGAAACCAATCAGAGGAACGTGTTTAACACTGACTGGAGTAAGAGAAACTAGTTTGTACCAACACTCCTACTGGAACGCTCTGAGATCCAGCAGGTTTATTGTCGTTCTATTACCATTCCACTTTCTTCTCCCTTCTAAAACTTGATGCTCCTTCTCTGTGAACTTTATCTTTAACATTATGCCCATGCGAGGAATAGTTCAGAGGTACATTAGCTAATTCAGCCAAAACAGTTGATGAAGAGTGACATTTGCATCATCTGTCTCTCAGAGTTTAGAGGTTAATCTAATTGAGCTGATACAGAAGAAGCTGTGGTCCAAGTCTGGGCCTCGGTGATGGATTGGAAGGACAGTGGCACCTTTGAGCTAACCAGCTTTGGAACAGTATCAGAGCCAGAAAAGAGCATAACGGGACAGCATAAATAATGCAGGTGGAGAAGTAAGGTAACAGAGCTCAGTCTGCCTCTATGAAAGATGGTAACAGCTTTGCGTGCAGCTCATATGTTCCACATCTTTTTATTTCAGGAACAGTGTAGGTTAAATGTGATTGTAAAGTTTTCACTGGATTGTGTTCAAAATGTCCAGTTCTCATCAGTTCATCTGTAAAGTTAGGAGTTTGTTAGCCTGACAGCTGTTTTGTCTATTTTTTCCACAAAAAATGGAAAACAGTGTGTAAGTAAATACTGTAGGTCATTGTTGTGTGAGTGTTTGGACTTTGTAAAGCCCAACATGGTGAAGAGCCTTTAAACTTTAAAATGAGGCCTGAAGCAGGCTGGAAGCCGATGCAGGGACTCCAGATCAGAATCATGTGGACTCTTTCTGGTCCCCGTCAGCAGGCAACACCAGCGCTAACAGGTCTGTAGCTCCGCCTCCTGCATCAGGAGTTCATGGCTTACCAAAACAATATAAAGAATAAAGGACATTTTCAAGTAAATTTGTCTTGATTTGTGGCGTGATTTAACATGAACTCTGCTTTTTAAACGTCTACATGTTTGAGGGGAATCAGTCAGCCAGAGTGCGGAGGGAAAAGAGGACATTTATCACGCCTGCCTTTATTTAAACTGCAATCCTTTGTTGGGTTATATGTTGGACGTGTGCAGGTCTGATTGTGTGTGCTGCTTCAACTGAATCAAAAGTTTAATTGAGGTTGCTTTAAGTTATTTTCCTCCGCTGCTTTATACCATTTTCCTCCCATGTCCTCTTTCCGTGCCGCGGCGACGCTCAGCTCATTTATTCCAATCCTAATTTGTTTTCATTCTAAAAGTTATCTCTGCAAAAAAAAGCCATACGAGAGCAAAAATCAGCAGGAGTGTTTGTCTGGAGCCACCTGATTGTGTTTTTGCTTTCCTACAAAGGAGAGTGCATGCTGAAGGTGATTCTTGGGACAGGAGGAAAAAAATGGAAGGCAGCGGGTGACTCTGCAGGGTTTTCCCTGCGGTGGGAAATAAATTGTGCAGAGTGTGATTGCTTCCGTTCCACCTCCTTGTGGTAATTATCGCACAGATTTCTTTCAAAGGTAGTTAATTAGGACTGGAATTAACTTAAGGACATGTAAAACGAACAAGAGAACACAGGAAGGATAACTTACTGAGGCAAGGCCCCACTTTTAGTTAATGATGGATTTGAAACTAATTAAATCCATTCCTGGGAAAGGTTGAAAGCAGTGGCATCTGGACTACCTGACGTGACTGTAAAGACGGACAATGAGTTTTCAGGACACGACTACAGTCATGACACTTTTCTCATTAATATATCACAGTTTGTCATTTGCTGCTTAGAGCTGCAGCCGTTGTGGGTTCATTTATTTAGATGGCAAAGCTACCAGCCAACATGGGAAAGGTTGCCTTACCCCTTAAACAAGAGGCTTAACTCTTTAAAGCCTTACTCAAGGAATAATGGGGAGAAAATTATTTTAAAAAAAGGATGAAATGTAAAAATAAAATCAAATAACTTGTATAAATGTTGAGTTTAATATTGTACAATAGCCCATGTCAGGACTATGTGGTGCACCAGGTTGAGAAAACAAGCGGTTGTGTTGTATACAGCCGGCTTTTGAGCCATGTTTTTATGACAAGGTGATGCAAGTGGTCTCAGAAATGTGTGTGTGTGTGTGAAATTATCCTCGCAACACTGAAATCTACAGTGAAGTCAAATACAAAACACTTCACAAACAGTGATTCACAAAGCCAAAAAGAAAATAAAAAGATTTAGTCAAATCTGACAGCTTTTTACAAAACCAGATTCAGTTCAAGACTAAATATTTGGGTTTTTTTTTTTCACTCTACAAGAAAAACAATATTTAGACAGTTAAAAACTGAACTCTGTTATCCACAGAAACTGTAGATTATCAGATTTTTTTTTAAATAAACCAGTTAAACCAGTTCCAGTTTAAAAGCTGCAAACTTTAAAATGCTGAAATCTGAACATTTTACACTTTTACAAATCACTTCCTGTAATTTCACTGGTTTTACTATGTGTAGGATAATCTAGTTAGAATTTGACAAATTTAGTGCTTATTTTTAGGGGTGGGGGGTGGGGGGGGGGGTAGTCGAACTGGACCTGCCCTAGGGTGGTCTATTTCACATGGAGAAAAAAAAAGAGAAAAACAAAACACTTGACATATTTTACATGACCTGCTAAATCCCAAACTGTAACTGCGACTGCTACGTGGCCGTGCGCTGTGGGCCATAATGAAAACTTCTCAGGGAAAGTGTCCTCAGAGTAGAGACGGATGCAATGAGAGCTGATGGAAAAGATACCAATCTTTTATGTTAGGTCTGTCGAATCACATGGAAGATTTTTCCCCCTACCTCCTTCACAGGATTTAAATGTGTTTTCTCCTTTCTTGTGTTTGACACTTCAAATAGAAAATCTCATCTGTATAAGTTTACAAATACGATGTCTTAGCAGCTAATTCAGCAGCAGCCAAATGGGCAGAATCACACTGCGAGTGCAGCTCTAGAAAAGGTCAGTCTGATGCAGGATTCCCCTGCCGTTCCCCTTTGGGTTCACGGCTAAATTCATACGACAACCTTCTCAATGCATCAAAAAAGACATATAAATAGTTCTACTGACAAACGGCCTCAACCTGCTCACTCAACCTCCCACTTAAGCACGGTGAGCATGTGACAGCTGGGCAGGCCGGCAGCAAACCCACGCTAACCCCATTCCTCACAGTTTCACGGTAACGGCTTCTGTAGATTGAAACATCCCTGGACTGCATGCAAGCCGCCTTTCTGCTGGTAGATCTTCAAGACGGCTAATATTTATGGGCTATCGACGATGTACAGTTGCCTCATATCGCTCAAAGTGTTCTCCTTTTTTGAAATAAGCAATGGCAAATGCTGAGGGGAAGAGCAGTTGAGTCATAATAAAGATAAACATGCACTGGAAGCCCTCTGCAAATCCATCAGTCACTGCATCTGAGTCCACTTGTATGTCGTCTAAAATCAAGCATCTGCACCACACCAGACAACAGTAAACCAATTACAGCTGCTGTTGCTGCTACATATCTGCGCTCTTGATGCTCAGAATGATAATAAAAGAAAACACAGAGATTGTTATTCTTACTCTGTTCCCACAACACCCTATCAGCGTCCATATAACTGACAGCACATTACCCTGTGGGCTTCCTGAAGACAGATGAAGCAATTTTAAACAAGTCTGAAAAGTGATGGAAAATGACATCATCCAGCGGCTGAGTGGTCCAGACTCTTGCTTCTTGATTTATGACTGAGAACAAGTCAGGTTCTTTACCAAAGCTGCCACATACATTTGAACAGATGTAATGCACCCAAACGCAAATTGGAAACACAATGCAGCGGGCGCGCATAGCGATCTGAGCAAATATTCATACAAGTCGTCCAAACCTACAAGTCTGTTTGGGCTTTCAATTTTTACTCTCGCTGCAATGTAATCAGAAAAGGCCAAATGAAAAGCTTATGGCGGCATTGTGATAGAAACCAGTCTCCATCATAAACTCGGCAGTAAAGGCGAAAGCACACACACACATATACAATGTAAACAAATGCACAGCAGCAGCAGCCTCGCACCAGACGGCTGTATTTCTTGTCATGGTATTAGAATATGAGACGATTCCCTGGCGTCGAGCATCTGGCAGTTTGCATATAAATCACAAAGGAGACCGAGAGCCACATTCAGCCACTGCGGCCCTCAGAGCTGTTTGATGATGGTGCACATCAGTGTTGCGGGTGAAGCCTCTGCATGCTAATGCGGCGCACCGCCCTGCAACCAACAAGTGTTAGATGTGGGGGAGGGTTAGCAGGGAGGCATCTCATTAGCCATGAGCCATAGGCTGTGATGCGATATGATTTCTTCATTATGTCAAATGTGTTAAAAATCTGGACACAAGTTGACTTGGTAGCCACACCATAAATCACCAAAAGAGATCTGTTAGAAGGCAGTGCTGAACCTGTATTAATCCCTGTTTATAAATATTTATTGCTGCCTGTGTAGCCAGACAGCTACTTCATTGTGCTCCCAAGAGGGAAAATGTTTTCACAGTCTGCACATGGAACATGAACAGTTCGCTGCACCCAGGCACAGTATGGATGTGCGTGGCTGGATAGCTGAAAAGAAAGTAGAAAATCCAGGTACAGATCACTGTGCATCTTCAACATGCTGATTGAACAAGAGGATTGGTATTAGTTACAGTGCAGGTATTGCATGTTGGACTACTGGTTAATGAGATGGACACAAACAGCCTTCAGCCACACAAGCTGCCTTGTGCAGATCTACAATGCCAACATGCAGATGTTTAGAAGGTGGAGTTTAGCTTTATCTCCTTATTAGCTTACTTTAGAATTAGCATTGAACTTTCCATTGTGGGAAAATTTATTATGTACAAGTTCAAAAGCTACATAGCTAACAGTCAAGTGCATGATCCTTTTTGTAAGTTTAAAGGTACAGTGTGTAAGGATAACTGACATCTAGTGGTAGAGATGGGGATAACAATGATTTGAATGGACGGTGGTCGTCGGTGGCCAAAATTCATTCAGACGTAAACATGTTTTCATCTTTGAGTGGAGACATTGACCTCACATGCAGCAATGATGGTACTGCAGGAAGCTTCAACATTGTTGAAATGTTTACTGGTTTTTTTTGTGTAACTTCTGAGGCATTACTTATCCCAAACTCATTTGGGATACTAAATCTGACTCATTACTTATCAATGACTCATTCTAATAGAATAAAATCAGAACAGTTATTTAGGTAAAGTAGACTAATAAAAATGTTTTTCTTTGAATAACTTTTTTTCTTTCATTAGTCTTTTGATTTTGTTCAGTTTAATTTAAATTTATATGAACTGACCTGGGAAAGTCATATTTCCAGATTATTTCCTATTCCACAGATTTCAGTGTTTCTTTCATGGAATCGTTACTGATACTATTAAATAAATTAGAAAGTTAAAAAAAAAAAAAAAAAAAAGATTGCACATTGCTGTTTGTTCACATGAAGTACTGCTCCTACAAGTTGGGAATATTTCCCCATCAAAGAAGACATAATTTCCAAGTCTTTTCCTTTAGAAAATCATAAATTCCACACAAAGAGGTATTGCACGCAGGACCTTCAGTTATGCACAAGACCATCATACAGTAACGGGTAACACTATAACGTCATTGCTGGGTTTGACCAAAAACATGACTTGGTTAAGGTTTGAAAATCATCATGACCCCCCCACTCTGTAAGTTACTCCAATCAGGATGAAATTTGAGGCTTTTTACCATACGTTCCTTCTTGTGCATCAGAATAATTGAAAAGCAAATGAGGCATGAAGAGGATGAAGTTATCTGCCTTGATATTTGTAAGCACACACTGATTGGCCAAAGATGTTGATTTAGTCTTGTCATCAGACCAATATTTTACCTGGACTGGCGATAAAAATACAAACTGTACACACAGGACTCAAACAAGAGACAACACAGGCACTTCTTGCTTTATTAAGCTACAAACAGCCATATATGAGTAAGGTGCACAAGGGGCAAGAGTCTAATTACCATATGATTGTTCCAGGATGGGAATATTAAACAATAACATCTAAATAAATAATAAGGAACAGGTTTAGAAAACAGCAGTGAAAGTCTGAATCATTTTTAATCTGAACTTTTCCTCGCTATGAAAGGTAACAAAGGCAAGGGCCCCGTGGGGAGCTTCAAATTAATTGCAGGTAGCACATTAATGTCGTTGTTAAATACATTTTTTTTTAATCTGGTTGCATTCAGGTCTTGTTTCCTGAGCTTTTACTCAGACTTGGTTCTAAACACACACTCAATTAAATCCTTGGCTCATTGTGTGATATCAATCACTCAAATGTCAGCATTGCCTTTTTCTCTTACCTCTCTCCCTCTCATATTCCCTTCTCTTTGTTTTCTTTCAACAATTTCCCTGATTGCTTTCTTCCCATTCAGTTGCCTGCTGTCAGACTCTTGAACATGTTGCCTTAGTTAGCTCAGCTGCAAGTATCCATAGTAATACAGATTAGAACATAAAATGCCTTCTGAACGAGAGCAAAAGCAATTGATCAAAACCTAAATTCCTCTATCAGCATGTTTTACTCGAGCAACTGCTGTTTCATCATAACTTAAAAGCTGTTTTTAGCCTCACATCATTTATTTCATCTTTCCCTTGCTACTATCTCTTTCTGTCCCTGCCTCTTTCTTGTTTCTAGCCCCCAGGGGTCTTGGTTCCTGCCTCGGTTCTCTCACAACCTCCCTCCATTGGAGGGTTTCAGACCAAACAGATTGGCTATCCCACGAGGTGGAGGAGTGAGAAAAGGGAGGAGGGGAAAGAAACAGAGGGAGGTGTGTGTGTTCATGTGCACACATATCTCCCCGTCAGTCAAATTACACATCTAGCCATAGCGCATAATTTCAAATCAACCTTCATGCTCCTCTACCTAATGCCCACCTTTCATGCATACAGACTATTAATTCATTATGAAATGAACAACTGGTGGACAGTCCGTTAAAGCCAAACCCTGGTTCAAAGCGGTTCACTTAATTTATCGCTATAACATACATGATGGCCACTTTTCATGTGCATCGTCACGGCGTTGTCACTTCGTCATTTGATACAGTCAGAAGGCATTCAAATGGTCCGTGGAAGTGGTTCAGTTCTGTATGTTTGTAGAGGTTTAGAAAATGTTCATATTTAGTTCTAATTTCACCAGAATTTCCAACCTAAATACATAGAAGACAGAATAAAAGAAACATAGTTAGAGTTCCTCTCCACACAGCCACATATGGCCCTTTTCTACCAGTACCTGCTTGGATTGCTTTTGGGTTTCCCATTGGGTAGCAGCACCTGGTACCAGATCCACACTCAGGCTTCAAGTTGCTGAAGTTTAAAGAATGCTGCCACTGATTGGCCAGCGAAGACATTGCTATGAGTCATGAGAGCAACTCATTTCCTGTATTTCCTCGTCTGCAGCTTTTCTTTTACCTTGACACAATCACCTCCATGTCCTCTATTGTTGTGTTGTGTTTTGTGTTGCATACAAATAATCTAATGTGACTTTTAGGTTACGATGAGGATATATTCAATTGCAATGAAAAAAAACCTGTAAGCCTTGAAAAGTCAAGTCAAATTGAGTCAAGGATGATAAAGCACTAGTGGAAATGAGGCTTTAGTTGTCATCTGCACCACCACAGTGTCATATTGTTGAAAGCAGGTAACATCCATGCAGCAGCTAAAGCTGATAAATGTTTACCATATATTCAACTCCCTTTATGATGTCCCATATGCATCTTGATGAAGGCAACAGCTGCTGTTGCTCCGTATGTATAGAATTTTATATAAAACATTAAGTGTGTTGCAGTCTATTATACCACAATGGATTAACATGTGAAATATTGGTTTTATACATTTACATTAATCAATATCATCTCTCTCTTAACACGCAACTTTAAGTGATTTAATGTGTGTGTTTAGATGTAAAAGTAAAAAGTTATTTCTTAAACATGCTCAACATGCTCAAATAAATTTTAAATCTAGTTTGGTTTATTTTAGCAACTTGCAAAACAAATTTCATTTTTGCATCTTCTGTATTATAGCTTTTTTTATTTAAAAATGTATTAATGAGGGATAACGCCCCTGGGTTTAAACCTTCAGCCCAAGATATCCACAACATGATAAGAAGCAACACTAACGTCACGTCTCATGCTCATCAGAACTGTAAAAACCCCAGAAGCTCTATGATCATAGAAGGGTTTTGTGGTTTGATTAATAAAATGTTTTTTGAAAAGAAACAAAAAGGTTTTATGAGACATAAAAGTAGTAACAATTACTTGCATGGAAAATTTACTCCAGGTGGCCTAGTGTGCAAGTTCATCCTAAACAGAGGTGTAAAAAGTAGAAGTAAAAATAAGGTAGAAGTCCTGCCATGTTTTCTGGAACTACCTTTGCGTTTAGACAGGTGTTTTCACCAACAGGCTCATCTACCTTGCAGTGGAGTTGAGCTAATTAAATTCACCTGATTTAGTAACTGGTTGGAACAGTTACCGGACAGGACTCCTACTTTTCTACTTCTACCTTATACACCTCTGATCCTAAGTAAGATATTGTGCTGTGGCTGCACTGTATCATTATAGAATGGGATCTTGAGTCCAACAGCAAGAGGTGACTTTAATCTTCTGTATGCCCGTTTAAGGGCGTCATATTCATAACAGGCAGTATTTATATCCTTTGGATGAATGCATAGTGAGATGGATAAATATATCACAGGATTAATGGTTGTATAAGTGTCAGCTTATATGGAGAATAATCGTCTGCTCTTGTTTCACCTACACTACGTGTCCAGCCATTACATACAGTATCTACTGTAGCTATGACATATTCTACACCCTGCTTGCTCTGTGGTACGGTGCTACAGTGGCCGAGCAGGCAGGCTCTTTAATATTTTAGTCAGACTCCCGGCAGACTGATGGCTTACAGGGGCAGCCAGGCAGGGCGCACAGCCAAGGTTAGCAGTAACATCAATCTCCTTTCATTTGAACCTGAACACTATACTGCTGCACTCAGAAAAAGGACGCGTCTACTCCACAATTCCCTTCAGTTCAGGTTAGAGGTCCACATCACATAATGCCTAAGATATAATATGGAGAAGGAAAAGTGCTTTTTTCCAGTTCTTTGAAATTGCTTTTTAATACTGATCTTTTTTTGAAAAGTTCTGCAAATGCCAATTATCAGACAGACAGATAGACAGATAGACGGATAGATGGATAGATAGATAGATAGATAGATAGATAGATAGATAGATAGATAGATAGATAGATAGATAGTCTATTAAAGATACAATCACAGATCAAATTTAAATATATGCTTTTAATCAAACTTTGAATGAACCAAAAATGGAAACAACTGATTGATTCAAATAAAAAATTGTGTTGTTATTGCATTACTGAAAATAAATAAAAAAATAAAACTGTCCATATGACGTGGCTGTGGTAATACTACCCTTAGTCAGACTTTTTGTGTACACTAACTCTGACTATTTAGCAGTTGTGAACATAGTGGAACTGAAAATGGCTCATTAAATCAGTTGTGCTGTCAGAAGGAACAAGTCAATTCCAGGAACTTTGAGGACTCTGTACAGATGACATGCCCCCTAACAGGCCTAACTATTGATTACCACCACAGGCAAGAGTAGTTAGAAGGCGATACACAAAGTTACTGAACTGGAGTTGGCGACTACTTAAGCTAGAAATAGAAGAAACCTGAAGTTAGATCCGTGAAACTTGTCTTAACAAATGAAGTATGTAATACGGCTTTGTTGTTGGACAAAATTAGGATTTAGTAGTAAGAAATGGTGGGTGAGGGATTTAACTACTGGAAACACAACTGTAGTTTTCTCTTGCTAACAAAACTACTGACAAATGGCAGCTCACTGGCCCTGAGAGCAGCAGCACATCAAACAAGATCTTTTATCTACAATATCCAACCCATAAGAACAACTGAAGACACATTGACAGGTTTGCCAATGATTTTACTTTTACTTCCAACCACTTATTTACTTATCTTAAATTGTTGGGTTTTTTTACACTTATTTACTTATCTTAAATTGTTGGGTTTTTTTATATTGAGAGAAAAGAGAGACGTGCTAATTAGCAGTGCTAGCTTAGCATGACAGGAAAAGTTAGGCTGTTCAAATAAATGACAAATTTAACAAAGCTTTTCCAAAGAACCCTTGTCAACCCCAGTTATGTGGGCGTTTTGATGTTATGACAGATAAATAAAAAATATCTACAAAATATATATCTATATGGTTGTTTCACAATAACTGGTTGTTTAGCACTTCAACATCCTACATCAGCCATGTTGATAGATGGAGTTTCTATGGTCTTGGTGCTCCAGCAACTGTCACATTAATCGCTATGCTGTCCCAACAAGAAATTGTAAGAGAAGGAGACTGAACGCAAAAGTCAGGATTCAGTGTTGGGCCGTGGAATCAGTCCTTATAAATGAAGGGCCAGATGGAGATTGCCCACTTGCAGGGAAGAAATTAAACCAACTGACTAAACTACTGACAAACCTCAAGCAAACATATAGTCAATCTCTGAAACAGCACACCTATTTTTGCTTCACAAATATAAATGTTTGTGTAGTGATTTGTGTATAATTTATAGTTTTCATTAGTACATCTCTCTACACAAGGTAAAAGGTAAGGTAAGGTTTTTATTTCTTACCCTAAGGTCTGTATATCAAATGTATTTACCAATACCAATACCCTACACACACACACACACACACACACACACACACACACACAAAGTTTCAGTTTATGACAACTTGTTTTAAGTGTTTCTCCAAATAAAATCTTCACATGCAGAAGAGGAATTGCACCATGTACAAGAGCATATAGGCGTTTTAAAACAAAACACCTGAAAACTTCTCTGAAGGCGACTGCTGTTCACAATGTGGGTGATGAAGCATCTGTCAGTCACTGTCATGTGAATCATGATGAAAATGCAAAGTTTTTTTCTCCCTGTAGTTGCTATGAAGCCATCTGTACCACAATAATCACAGAGGACCGTGGACTCCATCATGAACAGGTCTCACATGCAAAACTCCTTTTAAGAGAAAAACTGGTGGAGATGAACTGGGATCCTTCAGAAAAGCTTCAACACATCATGGGAAAGACTATTGGCACCAAGTCTGAATCTGAAAAGAGGGGAAAAACAAACCTAAATATAGGTCACGCAATCTTGCTCACTGTGACTTGGGGGGGAACCTGGATAGATAAAAACAAGCAAATCAACCAATACAATAAATTGGACTCCCCCAGCTGCTCTCTTCTAGAACCCCCCCCACTCAGATTTAGCAAACTCTTCAACATGCTGCCATCAGCGAATGGCAATAAAGCAAATGAGCTGGCTGTGTATGGACTTGGACGCTGAGGATGCTGAGGCAGGGGACTGTCAAAAGGAGCTCATCACACTGAGAAAACAGTGCGGCCATGCTGTAAAAGCAAAATGGGTGTCCAACACCTTTGACATTAAGGAGACAAACCCGGTTAACTCTGGAATAATAATACAGCAGAAAGGATGGCATCACTTGAACGGAGACATTTCTGTTGATGGCCATGCGGGGTTGATGACTGTGTTTGTGAGGAGCAGAAAAGCAAAGCGGCGTTATTACTGCTGTGTGTCAGAATGTCCTGGAAGAAAGAACCATCCCCGCAGCAGGGGATCTGAAATGACACCCTCTCCTGACGACCAGCCTGATGACTAAATCTGACAAAATATAGAGCTGGAGTGTTTCCGTGAAATGGAGGATTTTCCCACTGCAGGATGAGAACACCCGGCTTTATGAGAGATTTCTATTTTACAACTCAAGGTAAATTCTGCTTCAAAGAACAGATTTGACGCATCTAATTACCCAAAATACATTTCTTCCAAATCCCTTCCTTTATGAAAAAAGGTTTTCCTTTCAGGACTACTTCTGCTGCTCTCTCGCACTTTCTCTCTTTCACTTCCTGAGTCCAGCTGTTTTGTGTCCTGCTGCGCGTTCGCGGTGGGATGATTTCCACACAGATCTGAGCGCCATTTAAATAAACATCAACAGAAAATGTCAGAGGGAGACTCTGAATAACACCGGGGGCTTATCCACTTGCACAGCTTTAAAAAGGGAAGAGGAGCCGTCCAATTCCTTCATTTTGGTCTCAGTATGCTGTTTGAATAACCAGCAACCAGCCATTTGGCTTTGGCTGTCTCCATGTTATGTGAGCCAGAAAGGCCAGGCATCCGCTCCCACAGCAGTAGGCCTGGCTCCTCGCCCCCCCCGACTGGAAGGCTTTCCTTATAATATAGATGTTTTTGTTGGAGTTTTCTCGCTGGCTCTGCGCTGTGCCTGATTCTTGGTTAATTCTGATTCAAAATAAATCGGCATGAGGAGGACAGGCGGTCCGATGCCGTTCTTGTGAAAATGCTTTATATCAGCCTTCTGCAGGAAGCGTCAAGAGTTGCCGAAGGCTAAACTTAAAGGGGTGCTATTATGGTATTTGGAGTTTTCTGAGCTTTCTACAGTGTTACAGTGTTGAATCCTCATCAGACATGTGAACGGCACTGTTTTTTTTTATCACCTAAACGCATGTTTGAGTTTGAGTTCCAGCACTCTCTCTCCGTTTGGTTTCCATAGCGACGAAAAACGCGTCGTTTTAGAGAGTTTTTTTTACTTGGAAATCCTTGTGATGTCCCGGGGGATAAGGTTCGGTGATTGGTTACCTTCTACTGGTTAACAAGGGCATGTACAAATACATCAGGCGGGTGGAAAACGTGGGATAAAGTTATTTCCAACGATGGCTGGTGAGTTTACCAAAGAGAGACATCCTGCTGCTTTCGTTGCTGTGGGTTGCTGTTTTCCACTTCGTTTTCAGGGTCTGATTCAGGTTCCAACATGTAGGGCTGTATGCTATGTGTTGACATTGTAGTTTGTTTTTTTATTGAGTTTATATCAGCCTAATCCTTCTGTTTATGAGACGTTACAATGACGGCGAAAGCAGGTGCGGTGCGCGCTCCCGATGTAGCGCAGTGGCGGGAGGCGGGGCTTAATGCGGAAGAGTCTCAATCCACTCGTTTTGCCCACAGGCTGATCTGACAGCCTACGGAGAGGGTCGGTCTGAAGTAAATAAAGCAATTTGTAACAATAATTCGATCAATTCCAGCCCTTCTGGTCTCAGAAATAAAAATAAATTAGCCTGAAATGCACATAATAGTTCCACTTTAAACATGAAGCAGCATGAAGACAATGCCAACTGAAATATGATCTCTGTGGATTGTTGTTTTAAAAGAATAGTGTTTGTATGAAACAGATCTGTTAAAATGTTGTTTAAACATCCATTAAAAGCATCCCAGCTGCAAGGTTGGGACCATCACACAGCCGAGCTAACTCTTCACAGACCTCTTTTCCCCACTTTTCTCTCTTCTTTTGTATTTGCATTGGAAAGCTGTTGGCAGCACTTGTCACTTTGCTTCATAAGTGATAGCAATTACTATTCCAGCTCTTGGGATCAAAGAGACGCCAAAAAGCGGTTTTTAGACAGGAGAAAAAACACCAAACCCTGTTTCCCCGCTTCTGTTTACACTGATAGAGGCTGAGGCCTAGCATGCAGAGTAAATGTGACTGACAGATTGAGAATACACCTACTTTTAATCCTAGAGAAGGGGGGGGGGGGGGGGGGGGGGGGGGGGGGGGGATGAAGGGAAAGAGGAGAGAAGAGGAGCTGTTTCTATGAGAAAAGGGCAAACTGTACCATTAACCGTGAGGTTCCCCTCCTGCTTACACTGGATTAGTCCCATTACTGATTCTTTTTCAGCTCTGAGAAAGCTGAAAGCATCAAACCCAGCAACAAAAACACCAGTCATAATGAGACGACTTCAAATCTTGACTTCAAACGACAAGCCTCCTCAAAATGCCCGCTTTGCTAAAAGAAAACAAACAAACAAAAAACAAACAAGCTGAAATTGAGCTTGTCAACATCATTTACAGGGTATATTCCCACTTCCAAGGGTGAGAAGATATCTTCATTAACGGGAAGAATTTGTGAGCTCTCCTGAAATTTTGTGTGGTACACAGAAGCGGGGTTGCCAGTTTACATCTTAAGCAGAGGCGAGAAGTCAGCCATTGATTCGTTCTGAAGCCGGGCTGATGAATTAGCCCGGCCGATATTAGCTTCATAAATTGTGTTGGCGAACATGCTGGGCTGCTGCCATCTATTTTCTCACGCAGTAAAAAACAAATTTACAACTGATGATGTCTTGGTGAAAAAAAAAAAAAGAAAAGACAAGACACCTCAAATATTACCTGGGTAGAAGCAGCAGGAAGGTTTCCAGACCAATCAGCAACAAAGTGGGAAACATCTACTGCAATCACTGGTGTATTCTTTTACTGGTTCAGGCACCAGAGTCTCCCGACAACATATTCTCACTCCCAACTTCTGTCACACTGCCGTTTGGCTTGGTCTCTGTGTTCGTTTTTGATGCTTGGGATACCTGTCTTTACATCAGTGCATGGTTCTATGGAAACTAATCTGGAGCTATGTGTTGCTAGTTGTCCCTCTGCAGATGGTGGTTGGCAAGTTGCGTGGAATGGCAGTGTCAATCAGTCAGACACACAGTTAAGGCCTTTATACACTTGGACCGATGCGAATAAATTACATGAAACTGCGAATAATTCGGAATTATCAATATTTCTGTTTATGCACACCAAGTGCAATGCTATACTGTGAATAAATGAAAATTTTTAAGCAATCTCGCAAGGTGGGAAGGTGGATTCCACATGAAGCCACGCCAGTGTGCAGAAGCTGCAGAAGAAGACGAAAAGACACACTGGTGTACATCCTATTTTAGAAAAGAGTGGAGAACTTGAGGAGTTTTATTGTTTAATCCAGCAGCTAAAACTGGACCACAGCCGACTCAGGATGGACTTTAGGATGTCCATCGAAAAATTCGAGGATCTACTTTAGCAGCTAGCTGCTTGCTTTAAGAAGCAGAGAAGAAGTAATGAAGATGCTCAGCCATGAAGATACAAAGTTTGAATGAAATGGTGAAAGTGACTCCTGCATGGCAACCAGTCAACATGCCTTTTCTGATTGGTTGATAATATACTTCATTCATTCATTATCCTAACCGCTTCATCCAATAAGCGGGAAGCTGGCGCCTATCCCAGCAGTCTTTGGGCAAAAGGCAGGGTACACCCTGGACAGCTCGCCAGTCCATTGCAGGGTGATTATATACTTGTTGGATGCAAATATTGAGAAAAATAAACCTCAGTTTGAAAAATTAAAACTTGCTAAATTGCTAGATGAAATCTTGTCACAATGTTCTGCCATAGACTCAATAAAACATATTACCATGTGAATTATTTGGACAAAATATTTGTAGCAGGTGTGTAAAAGTTTTTGGGTGTACTTACACTGAAACCTGATCCATTTAATCGGTTTGTACAGTTCATTTAGTGTGAATGCAAAAGAGCAAACTTGGATCAGCATGTACAAGACAGGAAGTAAGGTAGGGTGCATTACATCGAAGCGCAGCATGGCGAATAGCTTGTTTCCTCTCCTGGTGTTCATACTGGACAGCTTTTAGAAAAAAACAGATTAGGTTTGAACACCAGAGAAAAGCAGAAACCCAGAGACTGCAGAAACTGGCCTTGCTCTCTTTTCTAGCACTAGCTGAGAAAAGAAGTGTATGTTTTTGGGAATATGGCTTCTAGGGTTGACATTGTAACTGCATGATGTTGTTCAGGTGGTTTGGTCTGCAAGCAAACTATCCAAAATACAGTGCAAACTTTTTCAGCATTCCTCACCTTGAAATGAGTTCTCTGTTCTGTTCTGGTGTGAATAACAATCAAACCGTTTCTTTGGTCTATGCTTTTGTTTTTGTTTCAGAAAGTCGAATTCTTCTCGCCTTTCCACCTCACACTTTGAGAGTGAAGCAAAGCAGAAGATCCAGAATTTAGTTTTGGTAATGCAAGACATCAATCTTTTTCTAAGTAAACGAAAAGCATGACCATACCTGTGAATCTGGTCTGGAGGAGTGCCTAACAGTCTTACAGGTTTTAGTTGTTTCCCTCCTTTAACACACTTATTTCTGATGAAGCTGATCTCCTCCAAACTTTGTTCTCAGGTTCTGCACATCCCAGCTAATAGGCCATTCATTTAGGCCTGGTAAGAGCAAGCAGGGAAACAACTAAAATCCACCGGACAGAGGCTCAGGTGAGAGGAAAATGTCACGGTGTGGGGTTATGAACAAGTCACAAGGACAGAGTAAAAGGTTAAAGATGAGGAGGATAGACACCTGACCTTCAGGCATGTGACTGGTGTTTGAGTCCAGCCTGGAGACTATTGTTCACTTCCTTTTTTCTTATATTTCATTAGTGATTTTTCACTCTGCAATGGTAAGAAAAGCAAAATGCCTGGATAAATTTATTTAAGGGTATTTTCTCATTCCTAAAATTAAGCTATGTTTAGTTCTGTGAGTCATTGATGTTAACTGTTAACAGGCAACAGAAAAATTCCTGACAAAAAGCGGAAGCTGCTCAGAAAGGATGCGCCTGCATCAGAAGATTAAATCTGATGACATCTACAACATCCTTAATCCTGGTTGGACCAAAAAAATGTATTGTGTTATAACATAAAGTTACAAAGTCAACATTATATTACATTACATTACATTACATTACATTACATTACATTACATTATATTATATTATATTATATTTGATACAGAAATGATAAGATACCTTCTTTTTAAGTACTATAATTTTCAACACAACCTCATTTACAAAAGAGACAAAAAAGAAAGTTAAACGTTTTTTAGGAATCAACCACTAGAGACAAAGACAAGTGTAGAAAAAGATTGTTTTGTTCGGTTTCCTGCTGCTTACAACCATTTTAGGATCCACAATGTTTTACAAAATGATGATAAATGAAAGACAGACTTTTATTCACTCATATGTTTATTATTTTTATCTATTCTTGGTTGTTGTGGCCTTACTGAATCTTAGAGAGCAGAAGATGTAATTGATGACCGATTCAGTCACACATCTTTGGGAATGGACCAAAATCCCTCACTTTTCTGTGTTTGAAATGGTCATAACTTTTACAGTATATTTACATTTGTGCAGCAGAAAATATTTGAATATATAAAGATCAATGCACTATGTAATAATTAGTCAAAAAGTTAAAAATATCTTTAAATATATTAAGAAAAAAAAACCAAAAAAAAACAAAACACAATATCTTTATTAATGTCATGGACCAGATTTACCAAACAAAAGTTCTGCAGTGAATCTATCACTGCAGCAGGGATGAGCACATGAAGGTAAACATGATATTTACTAAATCAGAAAGATGCTCCAATCACACAATTCTGCACAGCAGAAAGTGTTTTACCTCAATACAAGTCTTCCTGCGGAGCATTTCAGCCACTTTAACGGTCAAAGTGTAAACCTTTAAGCTAAATGGTTCTTACTGTATTTTGAATTTGCAAGTGTTATTGTTTTAATTTTTCTTATTGATTAAACAGAAGAAACCTGCAAGCTTTAAATGTTCTTTAGTTTATGGTAAGAAAAAAAAAAAAGAAGCTATTTTCCTCCATAATTTATGTCACAGCTACAAGCAGCTAGAACTCCACAGGCAAACTCTGCTGTGCTTGATCAATTGATAAACTGCTCTGTAAGGGAATGCGCTGACACCAGGAGTAATCAGTAATGCTGTCCTGCATCCCAGCTCAAAATGACCTTTTCATTTGTGCCAACAGGATATGTCTAATTTCCAAAAATTCCAACTTGAACTGATTGTAATGTTGTTGATGTACGAGTTGGAACATATTCTACAGTGAGAGCCAGTGTTTCTCAGAAAGGGCAGCAGCTAATTGTCTGAAAATGTAAATTAAAGTGCAGTTGCCCTGGATACGATACTTGTACTGTGGGATTAATCTGCAGCACAGTGACAAGCCGGGTCCAACACTGTGCACTGCGTCCCATCTCCTCCCAGGACAATTCTCACCGACACGTGGAGGACACATTCCTGGCCCTCTTCCTTGCAGAAATGAAGGTCGGATGCTGCTTTTCCACATTTCTGCCCGCATTAGCATCTCTAGTTAATTGGCACCATTTGCTCAATGGCATCGCTCGAGTTTGTAAATTACTTTTACAATTGTCACTAATTATCAAGCTCAATGAGTGGAATTGGTGCAATTGGTCCCCAGTGGAGCAGAAACACAACAGGATTAAGACTCTGGGGGCAACAAGAATGGCTGGCTAGCTGAGAAATACAGTAGCGCTACATGCTAATCAACAGAGGATTATATGCAGATGGTGCTACTGTGGCGCTGGATCTGTGTGCTGCATGCTTGATGAACTATGGATGCACTTTGGCTGCATCCTCAAGAGGCTGCTAAAGTTTATTTTCCCCATTTTTTACATTTAGATGGGCCTGTTTACATAAAATATGCCAACTAATTTATAAATAAATAAAATCTATTGCAGATTTAACTGAAAAATCACTCCTAAATTTGCTGAGTTTTGTCTTTGCCACAAATATAAAACAATGGATGCTCCTCAACTTGGTTAAAACTGCTCAGTCCAATGCTTATTATTAAATAACTCTAATCACAATTCTTTCTTTTTTCTTTTAATTTGAGATCATTGCTATGATGTCAGTTAACTTGGCTGCAATAGTCTTTGGAACTTATTGCACCTCCTAGACTGGCCAATCAGCAGCCAGACACATTTACAGCCATGTAATGACAGAACAACACAGACGCACTTTGGCAATGAAAAAAGTTCAAATTTGAAGCTTAAATTGTTCTTTAATGCTACAGTGATTAGGTTTAGAAATCATCATTTGTAACATCCACTTGAGCTGCGGTGAGTTTTGCAGTTCTAGTTGTTTTGTAAGTAAAAAATTATATTCATCTGCAGATCTGTTCTCAGCTTAGCTTGTTTCCAAAGAGCTTTAATCAAGAAAGTGTTACTTTTTTTTAGCTAAGTGTTTTTTTAGCTAAGTGTTACTTAGCTTAGATTTTAAAGCTGTCTCACTGCCGTCCACAACAAGTAAGGAAGACAACAGATTTCTTCTTTTGGCTCAACATATGGTCCAAAGGTTTTATGCACTTGGCTTCATCATGCACCAAAGTCCAAGAGCCTGTCATGCCTGGTTGCATGACCACAGTTTTGCATGTCCTGATGTTTATGTATGATACTTTCAAGCTGCCCTATGAGCAAGTGCTTCTTCCCGCCCACAGTGACACAGAGACAAAATCCTGAATCAAGAGCGGAGGTGTAGCTGCAGCATGAGTCTCACAGCTTATCGCCAGCGGATGACAGGCGTGCACAGTGCAGAGAACATTCAGTTCAAAGACACCTAATAATTGAGGATGGAGCAGTTATCTGAGAGAGTGTTTTCTCTGTCATGTCAGTATGAGCTAGACAGTCCGGCCTTCTCAAAGGCCAGACAATTTGCGCTCCAAATGTCATGTTGCGAGAAGGCAAACATGGCCTGGTGGAAGAAGGCCAACCAGAAACAAAGGCTCAGGTTAAAGACATGCCAGACAATTATTCATCTAAAAACATTGTGATAGAACACCCAATCTATTAGTTGATACCATTTGTCTACTGGGAATATGCAAGAGATAAATAGTCATCTTCGGCTTGGTATTAATTGTTGATTAAAAATGTTTTGTTTTTCTTGTTTTTTTTCTTCTCCTTCTTTCTTTTTCTCCTCCTGCATTGTGAAGGAAATTGGATTTTGCCCTCTGGCACGGCGGCAAGATCAGATTGTGGCTGCAGTAGCGTGGATTTTTATCTCTGCTGCAGCACTGGTCCAAAACATATTGCTGGGCTTTTCTCAGTAGAAACGGGATTCAGGTGTGCTTTACTGTTAACAGAGCAAGGGTAATGAATGCACATGCATGCAAACATGCACAGATACAAACAACACTGCATCTTTTCAATTCCACTCATTTTATTCCCTTATGCTGCAGCTCTCCAAAGGTGTGTCTGTGTGTGTGTGTGTGTGTGTGTGTGTGTGTGTGTAAGTGTACATGCGTATGGGAGGTGAAAAAGGTTGCTATATAAATCTAAAGGGTGCCAACTCTCACATGACCCAGAAAGTGCATACTGCCGTGCTTGCAATGAAGATGATCTTAAATCAGAGCAGTCCCTGAAGATGGTTTTAAATCAAATGTACACACACATACACCCAAACACACCTCAAGAAGTCTTTGAATCCATATTGTTAATATAATATACAAATAAACATTCTGTACACATGAAGGAAATACAAAATTTGTAATCTCAATAGATGGATGGCTGATGAGAATAAATTCCATTTAGACACGTCATTCCACTGTTTTTCATCAGTGTTTTGTGTGAATGATTGTGTCTGATTTTATTCTTACTCCACGAATGTCTGCCTCAGTTTTAGTCTTATATTAATGTTGTAATAATGATCATTAATCTTCTGGCTGTTTAAACCTAAAGCTGACAGTACATCTGTCAGGACCGGGGAGATTTGTTTTACAGCCAGTCGACTGCCTCGAGGCAAAAAAAAAAAAAAGCAACATTATCCTGCTATATAGAAATATTCAACCCAACAGTCACAAGGGACAGTCAGCAGAGAAGCTAGCTCACCCATTAGCTAAAACACAGCTGAGCCAGCCTTTCAGAGCTCCCTGAACACCTTGCTCCTCCTTTCTTCATTTCTTTTTAATTTTTTTTAATGTTTCTGCTTCTTTTCTTCTGGCTTTCCCTCCCATGTGTGAAGAACATGCTGTGTTCAGTGCTGTAGCACGGTTAGCCTGCTAGCCTGTTTGTTTAGCTCATCATCACTGTGCTCCCTTGGGCTACATGGAGTTTATGTTCTTGCCAGTTAGCTGCCATGAAGTCCAAACACAGAAACAAAACCACTTTGCAAGGCAGCTGAAACACAATATTTCCTCTACAATACAATATTACAGCTACAATTGGATTTTCAAAAGCAATGAAAATGGAAGATGAAGATGGAACCTCTTCTGGGATTGTTGTTGTTTTCAATTGTTTTTAGATATTGTGGACATTTCTGTGACAAGGCATTTCAACAAAATCCATTTTCCTGAGGATGTGTGACAATGCAATCATGCATTTTTTGTTTTGGTGACAGGCACTACATTGTCAACACTGATGAAGCATTGAGAAACCTGGCAAAAACTGGAAGAAGGAAAGCACTGTTAGCAGAGCAGCAGCATAAGATGAAACAAAACAACAACGATGCTGAATGAGAGGGAGTCGAATCCTAAGGCACAAAGAAGTGAAAATCATGTGAAACTGAATCGGAACTAAATAGGAGTAAGCCACGAATGGCCCACATTATTTACACTGTGAATTTTTTCTTTGCAAAGGCAGCTGAGGAGATAAATAAAAAAGTTGAAGATAAATACAATAAGCAGTAATGACATTGCAAACAAGAATAAATGATCCGAGAGGACATCTGGTATTTGCTTTTTTTTTTTTTTTTTTTATAAAAAAGGATCAGTGTCAATCAGATGAGACTGCACAGGCTGCTGACAAGAAAACTCAGAGTAGTTCTTGTGTGAACAAATATTAACACACTTGAGTTTGAGAATTTGTGCCTTTAAATGTGCCGCTTTATCTCATAATAAAGTCCATTAATCATCATCATGTACAGCCCAACACTAATAACAGCAATTACGGAGGCAATATCCCCCTTACAGGACTTCCTAAATGATTACAACAACAAATAACATGAAAATCAAGTGAATGGAGTTCAGTGCTCCAGAAAGATAACAATGATTTTCTTCGTTACACAACATGCAACATTTTCTTTCATTTCCTTCAAAGCAGTGGCTTCTACTGAGCCTAATAGTGCACTCAAGTTGACTTCAACATACTTTTTGTTGTAAAAGACATAATGATCTAACTGACCACTCATAACTTGCAGTAAGCCAACAGATTCCAGATTTCAAAATGGCTGCAAACTGGAGTGCATTTTTGTCTTTAATACCTCTTTAATGTGATTTGTATCCACCCAATTTCCCTGGCAAATATTGCCAAGTTGTTGTTATGAATAATGTCATTGGGGTTTTTTTTGAGATGTGTAAAAAGCATGGTTTATCTACCATTACCTCCAAAATTGTCTGGTTTTCTCATGTGGTTTATGATTTTCTAGTTTTATAATTGTAGATACACACTAGCTATGTATGAGGTGTCCATGCTTTCAAATTGGTGAAAACAAGAGTTTTCACCCTGCAATTAAATTATCAGCTAACAGACACTTCAGGCCCATTTATAATTGACGCAGAACACAGATACACAGACAAATGGACAGTTTTGTATGTCTTCTGGGTCAGTTATGCACGTAATTTGGTTAATCTTTAAGGATTTTAGCTATCCATCAATTGTCACAGAAAACAACGACACAGCAAAACACGCAACTGGCGGAATGAACAAACCAGAAACAAAGAAGAGGATAAGACCACCAAATTAAAATCAGCCGAAGAAGACACTGAAGAAAGTTCATTCATTCATTATCCTAACTGCTTTGTCTGATTAAGGGTCGTGGGGAAGCTGGAGCCTATCCCAGCAGTCTTTGGGCAAAAGGCAGGGTACACCCTGGACAGCTCGCCAGTCCATTGGAGGATCACACAGAGACAAACAACCACTCACGCCAATTGGGCAATTTAAAGTAGCCAATCAACCTAACATGCATGTCTTTGGACGGTGGGAGGAAGCTGGAGTACCCGGAGAGAACCCACGCATACACGGGGAGAACATGGAAACTCCACACAGAAAGGCCACTGACCAAACCTTGCTCCAGCCAAGGATCGAAACGGCAACCTTCTTGCTTTGAGGCCACAGTGCTAACCACTACATCCATGAAGAAATTTGAAAACAGCAAAATGTTGCAGTTTTATTCTTCCACTAGTTGTAAGCAACCCTGTGCCGGTACATTACCACTACCAACTGGTGTCAAAACCTGAAAGTGAACTCTGACTTCAACACTGCCCACTATTGGATGAACTGACTTAACAACCATGACAACATTAAAGATGCATAAAAGTATGAAGGCAGCAATGTATGACAATGCGAAGGAGCCTAAATGAACCATTAATGTCACCCGATCACAGCCTGAATTCCCTGAAATGTTCCCGTTGTTTTCCAGGCAGGGATTTGAAAAACCACTGTCCTCTTTGCTACTTTGCTAGCAGAGAGCTACACATGTGCACTGATCTAATTTCACTGTATTACATCAAACTGCAGAGACTGAAAAGGAAAAATGCCAGAAACAGATTGTTTGTTAGACAAAGAAACGAGTAATCTGAGTATTCCTAACGCTGATGATCACAAGAACAAAGGAGGAGGCATAATGGAGCTCATTGGAAGAATACATTCTCATCAAGGCAGTGTGTTTAACAATCTACAGCTTTTGTCTGTGTAGTAAATAGTGGTCTAACAAAGAGACAAAGATGCAGTTTCAGTCCAAGAAACAAAGCTCCAGAGTTTTACTGCACCATCTGGTCTAGAAGACCAGCATCACTGTGTCAACACTGCGGTCCTCTTCACCTTACGCTTGCACACAACATCTATAAAACACTGATCTAAGCTCTCACTGGTTTATCCTACTACATAATTATCCATTTTCTATACCCCATATTCAAATTCAGAGTTGCGGGGAAGCTGAAGCCTCCCTTCCATGTCATGTCTTCCAACAATTCTGGTCTGCTGGGTTAGGATTTAGGGGGATGAGCTCCTCAACATGCAAACTGCCCAGGGTCACACAGTCTAATGCAAATAACAATATCGAACAAACAAAATAAGGAAACAACAATTATTTAAACAATCATGGCAGCTCTAAACATATCTGCCAAAGTGATGATCTGCCAGGAGAGACAACACCAATAGTTACGGATACTCTGAATACAAGCAGCAACGTCCCGCTGCCATCTGGCAGCATCTAATCATCGCCAGCTACCGTTTAGCTGCTGTCTGTGAGCATTGCAGCCCTTACATAGTGCACATTTTAACTCCACACACTTGAAGACTCATTACTAAGTGTTAAAATGTCGCAAAGACAATGCAGATTTAAAAAAAAAAAAAAAAAAAAGTAGCCGTCCACAAGACTGTGACCTGTGAAATTGACATGATCTGCTGCCTTTGAGGGGCCGGTAATGACCTCTCATTGCGCAGTGACACACTCTCTGTCTTCATTTCACACCCTCTTAGAGCAGCACAGATGGCCTTGGCATTTCCTTAACGGCCTCTGAAGTCTGCCATGAAGCCGGCTGCAAGTCTTTTGAATCTCTTGTTGCTCAAAAACCCTTGGAAAAAGCATGCAGATGAAACTGGTTTTTCGATACCAGTCTTCCCAGGCTCACAGTAAACAACTGTATTCGACCCAGCCACTGCAGGGATGAACACACAGCTGTTAAGTGTTTCCCTCCTCACTTATACATATATCCCCAATCTATTTTGCATCACTGTGTACTAACAATGCTATTCCACGGGTTAATACACAGGCGGGACAAGGCGGGACAAGGCCACTGTAAAATGCTACAAAACCAACCATGCAGGATAATTCGTCTTGCTTCAGAAGTGTCAGCTACTGCAGCTCCCTGCTCTTTAATTCATTCAAATGAATTTTCTTTTAATTGTTCTAGCCTTGGTGCTCACTAACTCCATTAGTGGGGAAACGAAGGGTGGGTGGTTGGTTTGGAGAGGAAGGGACTGGAAGAGAGATGTAATTGGAAGCTGAGGAAAGCAAAGACACACAGACACAATGAAATGCAGAAAGAGATTGAATAGGATCCACTTTGTGTGTGTGTGTGCGTGTGTGTGTGTGTATATGACTTTACGAATAATTAATTCCCTTGTTGTGATTATACAATTACTCTCCTGAGCTGAAACTTTAACCAACCTTATAAAAGATGGAAGCATCTTCTGTACCCATAACAGAGAGGTCTGCCAGTCCCATAGGTGTGTTAATGCAAACTTCAGGCTGCCGATGGGAACTGGGGCCGGTGGGATATATCGGCAGATGGAGAGGCTGAGAGATGAACTGTGCTATATTTAACGGATCAGGAAATTTTCAGGCTGACTGGGTCTCTGGATGAGTTATTTTGCAGCAACGTTGTAGACAAGAAGGAAGAGTATTTCAAAAACTCTAACCGTACATCCCAGTCGCCATCAGGATGATGGAAAATCCATTCACCTCATTGGGTACATCTGTTGTATTGATAGTTAATCATCCAATCAGATGGCAGAGACTCAGGACATTTAGTCATGTAGACTTGGTCAAGATGACTCACTGAAGGCCAAACTGGGTGTCAAAATGAAGAAAAACTGGAAATTAAGTGACATTGAAGATGGTTGTTGGTGCCAAACCGGCAGGTCTGATTATTCCAGAAACTGCTGATCTGCAGGGATTGTCACACGTAACCATCTCTAGGCTTTACAAAGAATGGTGTGAAAAAGAGGAAATAATGTTTTGCAGCCTTGTTGAGGTCAGAGGAGAAATGGCAGACTGCTTGCAGATGACAGAATGACAACAGGACCTCACATAAACGCTGGCTGCATCTAAGATATGCAGAATACTGTAGTATCGTTGAACACACAACATGTCTGAACTTGATGCAGATGGGCTCCAGCAGCCGCAAACCACACTGGGTGCCTCTCCTGTCAGCTAGGAACAGCAAACTGAGGCTACAACAGAAGATGGAATGGTGGGATGAGTCTCCATTTCAGCTGAATGTGATTTTTTTTTTCTCTTTCAGAAGCAGAAATGGAGGAAAAATACTGTAGGTGACCTAACAAACATTAAGGTGCAGATCTCACAAAGAGTTATGTTACTTCTTATCTATTTTCTTGTTTTATATTTATTTGTGTTTTCTTTACTGCAGTAATTTAGAATTATTTTATCTCAGGTGTTTTGTGTGTTTTTAAAGTGGACTCTGCGTTGTCAATAAGAGTGATCTGAAGCAGTACTACAGTGCTGTCTGTCAACATGATACATCAATCCCAGCTGACTAATCATAATCATATTTCTAACAGGCTGAAGTTCAGCACAGGTGCTGCAGTCAAAGCAAAAAAAAAAAAGGAGCCTGTCGACTGGGTGGAAGCATAAATTATTAAAGTGATCAATATCACCGTCACCTTATTAAAGCAAAAGTAGGAATAGTACGAATAATAAATGAATCCCAAGTTTGATATATTGTTTTAAAAGTAAAATTTGCATGAATGTTGTAAAAGATAAAGCAGTGACCAGATGTTGCTGCAATGTTATGACTTGTTCCGTTCATAAAACACTGAATTAAAAAGCACATTATCAGATAGTCCATTTTTGAAATAAAAACTTCAACAATATGACATGTTCTATTTACTTTAAAGTTTTTGTCATCGTTAAAGACAAAACTTGTCAGAAATTATTACCAAAAGAAAGTCCTTTTTATGGCTCTTTTAAACAGAAATATTTCCATGATGCAGAAAAAAACAAATAAAAAGCTTTGATGGTTTGTATAGTGAATTGGAAGTTTAAGCACAATTCAGACAGAACGGGGTTTTTGGAGAACGAGAGCGTGCTTCTGTTCTCATGTGACCGGATGTTGCGCTCGTACGCAGCTCGATACAAGACCGGCAGACTGCTTCTTAATCCACTTGTCTTAGTCCATTTCCATACTTCAATGCGAAGCTGGAGCGCCTCCAACCAGGACATTTTAATGACGGGAGACGGTCTTTAAGCTCTCGTTCCTCCTTAAATCTGTTGCTAGCGATAGCATCTGCCAACCAGAGGCTGTCGACCATCTGGGAGTTCAGTACGTCTGTTCCTTACTGTTACACCCCCATTTTTAAAAAAAATCTGCTCGCATATAAATACTCCATATTTCTGACTTCATCTTTAGCACATGGTAAGCATAATTCCTCTTCCTGGACCCACACAAAGATAAACTCACCAAATTTAAACTTACAATAAAGCTGAGGTCAACTTCGAGGTTCAAAATGTTTGTTTGCATGTTGATGCATTTCTGTTTCCTTTTTTACATTTAAAACTGCACATGAACTCCTTCTACTATATATATATATATATATATATATATATATATATATATATACACACACACGTATATATGTATATATGTATATATATATATATATATATATATATATATATATATATATATATATATATATATATTATATATATATACACACACGTATATATGTATATATGTATATATATATATATATATATATATATATATATATATATATATATATATATATATATATATATATATATATATATATATATATATATATATGTAAATGCATTGCATATGTATATACTACATATACACCATATGGCACTGTATAAACTGCTTCTGATACACTCAGTAGTATAACAAATGCAAGTTAATATTCAGTGATGCAGCACAAACAGTGTAATAGCTTCAACCTTTAGAAAACACAAAGAAAATTATGTCAATACAACAAATGTAAATGTATATGAATGAAAATAAATAATCCTGCTCTGTCCTCCACCATCACTAAGTATAGTTCATTGTTTTTAGTGTAATATTAGTGACTAATTTTACAGTCATTATCCATGTATATTTAGTTGTAAAACACGCTCTTTATTATAGATACAATTCTCATAAATACAAGTTCCTGAAGCCTACAGTCACTTCATCGTTGACTTAGCAGAGAAATTAATTTCAATGCAAGATCTTTTTTTATATTTGTCTATAAAAAAGAGACAATCCTGTGCAGCGTAGGAGTGAGCTCGCGGCATCCCACGTTCGGCTGTTACATAACACGAGCTGTTTCCTGTGCCACTGGCAGAAAATTCACACTGAACTGTGGAGTGGTTTGAAAAGCAGCTCAGCAAACGTGCAGCTTGCTTCTTCTCCACAGCAATGCAATTAAGAATTATATTTAAAAAATTAGGCAAGATTTTCATCAGTGACCCTAAAAGTCACCTTCTTCCCTCTGCTGTGTCTGCTCATGCGGAGCAAAACATCACCTCACCAACATTACTTTCACTTTGTTTCCTCAGAGGGACAAACAGCAAGAATTCAACATTTGTGAACATGAACCAAAAAACAGGAAAAATCTGCTTGTTTGACGACGATAATGGCTATCTAAGAAGGCTGCTGGCTTTTCCAGACACTTTCTGTGGCTGGTATAGACAGCAGGGAGGAGTCAGATCAGGGTCACAACATGTGGAAAATGCTGTCCAAGCTGATTTGGCTCCACTTCAGGGTTGTCTGATAACACTCAGTCCCTTAATGTTTATTAACTCAGAAGAATCTCATCCCTGGCATGGTGCACGAGTCTATTTCAAGGCGTCATGTAAACTGCAGAATAAATGAGCACAATAATCATTAGGGGGGTCCTCCAGGATAAGGAATGCACTTTATGGATGGAAAGTTGAATTAAAGTTCATGGCAGAGATAATAAATGTGTTTATGAACACTAGGATGCTGATCAGGAGTCTCTTGGGAAAAACAGCCTTAAGCAAAAAGGAATAAGGTATATGGTAAAAGCTGTGGGGATGTGGAGAGTCCAAATAATCAAATAACAAAGAATAAAACCTAAAAATGGGAGAGAGACTTGCTTTATTTTGTGCATCTGCTATTAGATTGGCCTTTAAATGGCAAAAACTGTTCCAGCATCTGTATTCACAAGGCTAAATGTTGGTTCCTGCAGCACAGCGAGTCCTTGTAGCATCTCACGCCTGACAAAGAGGAGCAAACCTGTTCTTTTCTTAACTACCCCCCCCCCCCCCCCCCCCCCACCCCTTGGGAAAGGCACCGCATAGCTGCAGTGATTCAAAAAGCCTTCTTTTTTTGTCCACCTACACCTCCACACTGCCACATCCTGACATTTCAAAATGCTATATTAAGCCACGTTTAAACTCAGAAGACACAGGACAGCTTTCTGAACTATTGATAGCAAAGTTTTAAAAGGGAAGAAGCTTCCAAACACCCGGTTAAAGTGCACTCAACAAGACCACTCTGTAACACTGGCCTTTCAGTGGGAGTAAGAGAGCGGCGGACGTCTCTGCAGAAAACTCCACTAGGACACAAGGCACTTAGCTATTAGCAGTCTAACGCTGAATACCCAAAATAAAAATAAAAATAAAAAAAATAGAGCTCCTGTTTGTAGCAGGAACACGATATCCAAGGCAATAACCCTGGACCTTCCTGGCACTCTGGATCCATTTTGGAGCAGATGGCGCCACAGACTCCTTGGGAAGGTTCTCGTGCAGCTTTAAAATCAGCTAAATAAGTAAACAGCTTTTCTTTATTTATATTTCCCATTTTATTCCTTCGTGTAGTTTTATTTTCCATACAATGTGCAAAAAAAACAACTTGTTGAATGACACGTGTGCTCATGTCAGGGCTGAGAGGTTGCAGGCTGCATCGAAACAGAGCTGGCGGTCGGTCGGCGAGATGCATCAGAGACAGATCAGGTCCGAAACGGGGAAGAAGATTAGCTTCACTTTCTAAAAATCGCCTTGTTTTCTGGGAAGAAGGAAAAACAGGGACGAGAGAGGGAGAGAGAGAGAGAGAGAGAGAGGCGTTGTTGCTGTTTCCTGGCAGTCTCCATCTGTCGCATGTGTTCAGAAGAATGGATTAAAGCCAATTAAGATGACAGTGCTGAAGCAACTGAGCAAAAGGGTAAACACAGTTTGTGCTGGGAAGACAAGTTTTGTGATCCATGTCGCCGCGTGTCTGCTGATGATGGCGAGTGTTTCTGCCTTCTACCTCGGCTCCAGCTTCGGCGTGATCATCGCTGTGTATTTGTTTGCCTGTTTGTTAGTGAGACTCCATATGATCTGCCAAGCTGAATTTCATGAATCTTTGTGGGGAGTTGGAGCATGGGCAGCAGGGTTTTAGTGCGGTTCGGCATCCCTTTGTAAAAACTAAAATGCAGCATCAGTCCCGGTGGAGGATGTGCTCTCTGAATAATATTAACAGTACAGTAATCGCTGCTGTCAAACAATGCCATTATGATAACAAGTATCTATATAAAATTATTATTTTTAAGGTAACTGGAGCAACACATGGAAGACAACTGATGCTCTTTCTACCATGGGTTTTACGTGTTTTAGGTTGTGAGAGCAAGTCCAGCATGTTTTAACCCTTTCAGGGCTGGATTTTTTAAAAGATTTGAAGATATACTGTAAATGAAAGAAAAAAGAAAGTTAAATATGTTCAAGAGTTCATGATGGCAGTAAAATGACTCATCTAGTTCAAATTGTTGCATCACAGGTTGGTGGCTGTATTAAGGAACTTCCTGCTGTCGCTTTAAAGACCCACTTCAGAACTTTTGCCATTTCCCCTGTCAGACATCCCTCTACCGACGGCTAATTCCGCATCCATCTTACATCCTGCCTGACCTGTCAGCTCTTTCAAACCGATCTTATGATAACTTGTTTTGTCCTTTTCTCTCTTTTAGTCTTCTTTTGGGTTTTAGCTGCATCAGATACATGGCGTATTATAAACAGCAAGTGTGTTTTCTAGCGTGAAGTAAAACTCTGCTGCAATGCAGCATCATGGATGTAAAAGTTGTATAGTGACAGATGTCACTGTGTCATGGAACGAGTCCAAAAGGCTAAGTTTTAAGGTGAGAAAGTTACGTAATGCGTCAAATGATGTCATTTATCAAGTGTGAATCTGCTGATAGTAAAGCAAAAGAGCTCCAATGAGCTACAAATGACGAGGATAGATCTCTCCAGTCCTACCTGGGAGTGAGGACAAAATCTAGAAGAAGCTAAATATAAATTAATCCTTTATGGTTTATAAAAGTATTAAAAGATTCAGATAATACAAAGAATTTCTTGATGTGCAGAATATGACTTCTATTGTTATTAGCAAATACCGTACGGAGCCTGGTTTGTGACATAATAAATGCACGGTTTATTGCATTGCCACGCACTGCAAAAACTCAGCCTTAAAAAACAAGAAAAAAAAAAAAAAATTCGGTAAATGTTACTTAAAATAAGATAAATTATCTGCCAACAGAACAAGAAAATTTGGCTTGTCAATACTTCCCAAAACAAGTTAAAATACTCTTAACACAAGAGGAATTTTCTAGCATAAAAACTACGAATTATCTTGCCTTTAAAAAAATAAGCATATGTGTACTCAATTTAAGATTTTTAATCTTACTTAGATTTAATTTTTGCAGTGATATATGAGGGAATGTGATGACACCACATGGCCACAAGTTACCTAGCTGCGACCGTAGATGACAAATATGTGGGAACAACATAATTAAGTCATGTGCACGTGTTACTAATTCATCGACAACTTGCCGAATGGCTGCATTTTGTTCTCATATCAAACCGTGCGCCTCAAGCATCCAAATGAACAGCCTCTTACTACTTGTGACACCACGTTTAATTGCAACAGATCACAGCATAGCATTATTATTCATCCCTGGATTAAAATAAAGTGAAATTAATATCAAAATTATTCATGTTACTCATAGCTTGCATATTATCATGACTCGCATGTAGCCATGAGTTAATTATCTTGTTCCCAGATAGTTATGTCTGTGCCCATGACTTAATAATGTTTGGCCAGAAATGATTATATTTTCTATCCATGTTACCTGACTGCATTTATAACAAACACTAATCTGTTGTGAATTATGGGTACTCTAGCCAACCTTTACTTATGTGGCAATGGGGACGCTACCTGATGCACTGAGAAGTACCTCACTCTATTTCTCCAATATATTCATGTATAAATATATGCCAATATTGCCGTCTCTAACTTATTTCTTCTTTTTCCGCAGGTCTTCCTGAATAAGTGGAGTTGTACATGTTGATCTGTCTTTCCTGTCGTCTCCACCCCAACCAGTCGAGGCAGATGGCTGCCCTCCCTGAGCTGGGTTCTGCCGGAGGTTTTCTTCCTGTTAAATGGGAGTTTTTTCCTTCCCACTGTCGCCGCGTGCATGCTCAGGATGGGGGATTGGATCGAAGTCATGACTCGATGCAATCAGTTGGTTTCTATTATAGGCTATGTATGAATTGTCTTGAAATGATGTGTATGTTGATTCGTGTATGTAAAGTGCCCTGTGACAACATTGTTGTGAAGTGGCGCTATACAAATAAAGTTGAATTGAATCCACTGCACATGGTAACACACATGACAACAGGGCTCAGTAAACACAACTCTTTACAGCTCTCCAATTCAAAGAAAACATTATAAATAGAAAAATTAGGTGCTCGACCATCACATTCAAAATGCGATGAGACTCATTTTCCACACATTTCCATGAAACACCAGAACCCATCTTCTTGTGGAAACAAGGTTGACTGTGACCTAAAGTGAAAGGGTAGAAATAAAGTTTAATAAGATTTGAATAAAGTGTGTTTGACCTGTTCTGCTTCCAGTTCCTAAAACATTATGTCGCATTAATGAAGGCGGGTTCTAATGGGGGGAAGTTTTACTGGCTGTTTGCTTGACATTTGCTCAGACATGCGGGAGGAGAGGGTCTCTGCAGATGGACGTCTCACTGCTTGGCGGCAGTGCTCACCCTGGCCACTGGAGGCCAAGTGAGGCAGTGATGCAGTAAATGCTGTTGCTGCTGTTGTGTGTGTGTGTGTGTGTGTGTGTGGGCTGATCATCCCCAGGCCTGGTTAAGGTAATGTAGCGGAGAGGAGGGTAAGTCGGCTTGACACTCATCTCTGGATCACAGAGGCTAGCAGGCTGCTGCGGGGCAGAGTTTGTGTGTGGATACTACATGTGTGCATCGGTGTGAGTGTGTGCAACGAGCATCTCTGTCATTTATCCACCTGTCTCTCTGCACGTCTTAAAGCATAACCTGAAAACTGCCTGTTTTACTCCTAATCCTAATGTGGGGGCAGGTGAATGTCTTAAAAATGTCTCGGGTGTATTTATCCCAACACGCCGTGCCGGTGACCTCTACCTGAGCACTCGGTAGCCGAGTGGCTACACAGCTAAATCTGATTAAATGTGAAGAGTGCCTGCACACTTTGTCTCACTGCCAGGTCCTTCTAATGCTCCTTCATCTGACCTTGACGTCTAAGTACTTTAACATTTATGGGTCAGTCCGATGCTTTACACAATATTTCCAATAAACCTAATAGAGTCACAGCCAGAAAGCCAGCGATGCAGTTTCTGAGCTGTGGACTCGGATTTGGACAGGACTGAGTTTACGATGACAACAGCTGCTTTTTCTGCAGACTTTTCCTTGTTTTTGATGTAGTCTGGTTCAGCTCAAAAGTGTGTGTTCTGAGCATAATGTATGGGAGGAAAAGCTCTGCTTGATTAACCAAAGTTCATCCAGCGTGAACTGTGAAAAATCCCTTCATAGATCAGCTTAAAGTGGAAGACGTTCTGTAAAGACAATAAACAAAGACATTTCCTGTGGTGAAAAGCGTACCTGTGAGTGCTTGAAGTGACATGTAACTGGGGGTGTACCTCACTATTTTATGACTGAAAAATGTTGTTGATTCGATGTTTGCAGAAATCACTAGTTCTGCCACAATTTAGATCTCATTTAATTCAAGCATCACCAGTCTGTATAAGATGATATCACATGTTCATTAAACACAATCACCTCCATTTATGTCAAATTACCACAGAAAAATGTGTTTTTACTGAACACAAAATGGACCGTAAAGTTACACGTTCTGCCAGTCAGTCATGTTCCTGCCTGGATATGTGCACATGCCTTATTTGGTCATGTTTCCTGTCATTTCTTTCCCTGTTTCCAGTAATTAGTCAGTAAATAACCAGATCAGTTTCCCCTGTCCCTCTCTCTCATCATAAGGACGAGCGCCAGCAGAGCAACAGCCAGATCATCTATAAGCATGACATCAGCCAGTGACTTTCAAGCCTTCCGAATAGGACTGAATGCCTCTGGCCCCCGTTTCATACCTGACCCCAGACTGTTCTCCACCAGAATTTCAAACAAACAAATAAAAAACGAATAGAAAACTTCACTAACTCATCTCTGACTATATGACATCCATGTCGGCTCCTGCTTATCAGCTCTGTTCACTATTCCATCTGTTTTGGAATGAATAAAACCTTAACCTTCACTGTGACCAACCTTTTCTGACTCCATAAGACCATTACGATCTCTTTTATTCTATTAGAGTCTCAAAGTAAACATGTTTTTAGAAATTTAACATCTTTCTTGTCAGAAGAAAGCAAGCAAACCTAAATCTGTGCCTTAGCTTTGTTTTGATGACCTCTGACATTCATTATGCACATTTCCGGAGCTGTGTTTGAAACTGCACTTCAACTTTCACACGCCAGCAACTGGATAACACATTGGCTGATTCAGCAAAGAAGCACCAGAGGACATTACTGGAGGAAAAGACAGTGACAGAACGAGAGTAAACAGGACCTCTCAGAGAAGACGTGCTGCCAGACGGATGCTGAATAATCCTATGTTAGAGGGCGCTAGAGTACAAGGCGCTGTAGTGGGGCTTCAGGCACGTCTTATAAATGATTACTCTGCTAACATTTGCACAGTTTATCTTTGAGCCACAGTTGCAACACTAGAAGTACTAAAAAAAATCCCATCCTTGTGCTTTGTTTTCCCCAAAGATCTGAACGTGTCATTCATTAAGTTCATGTTAATTCAGGGGTGGGCAAGTCCGGTCCTCCAAGGCAGCCGTCTTGCAGGGTTTGGAAGTTTCCCCGGTGCAACACACCTGACTCAAATTAATGGGTTATTAGCAAAGTTGTGCAGAGTTTGACTTCAAGCTCTACATAAGTCTGCTAATTAATTCTGATAGGTGTCAGGCATGTTGCAAGAGGGAAACTCCTAACACTCGCAGGACTGCGGCCCTCGAGGACCAGCATTACCACATTTCAGCACATTTCTTTAACTTTAAAGATGCAACAACCTTTCTCCATGAAATCAGCAATATGTTAAACATTTGGAAGGTTTGGTGGGGGGCAGACGAAGAGAAAACTTGAAGGAATCAAGTGACAAGGTGGGTGTACTTTCATTTGTTCACCTCCTCCTCCCCTTTGTGCCTTTACAAGGGGTCGCCACAGCGAATCATCTGCTCCCATGTATCTGAAGCTGCATTCATGTGTTTTTTGTTGATACATGTTTTTATGCCAGATGCTCTTCCTGATGCAGCCCCTGCATGTATTCGGACTCAGAACCAGCCATCAGAGAACACAGACTTGTGCCTGCATTGTGAGGGACCGCTGAGTTCAGGCCAGCGGACAACCAGCTCGACCTCGTGAGCCACTGCCAGCTGCCTAATTTATTCACCCACTAAATACAAAACGTAAAATAATTGCAGTGATGGAGAAGAGAAAATATTTTGCTGTGTTAAAAACACAAATAACATGACAAGGACGTGTACATGAAATGCATCACACTTGTAGGTTAGAAACCAATTATAGTGAGAAACGAGGCTCCTGCCGGTGAAGAAAGAATCTTTGGATGGCATCTTCACTGGCGCTTCCATCATCTGTCACTTCCTGCTGACATTTGTTTGTTCACGGTATACTGTATTTCCAGTCAGAAGCTGTGGTGAAATGTAACCAAAAATAGCACGGCGCCTGCATCATCTGCTCCTTACATAAACACACGGCAGCTGCCAACTATGACTGTGGCTGAGCCCCAGATAGAACCAGAATTTAACGCGTTAAATTGGCCCTCCAACCAGGATGCGAGGTGGAAACTGGATTCAGTTACATGATTCAGAAGTGTGTATGCATTGTAATAATTACATTTGAGACAAAAATGTCAGAATATACATCTGTATACACCAGACTAACATGATTAACTCATCCCAGCCTTTCCACATGATCGACCCTGATGTTTTTGTGACTGTCTGATTAAGATATGTGATCAAAATCTATTAAAATGTAGTGTTAACTTAACACGTGGACTAATTAAATGTCATGCCTAGAAATATGTTTTATGGAGGATTTATGGAGAAAACAGAAAAAATAAGGAAGTTGACAAAACATTTAGTTGTTTACTGGCTGCAGTTGCTGCAACAGTGAAGGAGCCATTTCCAACAGAATATGAGAAAAGATTACAGGGAGGACAATTCTTATTAATGACATGCTGAGTGTCTTTTTCTAAAGAAGCATTATCGATTCCCCGCTGACAAAAATCTTTGGGCATAAACACTTCAAAACCCACTGGTGTGAATCACCGTGTGAAGAGTAAACCTGACACTTAGACTGTAAGATGTTTTGACAGGGAGGTGAGATGACAACACATTGATTAGAACAACAAGTAATCTATAGGATGAGGAGATATGTACATATAGGTAAAGTATCTATTCTATTGTATTCTATTCTACAGTCATTTAGCAGACACTTTTATCCAAAGTGACTTACATATGAGTGTAAGAACAACCCAAGCACAAAATCAAACAGTAGAGCACATCATCAGAAGGTGCTAGTGGACTGCTGGAGTCCAGTTGGATGACCGTCTTGGCATGTAGTGCTACAGGTTTTTTTGTTTCTTCCCTCCCCACCCCACAATATTACCTATGTTAAAATACAAGGAATAAATACCATAAAATTTGTTGCAAAGAACTGGGCTAGGTTCTCCAACTCCTCTGACAAATATAGCTAAACTAAGTGCAGAAGTGCTATTTGAAGAGCTAAGTCTTCAGCTTGCTCTCAGAAGTAGACAAGGACTCTGCAGAGCGGACAGAGTTTGGGAGATCATTTCTCCATCGTGGCACAACAGAGGAAAATAGTCTGGCTAGTGATGTAGTCCCACGTATTGGTGGTAACACAAAGCGTCTTTCACTGGTGGAACGTAGCTGTCTAGAGGGAGTGTAGGTCTAGATTAAGGAGTGAAGGTAGACAGGAGTCGTTTGAGTTATTGTTTTGTAAGCCAGAAGCAAAGCTTTGAATTTGATGTGTGCTGCAATCGGAAGCCAGTGAAGTGTGATTAGCAGCAGAGTGACATGAACTCGTTTGAGCTGGTTGTAGACCAGACATGCTGCGGTGTTCTGGATCATCTACAGAGGTTTAACAGAGCATGCAAGCAGACCTGCCAGTAAGGAATTGCAGTAATCAAAGCGAATCAAATGACCAGAGCTTTAACCAAAAGCTGTATTGTATGTTCTGTCAGATACGGTCTGATTCTCTTGATGTTGTAAAGATCCAATTGGCAAGTACAAGAAACCGAAGCAACATGGACCTTTAAGGTCAACAGGTCATCCACCATGACACCCAGATTCCGTGCAGCTGACCTAGGAACAAGTGTGATAGCGTCAAGCTTAATGCTTATTTGCGAAGGTAAGGAAGGATTGGCTGGACAGACAATGAGCTCTGTCTTGGACAGATTGAGCTGAAGATGGCGAGCCTTCTCCCATAAAGTGCAAGAGATTCGCGTAAACTGCACGGCTGTAAATGCCCTGCAGCCGTAAGATGGAGCTACCGGTGGGATCAATCAACTGAATGTACCTCACATACACAACCACATAAAAGGGGAGAAAAAAAAAAGAGTTTTTATTGGATGCCCAGAAACGGTCGGTGATCAAACTCCAACAACCAAAAGAGCCACTGTGATTTAGTGGAGCGAAAATCCATTATGACTCTATCCAAAGGTAATGACTTTTTCAAGCCTTCCAGCTGATTCTCCAAAACAAGAGTGGGAGCAGAAAACACACACAGCGGACAAATCAGGCCTTTATATGGAGCAGCAAGAGGTCCTGCATGAGCCAGCCACTAACATCATCTCTGCTTTTGGTCTTTTATCTCCTCGATAACTCACAGCAGTGGGGACAGAAGCATCTCTATCGTAACTGAGCTGGATTACAGTACGTAGCCACAGTCGGGCATCTCAACTACAACCACACAGCAAATGAGGAACCGCAGCAGTAGTACTATTGATTTGTTGCTTGTCTGTCATTACATTGGGCAATAAAGCTGAGGATTATGGCTGCAAAACGCTGAGGAAATATTGAATTTCCATCTTTTACATTATAGATTGTCCATGCTCAAAATAACACTGACATTTCTGCAAAAACTGACATATTTCTGTAGTAATGATGGCTCAACCTGTTATTTGCTCAAGCTTTAAAGTGCTCCTCATTTTCTGCAACACTATCGCCATCTATCAAGGTATTCATTACCCTGAACAAGGCAACTAAGCTTAAGTTACTCAGGTTAAAAGTCTGCCTAAAGAGGATACATTTGTGTGATTCTTTATTTCTTTAGCTATCTTTTTGTTAAGTGCTGGAGGCCCTTGAGTAAATTGAGTAACTTATGTGAACTTACTTCTTAATAAAAGAAGCAGTGAGTGTAGCTGGAGAGCTGCATGGCACACTGTGGTATCACATAAAGGAGAGTAAAAAAAGCCAAAATCATAAAAAAAAAAAAAAAAAAGAATACTGCAGTGTCCAAAAGAACTTTGGACCTTGTCATCGAGCAGTTGAATTGCATCCCTTGCCGCTACTATGTGGAGAGTACTGAAACTGCAGCTGAAGCACCATTTTGGTAAGAGTTGACCTGCTCAGCAACAGCAGAGGCTCTGAGCATTAAAACATGCTACGCTCTCAGTACTGCTAGCGATGTGAGGCAGAACCTCTCCTTTGATTCTGATAGCAGGTGTATAAATAAGGCAGCGCTGCAGATTTCTGGCATACCCGAGTTTTACAGCCAGATTTCTATTGATTTTTTGAAAGCTACACACAGGATTGTGAATTGAGTAAAACTCACAACAGCAACTCATGCTTGTGGGTGGATGTAAATATCAAACTTGTCTGCTGGGTAAGATCCATTTAAATTCACCACATAAATGTAAGGAATAAAGAGGAATGGCAAAGTTAATGTGCAGTAGAAGTGTCATTAGCAGGCACATGTCATTTATGGAAACACACACACACACAGAATCTGATCTTTTCAGTGCAGCTTATTATTATCTACCATTTTTCTCACAGTTTGTCACCAATGCGTAGCTCTCCTATTGTAGTAGAATGGCTGTGTTAGCACAGTTAAAAATTAATGTGACATTACAAACAGGTCTGTGAAGCCTTATTAAGACTCATCCTTGATTAGAGCCGGCTTTGGTCCAATGCAATAATTGCAACCCCCTAAATTATTACAGCAGAGACTTCTTCACTGAGGTAAATAACGAATGCTAATCCTGCAAAGTGGTTAATTAAAAGGTGGCAGCAGCTCATGCTGCTTTACACCACCCTTACAGTATGTAATGAAGAACATGCATTGTTTGAAGGTTACAGTTATGAGAAAATATTCTTATAATGAAAGAAAAACAAACTACATGATAGAACTAAGCATGTTTTTTGGCATTAATGTATGCATAAAGTGATAAAGAATCAGATTTGTACTCACATCACTGACTTCAAAACACAAAAACAAGCAAGTGCCATCGCTCAGATCGCCAACCTGTCAAGACCTGTGTTTTCCCCCCCAGGTTGGCTAATACTTAAGCCTTTTGCCACAGACACCTTAGCTGCTGCTGCCATCTCCCCTCTGCCCTATGCTGCTCTTACATCAGTGCTACAGAGGCTTTCTCTTCACCTACAAAGAAGAGATAAGCGAAAGCTGGAGCTGACCCAAAATAAAAGCTCAGTATGAATCAAAAACATGCCAAAACTTTTAATCCTGTTGTATTCCTCAGCAAGATCAACAGCTTCAAGTCTGCTAATTAATACAGTATTTCTTTGTAAGATCACTTAAGATAGTCACTGTGCATTTATTAAATGCACATATTAAGTGCATATCATTTCACATGTATTATTACAGTTATGCAGATGATGCACAACTTTATGTGTCTTTGACATCAGATGAAAGCAGTCAAACAGATTTACTGTGTCAGCGTTTGGAGCAAGTAAACATCTGGATGAGGGAGGGAAAACCGAGAATGTTCTGTCTGGTTGCAAAGAAAAGAGGGTCAGCATTGGTAACTAGCTGGAGAATCCGCTCCTGAAGTCACCACCAATCTGACTTTCAGGAACCACATCACAGCTTCAAGCTTTTTATAAACTCAGAAACATCAACAGAACTAAAACTTTACTTTCCCAGAAAGAACAGGAGAAACGTATCCATGCATTCATCTCTAGTAGACTGGATTTTTTTTAACAGGACTTCCTAAAGAAGACCATTAAACACCAACAGCTCATCCAGATGCTGCTGCAAGAGCTTTAAGAGATCTGAACACATCACACCAGTTTTAAAATCATTACACTGGTTTCCAGTCAGTCACAGGATGGATTTTAAAACCCTGCTGATTGTTTACAAATCCCAGAATGGTTTAGGACCAGAACACATCTGTGATATGTTCAGAGAATATAAAGCTAGCAGAGCTCTTAGATCTAAAGACTGATGTCAAGTCCAGATCAGAGTCCAGACCAGAATCCAGTCCAGAGTCCAGACCAGAGTCCAAGCTAACCATGGAGAAGCAGCATTGAGCTGTTGTGCTGCAAACAAGTGGAACAAAATACCAGTAGAGATTAAACTCTCACAAGTAAACACTAATAAACCCAACTTAAAACATTTCTTTTTTCATATGCTTTTAATTATTTTGATTGATCATATGATTTTATTGTAACTTTGACTATTTGTTGCTGCTTTTTACTACTTTTAAATGCTTCTTTACACCATCTGCAATGCTTTTATTGTCTTGTGTATAGCACTTTGAATAGTCTTGTACATGAAATGTGCTTTCATAAACCTGCCTCGCCTTCCCTTCTACATTTGTATGTCCACACTCCTGTTGTGTTGATTTTTTTTCACTATACAAATGACTTAAACATGTATTGCATGTGGCAGTCAGGATGCAGCAACAAACACAGTGATCAAAATCATTCAGTGTCCCTTTCCAAGCAGGAAAAAAAGGGCTTTTTTTCTAACCACTAATGAATCCTCTTGGGGGTATGACTAAAGAGAAGCAGTGGTTCCTTTTAACGTGTTAAAAAAAGGGGGGGTGGGCTGCCATAGAAACTGCTAGTACACATATCTGGCAAAAAGCTTTTAAAAAGATTAGCAGGGGGAACTGATTCTTTTCAGTAATGCAGATGACAGAGAAGAGAAAAACAGAGCTAATGGCCTGTCTTCCTTTCCTTTTCCCTAACTATTAGTGTACACTTACCCTTCATACCGAATTTGGAGCGTCGGCCGTATTTGTTGATGAGAACGAAAAGGACGAGCAGGAGGACGCAAGCGAAACCCACCAGACCCACAGCAATGGTAACCTGGGAGAAACACAGATCGGAGATTAAACCACTGGATAGCATCTTTCATAGATTAAAGTGAGAAAGAAGGTTAAACATCTTGTTGTGATGCATTCTGGTTGATCGGTTGTAATTCTAACTTCTCCACAAAAATCCTGCTTTATCCAAATCACAGCAGCGTGCCATGTCTAACTTTGGAACTCTAAAACAATGAAGCTCTAAATGATGTAACAATAATATTACAATCTGCACAACTTGCTCCTCATCATCATAAAAAAGATACTTATTTTGTGTTCAATATCACAGCAATTACCTGAAGGGTAATTATTATCTATCTAAGAGGGGGTTAAAACAGCCAAACAATTAATATTTTGGATTTTCACAGCAGGCCATGCACAGTTGTAAATAATTAAAAATGGCTGATATAAATATTGTTGAGCTTGCATGGGGTCCCTGTGTTGTGCAAGCATAGCAAGACTTCTCATACTAAAGCAGTGGACAGTGGTAATTCAGGCATGCTGCATTTGAAAAGCATTTACAGAGGTGGTTGATGATACATTTGTCTTGAACCTCCAAAATTACTTCACAATTATATGGGATCGATTTAACCTTTTTGTTGCTGTTGGTTTCTTTGACATTATTAAACATTTTCTCCCACTGAAAATTGCTAGTATGTTCTATTCTACAGTCATTTGGCACATACTGTTATCCAAAACCTTGTATGTTTTGTGGGTGGGAAGAAGCTGGAGTACCCAGAAAGAGAGAATGCACACATACAGGGAAAAACTCCACACAGGCCACTGCTCAAACTTCCCTCACAGCCGAGGCTCAAACCTGCAACCTTCTTTCTCTGAGCCCACAGTAACCAGAATCCCACTGTGAATGTTTGCACAAACTGCAATACACTTAGCAAAATCATTTAGCTGGCTGTTTATGTGAAATCCTACTAACCTACTTAACTAAAAGCTTAGCCACTGCTATAGAAATTAATATAACAGCTTAGCCAAGCTAACGCAACAACTATAACCTAGCTAAAACTCTAGTAACTTTAGCACATCATGCTAACAAACTATGCTAGCTCTCATGATCTGAAGTTTAAAGGTAAAATATGTTCTAAATCTAGTCATGTTTGCTGAATGTACTTAAAAACTTTGGAGTGCACTCATTTTTTCCATGTTTGAATCTCTGAACCTTTGTTAATATTTCCTAAAAAAAAAAAAAAAAAAAAAAAAAAAACCCAAACAAAAAGGCCCTGAAGCTAACATGTACCTGCTAGGGTTTTTTGGTTTTTTGAAAAATGACAATATCTGAACATTTGCAGTTTGACTCCTACATTATGTTTGTGCTCACAAGCTTTACAAATAGGAATGTTTCCGATCATTAGCCTCCATGCCACATTATCTGAATGTGACAGCTAAACACTCTCATACGACCTCTGCATGCAGGTCAAATGAAAGATGACTCAGTAGAATATTTAGTATTTTTCCCAGAGATTTTGATTAATTTTGTCTAACCAATTTTCTCCTAAAACTGTTAGGACTGAGAAATGGATGCCAGTCATCTACGCATCCCAAAAACCAGAACCATCACACCACAATGACAGTAGTCATTATGAAAGTTACAAATTACACCTGTGCTCTTCCTGCTCTCATATATCAAGATGTCTGCCATTAATAAGTCTATTAACAGCCCATTAATGGTAACTTTATCTATCCAGTAGTATATCTCACTAGTGCTACTGTCAGTGCTGTATTACATTGTGGTGGAACATGATGACTCTAAATTAGCATAAACATTGCCTCTGCAGAACAAGATGCAAATAGTCAAATGCAGCTTTGTGATACATGCAGAATCTAAAAGTAAATAAATAAAAGTAAGGCCATGACAAACTTATTCTCTCACTGAACTGATGACCATTGTTCCATTGCTCTATTCTGTGGAAGAGTTAATCTATTGTTAATGTTGTTGGCATTTGCTGTCTCATTATGTTGATTGTTTTTTTTTTCTCTCTTTATGAAAAGGCACACACAGGTATACTTATATGTATATGGCAGGAATCACCAACTCTGCTCCTCAAAGACAGGTGTGCTGCAGGATCTCCTACTGCAACACACCTGATTCAAGAAAAATGGATCCAATAGCTTTTTATTAAGTTCTGCACAACTCTATTAACGACCCATTTGGATCAGATGTGTTGCTGCAGGGAAACATCCAGTATCTGCAGGACACCAGCCCTCGAGGATACTTTCATTAAAAGAGCTGGCTCTTGTAATACAACATAAACAATAGATGACTGACTTGTTCCTTTTGTTCTAAACATGGCATACATTCCTGACATGTAGTGTTAAATGCTACTTATTTCATGTATTTCTGACAGAATCTTTTGACAAATAGCAGAAATGGTTTGGGTTTGTGTTTAAACACAGCATCTCTCTCCGCTGAGACCAGGGCTGCCATTTTAACAGCTGTTTTATCAACACCATTAGGGAGAAAAACTCACCCCGAATGTATCTTCATCTTGTCGGCCTGATTCACCGTCTGATGGTGGATCTGCAACACAGAAGCACAAACCCAAGAATCAGTGGATTTGAGCAGGAATAAACCTTTTATGACTGTGGTTTCCACCCAAACCACTTTATATTTAATGCATAAAATAGTTTCCCCCTTTTGTTCATGGACTTTAATATCAAGCAAATGCTGTATGTGTTGATAAAAATACATGGAAAATAATAGGACGGGACTTTTGTCATCAGCAGCGGTGTCATTACACAATGTATTCATGGATCCTTTATTACATTAAATAAAACTAATATTCATACAAGCCGCTTAGGGCCAAACAGACTCAGTTTAGGAGCTCTGATGCACTCTGTCGTGAACATGACAGTATCTCCACAAAGTAAACTGGCTTAATTAATATTTTTTTACTCTGTAGTTTGCACACGTATTATGCTTTCCCATGTGTCTCTCCTTTCAAATAAATTATTTGTGTAGGATAAACATGAAAAGGTGCAAACAAAATCAATTTTTATCGGTAGAAGATCAGAAGGTATAAAGGTTTCAGTTGCAACTGTGTGCAGACATCAGATCTGACCTTTGGGAAAATTTGCTGTCTGACCAGACCTCAAATAATGTAACAGAAGACAAATGCATGCTTGTTTTTGCACATATTAAATATAGCAAGATTAAAAACAAGCTGCTGGAGTTCACACAATTATAAGCACAGTGAAAAAGTAAGTCGAAACAAAAAAAGACGCCACAAGTCACATTTTATCAAATCACTTGGAACACGCTAAAGCAGCACCAAATAAATCAGACTAATAATTAAACAGAAGTGAAGAATGTTTAACTCAGACCAGGAAGCTTCTGTAATATTTGCAGTCTTTGATGTTTAAATGCTGCTCGTCACATCCAGAAAAACAAAAGTTTTGGCAGACAGAAACAGCTTGTGGATTGTCATGAGACGGAGCCATAAAATGAAGAATGAACTGTTGTGGGAGAAACTCCAGTCTGAGGCCTCCAGCCAAGACATCAGAGAGTAATTGTGGGCAAATTAATGTCCACATGGCAGACTGGCTGCCATCAGCTCAAACACACATACACACACTAAACTAAAGTGTGAGTGTGTATGTCTTGCCTAGCATCTCTGCGTCCCTCCCTCCAAGCCTTGACCCCTGTCTCCTCTCCTCCCTCTGCCCTCCTCTCTGCTCAGCAGCGTTAGTATCAGTCAGCCTGTCAGGCTCTTGTCCACGGCTGAGCTCCCTCACACACCAGAAGCTGTGTGAGTGTGTGTGCGTAAGCCAATGTGAAGTCGCAGCCCGTCTCTTACAGCTCTCTACTCAGTCCATTCGTCTCTATGCTGCTCCTGCAGTAGCCTCATAATCCATGGCTGATTAGAAAGAACGACCCCGCAGTGAGATGGGAGGAGACACTGATGAGGGTCAGAGATCAAACTGGCCCACTTTGTTTAAGCTTTCAGCTACAACAACCAGAGGCGGATTCTCAAACCACAAACAAAAGACATTTGGAAGGCAGAGTGAGAGCTGGTAGTAACCACATATTCAGCTACACAACGGTGTCCATACTGTTGTTTTCTAACTCAGATGCATCAGATGTGCTGTTCTGTCCCATGTATGCTTAACTACACTCATTCTGACAATGCTACTGTGTTCCAGAGGGACAAGACCACTTTGGTGGAGGCATTATTCCATGACTAGAAAGCACCTAAATCAGTGCATAAATGGCCAAGCCCCCAAAAAAGCTGTGGTCAAAGGATAACACTCCTTTGAGGACTCAGTTGGGTCTTGCACTGCCCTGCATTTCAGGTTGAGTAACTCCAGTGTTAAATTATACTGTAAATTGATATTCAATATGATTCAACAAATGTGAAAAAGACTGGAGTTGTTCAGCAGTAGAGTTGAAAAGACCACCAGAATTATGAGACCAAAGTTCATTTACGTCTGTAAATTTCTAAAATTCTTTGGTATTGTTTATCTTGTAAAGACAGCCAAAACTCAGGACTATCCCATATGAAGGTGACATATTTCCATATTTTATGGATATTTCTTTCTATAATAATAACTTTGAAAAGGGGGTATTTTCACGACTAGCATATTTAGTGTCCTAGCCTACTGTTTTCCACACAGTATGGACATTAGCCCTGGATTTGATCATGTTTGTACTAGCAGTAGTGGCTTTTTAGAAGAGTTGGGGAAGTATTTACTCTAACAGTCAAAAAATGTTTAAATAATATTTAATGTGAGACTAAAACATTCATTCATTCATTTTCCGAACCGCTTATTCCAATTCAGGGTCGCGGGGAAGCTGGAGCCTATCCCAGCTGGCTTTGGGCGACAGGCAGGGTACACCCTGGACAGCTCGCCAGTCCATCGCAGGGCCACACACAGAGAGACGAACAACCACACTCATGCTCACACTCACTCCTAGGAGGCAATTTAGAGTGACCAATTAACCTATCATGCATGTCTTTGGATGGTGGGAGGAAGCCAGAGTACCCGGAGAGAACCAACGCATACACGGGGAGAACATGCAACACACAGAAAGGCCACTGACCAAACCAAGGATCAACCAAGCCAAGGATCGAACCAGCGACCTTCCTGCTGTGAGGCCACAGTGCTAACCACTGCGCCACCGTGCAGCCCTCGAGACTAAAACAACATATTAAAAATTAAATGTAAAAATATACTCAAGTTGGCCAAAAGCATACTTTTGATTGGCAGTCCCTTACGTATATTAGCAACCAAAGATCACATACAGTAACTAAAGGCTCATATGCTTCTATAAGATGTTTGTTGGAAAACCTTTGAATCAGCTGTGGTCTTAATTTTTTATAAACCAAGATAAAGTGCCAGTTTTTGCTTTAGTGGCTAGCTAATACTATTGCTCATGAGCTAATGCTAATGAACTCTAATGTCCTCAGCTTTTTTTATGCTTTTAGGCATAGAAATAAAAAAAAAAATCAAAATCTTCAACTCAAACAGTCGTGTATACTGTTTGCACATATTCTTAACAATTATGCATAAATCCATCATGACATGAGGAAATATATCTCTATACATCTCAGAGCTTCAGATCATTGCCATCTTTATCAAGTCTATTGTTTAACATGTTTCATAAGGAAAAGGAAGAAGTGGTTGGAAAGAGCAGTTAGATGTTCTTACAGCCATGGTTTTTGTGAGACATGAGACCCACCATTTGTTTCGCCAGTGTGTAGACACAACACATGATGACGAAACTGCCATTTCCTGGTTGGCTTCAGGCTTTAACATCACTTGTCTGTTATTACAAATCAAAACTATTTGGCTCGGGTGATAAAACTGACAATGATTTGGGATAAAATACATTACTTTTGTAACTTGACTTTCACCATCACGGATGTCCTTTTTTATTCTTTACATGTAGTTTCATTGGGAACACTAAAGATAGAATATTCTTTTAATACAGTATCTGCCTACATTACACAGACATGTTTTAGGGGAGGTCTGATGTCCTAAATAACAAGTAAATGGAAAGAATTTTAGGGTTTTAACTTTCGTACCATTAATCCCTGCAAAAATGTTGCCCAAGGTTTAAAGTAAATGGCTGATCAGAATTAAATCTATAAACCCAAAAACACGATGATGGTGCCACTCTGATTGGAGCGTGACATGCATGTAATAACAGTGCAGGTTATTCCACCCTACACCTTCACTGTACTGAGACACTCCTGAGTGAGTGAAACGGATGTCCGTGCTGTTTAGCAAGGACATGGAGAGAACAAATAAGAGAATAAGAGTACCACTAAAACCTTTTAGGACTATTGCACAAAGGGAACAAATTTCTCCATGGTTACCACCTTGAAAGTGACTGGGTCTCAGTCATACACGAGGACCCAGAAATGATGGGTCTGGTGTCTCAGTGTAAGAGTGTGCACTCACAGACACCAAGCAAGCCAAAGAAAAGAAAAACAAAAAAATGAAACAAAAAGGTTTATGTTTGAAAATAGAAACACTCACCTATGTCCACTGTGTCTGCAAAAGAAAAGACAGAGACAGTCACACTATGTCAAAGAGTTTTAACCCTGGAATATTGACCATGGGGAGAAATTTGCCAGTCTTTGTGGGATTTCCCCCCTTCCTGTGAACTTCAGCATGAACTGCAAGTGAACAATCTACCTGACTGAACTGTGGATGAACTTTGGCAGGCATCCACACTACAGGGACTAGCTGCACATTCTGCACCCTGTGTTGGGACATCTCAATGACAACCTAATGCTTCCTAAAGTTTTGCTATATATAAGGAATATGTAATGCATAGGGAGGGAAGGAACGAATAAAGCAAGTTAGACTAGCTGAAAATTTGCTCCAGCCACAAGTTTTATTCCCAAAATCTTGCCCGTGCTAGATCTTATGGCAATAAGTTTTTTTTTTTTTTTTTTTTTTTTAAATCTTATGTAAACTTTGTGGAAAGAAGCCTTAGATAAAACAAAAAAAAGAAAAAACAAAAAAACAAGTTCATTCTACTCACCGTTTTCATCAGGGGGCGTGAGGAAGTGACCGTATACCGTCTTTGTAACCGTTCCCAGGTGGTTGCTAGCCTCCAAGGTGTAGTTGCCGTTATTGATGTGTGTTGGGTTTTCGAAGATCAGACAGCCCTCCAGGTCATCCTGATAGACATCCATTTCAGTTCTGATGTATTGGTTCTGCTGAATCTCCTTTTGTTTGTAGAACCAGCGCAGCTTGGGGTGGGGGTAACCACGAACCGTGAATTCGATGCAGGTATGAAGGCGCTTATCTGGCTCAGCCAGTCTCAGGATGACTGGAGGAACTGCAATGGGAACAGAGGAGAGAAAAGACACATTTTCAGCATCATTCCTAAGAACACCTACAAGTCGTCTTTGACTTCTAAAAAATATAATCAGCATGTCTGGTTTTTGTTCTAAATTATGGAACGCAAGGGACCTTTAATGTGTCGGAAAGGTTTCACAACCCTTGGGCGGGTGAAAACCTTTCCTAAAACGTAAAAAAAAAGAAAAAAAAAGCAGCATCAGACTGAATAGACCAGTTCTGGGAGGGATGGCATTTAGGAGGCAGGTTTCTTGCTTGGAGTGGTGATGAGCCTTTTATCATATCCTACATATTGCAGCAGCAAATAGAACAATAAGGCGTGCCAACAGATCATAGGACTTGCTTGAAATAGACAGAGGAATTTCCATAGCACGAACAAGCAGTTTTCATTTTTATCCTGACATACAGCCACACTCGTCGGTATCCAAAACTCCGCCAAGCCGAGAGGCAATTTATCACTTTAATACCATCAGATACACTTCATAAACAATTCATCCACTGATTTGTCTATGCGATGAGTCACTCTTGCTGTTTCATCATCAAAAGGAAATATTTGGCAGTTAGTGTTACCTGGCATCCTCTTATGGCGTCTGTTCTACATTCAACTACCCCATCCCCCCTTCACACCAAACCTACCCAGCCACCACTCACATTCACACAGTCATGATACACCATTGGCTTATTTCTTGCTGCATCTCAATGAAGCCTGCAATTTCCATAGACATGCATGAGCAATCCGATTTATTCTGCTAGATCAGGGCTGAATGTGTGTTTATGCCATCATTCAGCTGCACCAGTGGATCCTCACCTGCTGTTCCAAGCAATGCGATACTAAACAGCATGTTTTCTTATATAATTCCAAGAAATGATGGGGAGGTTAATTGAGTGATATATATTAAACAGATATTATTGATATGAGGATTAATATGGCTGGATTAACCTGTTTGGAAACCACATTTACTGCACCAAACCTAACTCTCATATCGTGAAGTGTTTCAAGATCATTCCTGTCTGAGTACGAGTATCAGTTGTAAATTATTTTATGATGCTGGTAGAAGTTAGGAAAGGCCATTGTGATTAAGCCTCTAAGGATCATAAAAGTCTATACCAAAAGTAATTGCTTTCAATTTACTCAATGCAGATATCTTGGCTTTTGAATCAACAGGTTTTGCTGCAGGCAGTGTTAATCCTGCATGTCATCTTTTCCTCATCTTTTTCTGGAGAGTAGGATCTCGGAGGGTTAGAATGCAAGGTGAGATGTATTTACAGCAAAACTGTTGGGATTATTTTAAAAATGAAAAATGCTAAGTCCACAGATCTCCATTAGAGGGTGTGAGGAGTTACTCTTGATCTGAAACCTAAACCGCCTTTGCCTCCTTTATTACAATGCAATATTAACTGTGATTCCTTCATAAGTTCTCTCCAGAAGTCTGTGCTCTTAACTTTATAAGTGAGTCCAGCTGACCTTCACCAATTTGTATTTAAAATCCCGTTTTTGGCACCACGCTGTATGTATGGCCTAAAAGAAACTAAATTACTATTTTTTGCCTCTTTTCCCTTCTACTCCTTTGCATGGACACAATGCCCTTTTGTAATGTGGGTCAAGAAATAGGGGTCTTCTAGCCATCCAAATGGCCCCAAATGCCCCAAATGAAGGTCTAGATGATCAATTAGACCTGAAAAATACAGGCACACTCTATTTCTGCCAAACAAAGAAGCAGCACAATAGATGGGAACTGATCATTGCTCCTATTATGAAAAAGAGCCCAAAATACTTCTTACTTCAAACAAAAACTAAGAAATCTATACCTTTCAAGAAGATACTTGTAGACATGGTGGAGCTAACTTTCAGCCATCTCATTGAACAAACCCAGTATAACCACAAAAAAAACTTGTAACCTGGTCCAACGAGATCAAAAACTTTCCAAGATCTCTACCAAATGGGGCAAAAAGTAGATTGAAAGATAGTTTACTGCAGCTGATTTGATGATGGGTGGTTTGCCACAGGTGATCCCCATCTATAGAAGAGGGAATGCCCTTTATAGATGGGACAGAAAAAGATTCTGAAGCCTACTCTGCTACAGTCTTCCAGTAACAGAAATGGAAGCGAAGGATTAACAGCAACACAATAACCCAAATGGTTTTCATGTGAGCACTATAAATGGTTTCCAGTGAAGACTGTCTGTTTAGGTATTGTGTCAATGTGATTCTGCCTCTCTACAATAGCGGACCTTTCACACCGCCCAACAGAAACGTTCCAAGCAGCAATAAACACATCTGACCATTCCCAACCCTGTAATTGTAAACCCTTCAATAACACTGTATCATTAAGTGACACACTTCAACCAATCAATTAAAAGTGATTACCACACACTGTGATCTGTATTAAAAATTACCGTCAGCTTGTTTGTAGACCTCTCATGTTTTCCAACCAAATAATCACCTCATAGAAACATGAATAAACTTTTCATTGGTGTGTGGAAATAGTCATTTTCTAAATCTATTATGTGGCAGGCTGCATTGCAACAAAGCCTTCCAATTGATCTAAAGGAAAGGATTGTGTGTGTGTGAATGGGATGGTGGGAGAGCATGAGCAGGGCTGTGATTGTGAGTGGAGAGTGAAAGAACAGATAACAGTAAAAAACGACAGAAGGACGAGTGATGCAAGAGTGTCCGTAGAGCTGTGCTGCACAGAAACAAAAGTAAGCTGGGAAGAAAAATGAAATTCTCCTGGTGATGGACAGTTAGAGGCTGATCCGTTTTCCCCTCAGCAAGGCCCAGTCTCAGTCAGTACAAGTCATTACATGGTACTACATATGACCACAGTGTCATTGTAGGGTCCATGCAGATGACAAGCTTTGATAACTACAAGCCTTTGATCAGTGAGAAGTCTAAATGCAAGGCTATTTTTGCATGTTATCCAGTTCGAACACTGGTTGTATACTCAAAACGCCATGTTTCAGTTAGATTACAGATAGGACATCATGGCTGGCGGTGACATGGGGGCAGCTGCAACTTCAGTGGTTCCTTTTTTTCTGCAGGGGCCCCCTTTTCATAACCAACAGCAATGTCAAGCCCTTCCATCCCGCTGCCATGTGCACCACAACACATGCAATGAAACGTACAAAACAGCTTTGCTGGTGGACACAAAGTCTTTGATTATTGGTTATTACTTCATTAATTATAGTTTAAACCATATCAGTACTCAGTTCCTTTGCTATAGTGTGAGACTTTAATGGCTGGGAAACTCTGCACGCTACTTTCAATGAGTTAAGTTGAGCATTTGAAGAGGTGGGTGCTGCTTTAACTAGCGACCTGTCCAAAGTGTACCCTGCCTCTCGCCCAGTGATTGCTGGGATGGGCTCCAGCTTCCCCATGACCCTTAATTTGACTAAGCAGTTAAGTAAAAGAAATGAATGAATGGATGCTGCTTTAGTAAAACAGCTTTAGAATTGAATCTAAATTAATCAGGAGGCTTTTCTTTGTGTTCAGGATGAGATACCCCAAGTGGTGTTGGAACTTATTTGGGTTCATACTGCAGATGAGACACGCCGTGGTCTCTTATTAATACCCATTACCATTCCTTCACCATGGCTGGATTAAGCTCAGGGCAACATATGCCTTGTCTTTTGTTCTTTTGTTGATTTGTTATTGCTTGCTCATTCGTATACTTTCACAAGTTTCACAAATTATTTAAAAAATCATGTTTTATGTAGCCTAGCCATGCCACATGTCACCCCCGTCCCCCATGTCATAACTGCCCTGGATGTCAGCACCAGTTTGAGAATATCTGCTACTTATTCTCTAAGGTCTAAAACACACTGCATTATAGATTTCAATCTGTTATATGCAGCATTGGATAGGGTGAAGTCACATTATTACTCTTAATCAAATATCCTACCTTGCTCAGCTTGCTGTAAAAAAAAAAAAAAAAACAACTACTAACTCAAATATAAGTTTGTGTTGTATTATTAATAGGGAGCTGCATCGTGCATAAGGGACCGAAGGAGGAAAACAAGGTAAGATATGTGGGTCCACACTGCCGCAGAGCTGCTACTGTTCCTGACAGCGGCATAACAATGTGCTTGCAGAATTTGCATTGTGGTTAATTACGGTTTCACTAAAATAGCAAGCTCATCTTTGAATGCAGAGAATGTCACTTGACGGCTGGTAATTTTGCTGTCAATCAGATTACTCCCTAATCAGAGCAGCAGTTTAAGCTATTTTATGACATTTCCAGAGACAATAGGCTGCACAGGGGAGGAAATGTAATTACCATCAGAGCATGTGGTGAAAAATTAATAAGTTAATTTGCAGCACCAGCAGAGTGTCAACAGGAAAAAAAATGCCTGGAGATGTACATCCACTGTGTGTCCGTGTGAAGGAAGCCCTGAAGACTTGATGTTGCGAAGTTAATCTGTCACTCTAACATGGGTCTCAGCAGCTCTGCTCCAGTAGGGAGTGTTGGATTTGTTGACAAATCTTCCCTGTCCTGCAGAGTGATGCATTGCGAGCAGCTACAATAGATTGTGGTCTACAAGAGGAAGCTTTCTACAAAGAGAAAAATGTCAGGCAGCTTTGATAAATATTGGCTTTGAATACAGTCTGTCCCAAATCTGCCCAGGGCCAATGCGCTCGGTAGACTTATGTAAGAGTTGAATTATATACGGTAATTCACAGTCTGGATGTTGGAGGAACCTTTTGACAGTCACCAAATCATTGCTGTTTCATTGCAGTGGATCCGTTTTTCTTTTTTTTCCCCTTCTTCTCTCTTCTCGCTCAGATCAAGGCTGAGCTTTCAAGTGGGCTGGAGGGTATATTCTTGCTAATTGGCTACATCAATTTCACTTGGTTTGTAGCTGTGCAACACCTCATTGCATTCTAAATGTACCTGCATAATTTGGCTGCTCAGCTTGATAAAGGAGATTTTTTTTTTCCTGTTCTAAATTATTCTCTCAGACTGTCTGTGTCATTAATGCATGATAAATTTAAGTCTCCAACATAAGCCCATCAAAGTTGCCATGAAAGACTTTTTTCTGTAAAAAGAGAAGCCACAGAGCACGCTTCGCTCCAAGCATTCTCTTTATGGCATTAGATTTCAGATGAGCATTTTATAGGGCATTTTATATGTTTTTGGCTGTTGGCATGACTGCGCTTTACAATAAGCCTGAACGATGTTTGGACTGAACATTCGCTGCACTGAAAGTATAGACTTTTTTGTTTTTCTAAGTAGAACTTGTAGTTGCTTTCTAATACTCATTCTGATGTCTTTCCTCCTTGGCATCGAATCAAAACACAAATAAAAGCTTCAGATCAGCAAAGCGCCAAAAACCTCTCAAACCTGCAGGTGACCAGTTAATCAAGTGCATTTGATTAGGAGCGCCTCAGTGCCACTTAACCATCTTAGTTTCCATGGAAGCAGTAAAGGTGTACTTAGTTTATTAAACGCTTCCTCTGTATTTTGACTTTCTTTTACTCCTATTAAAAATAAGTATTATTCATTTGAGTGTTTTTTTTTTTACTCAAGGAGCTTGAGTTTCAATTTGTCTTGATTACGGAAATCTCCGAAGTTCTCGTGATTGCATATTCAATATGAACTTCTGTGTTTATGCATGTCACGCAGGATTAAATATCTAGTGTTACTAACTTCATAATGAGGCTATCGGCTAAACAAATAATGTTCATACTAGTATTATAAAATTGTAAAAGCGGATTTTCACCCTTACAAAAGAAGAGTTTTTTCAAATCCTGGTAGAGCCCAGCTGAACTGATGGCCTCAAATGTAGATAACCCACTTACTCTGTGGTAGGTAACAAGATTTCATTTCAAATAATCACTGAACCAGCAGGCTTCACTGATTAACAACAGAGCAACATGATTTCACATTTTAAGCATTTGAGTCTTATTCGGAGCATTCATAACAGGTGAGAAAATCAGATTAAATAACCAAAACATAACTGCTGTGACACAACAATACAGATGTCACAGGGGCTTCGGGGCTTATGCTTTTTATCACAGAGGGACTCTCTCAAGTGATTCTGCATTTAATCTTTGAAACAGTGACAAATTAGCCTTTTTAGCCATGCTATCACAACTTATCTCGGTCGTCTTTTACTGGAAATCCTCATTTCTATTGGATGGACTGAAACAATATTTTTCAGGCTTTTATGCTTCAAAGAGTGTGATGACTTTGACAGTGGATGATCCTTTTCTTTTATGGGCACATCATCAGTTATTTAGGAGTGCAGTCAGGACTGACGCTGTAGGTGTTAGATGTTAGTCGGCGTGCGTCTAATATCTTCATCTGGATATACTCCAGTGATGAGTAAACTGAGGAATTAACAGGGAATAGAGCAGCTCCTGTGACACCTGCTGTCTTGCTCCACCGTTGGCTTAATAGGAGTGTAAATTATAGAATGGAAATAAACACTGTTGCTTTAACAAAACAAGTGATTTTAGCTAGCACAATATTTTATCCCCTTACATTTTTAGCTATAATAATTTGGTTTGCCTGCCAGGCTCATGTGATTGTATGGTCTGTGCTTCTTGTAACACATCACACAGCTAGAACCACTATGAAATATTTAATCCCTGACTTGTTTTAGATGGTGAAAATGAGCTCCCCTGCTAGCCCTGATCTGAGCTGTGGTTAGCCTAGCTCGGCAGTCATAAATCCTTTTGATTCTTCAAATTTAGGAGCCTCTGCTGCCTACTTAGAGTTCAGGACAGGAGTTGGTTACCTTTCATTTTATACTTTAAACATGTGCTACTTCTATTTATCCATTTTGTCCAAATAAAGATAATAAGTTAATAAAAAAGTGCTAAAGTTTCTTTAAGGACAATCAGAATCTCCTTAACCCTCTGGGGACCAAGGGTATTTTAGACAAATAAACCTGACTTTTTTTGTTTAAATGCTAATAAACACCACCTTTCAATGCCCCTTAATGTCCTATACCTTGGTTTTGTTTTTATTTGTTTGTTTGCTTTTTTTAATTGAAATATCATAAACTGCTATGTAAATGAGGCTCCTTTGCTTGAAATAAAGAGTATTATAATTTCGAAGCATGACTAAAGGTACTGAAGCACCGCAGCTTTCCGAAATCACTGTCAGCTGCACACACTATATCTGCTACCAAGTTATACATTGGTTACAACGCTGTTGTGTCGTTTATGTTGAAATAAACTACTTGAGTAATGCAAATGTTTGTTTGAGCAATTAAGCATGGTATGTGTGCGTAAAAGCTGTTGTTTCATGATTTATCGGCCTTGTAAATACAGAAGGCAGCTATCCGACTGCTAATGAACCCGATGCATAGTGATGACACTGTTTGGAGGCGTTTCCTGAGGCATCATCGGCTCTGATTGGACAAACACGTGTCATGCGCCAAAGACAAAGGCTCTGATTGGAACACCTATTTTGACACAACACTGTATCACCTTTGAATGGGCTACAGTGATGCCGGAACTACCGCCTGAAATACCGGAGTCTCCCGATTAAGAGGGGAAAAAAGTAAGTTTCTATCTTTTATGGTTCGACAGCTATGCTCGATTAAACACAACATGGTCCCTGGCATTGCCGACAATGCCGACGTCCCCAGAGTGTTAAGATCTGGGTTAACCTCTTCATTAGCCCTAACCTCTTCATTACTACCGAGACACTGACCCTAACCCTGATCCAGTAGTATCACCATCCAGTGGTGATGAAACGGTTGAAATATCATAAACAATTCATCCAACATTTAACATGATAATTAAAATAAAATAAGGTTCTCTACAGTACAAGTGGAATTCCAACAATGAATGTAAAGGAGTCAATGATCACCTGAATAAAACTTTAAATCAGAGTGAAATTTACACCCCAGCTAACACTTAAACCCTTCCCACCAACAGTGAGGACTCCCTTTTCTTATATCCAAGTGAACTCAGCCCCTCCGTTCTACAGTGTTAACAAAGCTTAATCTTTTAAATTAAATACATCGAGATACTTAATGTACCACTATTAACCTTGGTTATATTACACATAAACAGCTATGCAAATTACAAGATTAATCAAACTAATTACTTAGAAAGAGTAAATATTTAATGTCAACATACTTACCTTCATGTAACATGTGCAGCAGTATTATACGCTTGGTGTTGAAGCACTGGAGACTTTCTCTTGGTAATATTATGAGCGATAATTTAACTATCAGCTGTAAATTTAACCCTCCCATTCAGAATAAAATCAGAAAATTTCCAACTTACACTGTACGTTAAGCTGGATGGAGGCATTGGTCATCCCCACCACGTTCTCTGAGATGCAGGCCAGCTGGAAGTTGTTATCATCTCTGCTGATGTTCAGGATATTCAAGCTGATGGAGTGGATGTTCGGCCAGTCAATATTTGCCTGGACAAAGAGAAAGACGGGAACAAAATGAGTTTAGATCTGTGTTTAGCTGCGTGACGGATCTACTGTACAAGACATACTATTGTACTGCTGGGGTTTAAATTTTTAATCACTTAATTAAAACCAAGGTTAATTATTCATCAGTTAAATTCCTGTTAAAGGAAATGGAATGCAGTCCAGAAGTGCACACTACCTGTGGGAATTAACCAGTTATTGATCCAATAGACTCCTATCACCATGGATATAGTACTGCAGCAAGCCTGAAAAGGGGGATGCAATCTGTATTTTGGCACTAACTGATGTGCAGCTCTTCTTCACCTCTAGGTAGCCAAATACAAATGGGTCCTTCGTGCCTCCAGCTGGCTGGATTCCCACTCCCAAACACTTCACTCTTCCTAATACATTATCTGTATGTGCTTCAGCATGAAGCCTGCAGCTGAGGTGACTTTCATCTGTAAAGTCAATGTAAGCATTAAAGGCACAGATGACAAACACAACCACACAGCACTTTTAGAGACTCCTGTTCTCCTTTTTTTTGGACTATATTTTTGTAGTTTGTATTGCAATAACATCCCTTGGGTCTGTCCCAGAATAATGGCTTGCCAGTCTCATTGTGGGTTCAACTAGAGCATCTCAGTCAGACAAAAGCGGCTCGTTTTGCCCAAGGGGAGATCATCATGGTCGCCCTCAAACAATCTGTAAGAAGTGAAGGTAACCACTGTGGTGTCAACCTACAACTTTCTGAGTGACCATTCCGTCCTACTTCTAGTCATAATTAATAACATGGCGACACGTCATAAGAAGCCCCCTGCATGGATTTTAACAAGAGATAACCCACCATAACGTCACGTTTGAAAGTGCTGGATTTCACAAAGTGCTAATGTAAAGTAGCATGGTGTAGATTTTCCCATTTTGTATTTTAATGCAATCAAATACTAAATATTGTGTTCATTCATTCATTCATTCATTCATTCATTCATTCATTCAATAATTGATTCATTTTCTACAAAGCTTAATCTAATCCAGGTTGGGGAAGCTGGAGCCTGTAGCAGGGATTAGCAGGCCAGAGGTAAGGTACACCCCGACAGGTCGTCATTCAGCGCAGGTGAATTTGTTTTCAAAAGATTAAAGTCCAAAATATTTTCCTATCCATAACCAAGTACTTTTACTGGCTTACCTTATGTACATTAAAAAGGTAAAGTAATGCAGTAGCAAAGCAAAGGGGGGAAACAACAAAATGATAATGGGAATGACACTTTCCTGTCAGTTTATTTTGGGTGCAGCTAGTGCTGAAAAGTAGCAATGTCTGACTTTGAAGGAGTTACCAGTGAGTGAAATATTGATGGTAAGGGGCCACTATTTCCATGCACTGAAAACTAGCACAAATAGCTCTCAATCAAACGTCAGTGAGACAGATAAGAATGTGGTGGGCGTTCAGCTCCTGCTAGCTTGGGCTTTTTGGAGAAAGATGTCATTATATTCACAAAGCTAAGTTAAGTAAGAACTGAGTCTATTGGACACACATATGAAACCATTAACCATTTATTAATATATAGTTGTTTAGTTATGTGTTTGTTTCAGCTAGACAGTTTTGGGTCATTATTTTTCCTTCAATCTTTTTTGTGCATTTCTGTCATTTCAGTTACAAATCTTCATTTGATATTAGCATCCAAGAGATTTTCTGAATGTTTTATTTTCCCAACATGCCATTTTAATGCATATACCCATAATGTTGAATATAGGAAGTGTACACCAGACCTGTTTTTTCCTAAATATTTCGATCAGCAGGAGAGGAAATTAAAATCTCTGCTACTGTTAGGGAGAATTGAAAAGCATCCTACCAATCAAGCCAAACTTTATCCAAAAACTTGTCCAGCTCCGATTGATTCTGGCTCCGAAGTGTCCAAGATCTCAAAAGCTGTCGGCAGAAGTAACTCTTTGAAAACCACAGCTCACAAGCCGATGTCTGCATCACTGTGGCTGTGTCTTTCTATCACATATTCTGTGGGAATCAATTATTCACTAACTTGATTTTAACCTGCTTGCAATTCTCCTGTCAAGTCCTGAAGCACAAGCTCATAAACACCTGGATTTATCACTAAAGTATTTTCCATTTAACTACAGAAATCATTCACTGGGAACTGACCTCTTACAAGTATAACTGGCCAGCAGCTCAGTGTTGCATCTAAATGCATCCTGCTGCTGCTCAGCAGTGCTACAATGATAACTTCTGTCAGGAGGAACCCAGGCAGTCACGCAGCAAAAATCAGTCACAGTCAACTACATTCGACAGGCACTATCCCGAAGACAGAAGACTGAAATTACCAGCACGGTAGCTGCTAATGTTTCAGCTAAATAACTTCATTTCTATCATTTAAATTTAATAATCTGTCTTTTTTAAAATGATTATATGTAAAAAATCTGCTTTTTTTTTTATCAATATAAATAATGGACAGCGAGAAAATAGTGAAACTAGAAGAGATGTACTCCTTTACAGTTGTTCTAAAACTGTACAAAATGTTTTTTAATGTCTTAATGAGAAAGATTTAACCTCTGGTTCAGGCTCACACAAAGCACTTAAACATGGTTGCCAAACATCATTAACACTTGTTGCCATGTGACCAATCTCTTGCAGGTTCGTTCTCTCCGTCTGGAGCCTCCCAGATGCAGAAAAATAGGAGTGTTCAGGAGTGATGGAACACTAGAAGCAGCTGGAGGACTGTTAGGCACAGTGCAGAAGGAAATCAGAACAGTAGGAAATCGCTAAAGAAATATGGAAAATAACCTCACATACATTTTGCCCCAGTGCATGTTGGGACATTATAATACCAATTACACATCTGCAACCACGTGATCAGCAGTCAAACAAACAGTGATCAGAACTGATGGGCCATGTTGGCTGAATATGAGCGGATGCTATTCTAGTTTGAGAACAGCTGCATTAATTAGTTAAGTCACATCTGAGGAAAATCTGCCTGCAGATGAGAAAAATAAAGCAGCATCATTAATATTTTGCCATGGGATGTTTCAGTATTTTTAAGTGGGTTTTAGTGACGTAATTACAAGCACTCAGTGATGCACTCTTCGTTTGGAAAATCAGAGGAGGAAAATCTCATGGAGGAGTTGAGCTTATCTCTACTTAGACTACGCCTGCAGAATATAAAAAAGCGAACGTACCGCCCCACATGACCGGTGTTTACTTTCTCACTTTTCCCAAATGAAGAACATCCATTGCTGAACATGTAACTTCAAACAGAATCACTTTCCAACATTAATGATCAGCTCGGGTTCGAAAGTCTCCTGGTGTAGTCTCAAATGACCAATGAGACGATAAAAATAAAAAATTCCTGGGTGGACGAGTTGTGGCATTAAATAAAGGGAGATAATTGTAATATCAGTCAAATGAGAGAATGTAAAAAAAATTTCTAATCAATAAAAGCCATTGTCCATTGAATGGATATAATATTGTACGGTGACCAAACAGTGACAGAACATTTGCTTTCACAAAAGCCCCATTTTCCCCAAGCAGTTTGGCTTGGCATGGAACAGGTTGGTACAGTTTGGCCTGGTAAACCCTCATCTCTGTCGAGCTTCCATAGCGAGCTGTACCATGGTAGGCAGGGTAAGACCCCTTACCTAAATTATTACAAAGAAGAACGCACATTCAGCACTTTGTGTTTTCTTCTCTGCATGTGATTTTAAAAAGCAAAGAATCCATCGTATGGCGCCGATCAACATTTGTTCAATTTACCAAATGATGGTTCTTTTGACCAATCAACGGATTACGGTGTGCATTTTTTGGCACTTCTGCATACGCCTCACATTTTACCGTCGAAGGGTGCTGCTTGGTCAAGATCTACTGTTCAGGGTGGAACAGACCTGGGACCCAAACAGAAGGGTCCCTAATAAGTTTAAGGTTTGAATCAGATATTCTTGCACTTTTTGCCTGTCGAAACATTAAAAATGTGTACTGGTCTATTCCGAGTCAGACCCCTTGTTGGAAATGAGACCAACGTTGACAAAAACCAAACAGTCGGCTCGTCACAAAAACCATTGATACGTAGGATGTGGAGCGACACGTGTTTCTGGGTGAATACAAAAGTGCTGCTGTGGTGTAAAATGAACTATTTAAAGTGTTGACTTGAAAGTTTGATCGAGTTGTTTGATATCGTACATGGATTTCAGGACTGCTGATGATTTTATCTCTATTCATAAGTTCATTTTTAGCATAGCTACAAGTGTGTGACTGACCAGGTGTGTGTTGATGGAATGCAGTCCGTGGACAGTCCAGTCAACTTCAGGAAGCGGGGATCCGGATCCATTGCAGCTCACCGTCACATTGTCACCCTCCATCACCAACACGTTGCTGTGGCTCACACTGGTCTCTGGTAAATCTGAAAGCACACAGATGCATCCACACACACACACACACACACACACACACACAAAAGAGCATATGTTCACATTAATATACCCCTGTCACATATTTTCACACCAAATCAATTAATCTCCTTTTATAAACATAACAAAATGAGCACATAGGAAATGGTGGAACACACACACACACACACACACACACACACACACACACACACACACACGTGTGTGTGTAATAGATGTCCCAGAGGATGAGTCACTGCAAGGAGATAATACCACACAGCCTCCAGCCTCAGAGTCAACACTCTGCTCGTCACATCAGATTCATCCTATGAACTCTGCTACTCCTCCTCCTCTTTTCATCACAACTTGTCTCCCTGATAGTCGCTCTTAACCCTTTCCTTCCCTTTCGCTTTATGCTACCTGTTCTCCACCATCCTCCTTCCCCTTCCCGCTACCTTCCCCTTTCTGAGACGTCCCTCCTCCTCCTCTTACCGCAGTTGTGGATGTACATGTTGTGCAGTCGTATCTTGGAGGCTCCGTTCCTGCAGTAAAGCTGCTGTGTGTGAAGACCCGCCTCCCCTCTCTGCTGCCACAGCTGGATCCAGCGGATGTCACAGCCACAGTCGAACACGACTCCATCCAAACGTCTTGAAAGAAAATTCAGGAAAGGCACGATTAATTGAAATCACGCCAAGCAAACAGCAGCATCATAAACAATTTTAAAAAAGGAAGAAGAGAGAAAGGCAAAGCATTTGTAATAACATCGGCCCCGACCGCGACATCAAAGCCATTAAAAAGGTCAATCTACACATTTCACTTGCTTGAATCAAAGATGCTTCTTAAATCCCCTCCAGTTTTCTTCCTTATCAGGACTGTGTTACTCAGAATGCAACTCAAAGACCAAGAGTTTGGTTGGAAAACAAACATTAGCTGTGGCTTGTGTTGCCTGGAGCATCTTGCCCCAAGCAGCTCTTTGGAGTGGTAATCTCACACTTCTTCACCCCACACACACTTGCTCATCATCATTTGTACACACTATCAGATTTGAGCTCCTCCGGAGTCAAATAATGTCTAATGGCTTCAGTTTTATTGTGAGCTTAAGTGTTTTTTAAGGTCCATTGTTCCCTCTTTTACCTCAAGGACTTTGTGGGGGAGGGGGGGGGGGGGGGGGGGGGGGGGTGAACACTTTGAAAGCACAGGTGACCCACAGCTCAGTAATGAAATGAAATGAAATGAAAAGTACTTTATCTATCCCAGAGGGAAATGACAATATTAAAGCTTTTTTAAAAAAATAAAAACATTAATAATAATTGATGAAAAGAATTTGGTGCTTTGTTCCGCAGGACGATGGCTGCTGGCGGGAATGATCTCTGGTTCCTTTCTGTTTGACAGAAACACACACTAAACACACCCTGTTGTTTCCGCATGTGTTGTTTTGATCATGTGAAGCATTGTTGGTTGTTTTGTGCAGCATTCTTTCCCGGACAACCAGCTCCAGTGGGTCTAGACTCATCCCCAGCGCAGAACCAGCCTTCTTGACCAGTTTGTTCAGTGTCTTCCAGTCTCTGACTCCGATGCTGCAGAGCTGACTGCGCTTAAAGAAGAGGCAACATCTGGCTTCCTTGAAAAGTAGAGTCCGCCGTGTCCCTGAGGAAGCCTCTTTGTTGCGGGTCTGGTTGAGTCGGTTTTCTAGATTAACTCCATGGTACTGGTTTTCCTTCACCACTTGCACCTCTTCGCCCAGGATGTAAAGAGTTTACTCCTGTTTCTCCTGAAGTATAACGTCTTGTGTTTGAGATGAAGTTATTGCTTCTGCACCGGTTCACAAACTGACTGACCAGTTCTCTGTACTCAGCCTCCAGTGGATCACCGATGCCCCCAACAACTGGAGAGTAACCAGATTACTTCTGCAGATGACAGGAGTCATACTGGAAGTACAGAAATGGTGAGATTACAGTCCTTTGTGGTGCTGCAGCGTTGCTGACCACCATCTCAGACACACAACCTTCCAATCTCACAAACTGTTGTCTGGTTTTTAGGTAGGCGACTGTGGAGGTGTCCACCAGGAATTTATGGAGTTTCTCACATACTAGAGAAGCTGAATGATATTAAAAGCACTTGAGAAGTCAAAGAACATCATCCTGAAAGTGCTACCTGATTGGTCCAGATAAGGATGGGCTTTCTAAAGCAGGTATAAGCAGCTAGACAACAACAGCTAGATAATGGCGTCTTTAACCCCAAGCCAATAAAAAATTAAAACTTTAATGCTTCTGAAAGGTGTTTGGTGGCCTGTTGGGGTTAGAGAAACTGGTCTCTGATCTCTCTATAGGAGTTGCAACATAACTTGCTTCATTCGTATCTGATAATGATGAAGACTTCGAGCCAACTGGGACCTTCACGACTGCCGTTTGCATGCAGTTACTGTAATGACCACTAGAGGTCAGATGTTCTTCAAAGGGAATAATGGACTTTCTCAGCCTGCATGAACAGACAACCAATGAGAACACATCCTGACAGAGGAGAGTCTCAATTTTAGCTAATTTATATTCATATTTAGTGTTTTGGATGAAACTTTTATAAAAGTGGGAAAACAGCACTCAAGTCTTAGTGGTTCAGGCTTTTTTGTTCAGCAGCCTAGCTGCGCTTCCAAGCATCTATGGATATTTTTATAAAAGAAAATGCACCTGGAAGGTGTTTTCTTAGGTAACTTTTCAATAACCTGAAATTTTTTTGTGTGTGGAAAAAGACCAAGTAAAATATCAAAAGCTTTATTTGAAAAAAAAAAAAAAAAAAATCCCTTTGCATGCTGGCAAGCCTCTCCAACTCAGTACCTTGAGGCCCAAACACAAGGCCGAGTGAATATAATTAGAATACATACAGAAGTGCAAGTAAGAGTAGGTTAGGTGTGTTAGAGGTGTAAGAGGTTTTCAGAGAGTAAGTGTTTATTCTGTGAAGGTAGAGAAAGGACTTTGCTTTGAATGCACTTGGGATCAATCATAAATAAGAACTGCGTGGATTGAGACCGTCTCGTGAACACTTGGTGAAAGATTAATTTTATTCTCGTCAGCTAGTCACACTGTTTATCATCTCAACGCTATCAAAGAGCAAATGTGCAAATGCGTAACTGTAATTAGAATTACTGTTTTTTTTCCTTCATGTTTCATGTGAACATGTGATTATGTTTGATTAATTTCCTCTGCATATTGAAAAAGACAAATTATAATTTTGTCTGTCGTTCTTTTAGAAAAAGTAGCTTATAAAATAAAAATACATTAAATGGATCCTGAGCCCACTCCCCGCCTCCCCCATTCCCCGCCTCCCCTCCTCCCCTCTGGCCCGCATGGAGCTGCACCCTGCATCAGGCAGAAACAGCTTTTTGAATACACTAATTGTTTTGGGGTTTTGGTTGTTGTGTTGCTCAGAGACAGCCGAGGATGTTCATGAATTTGGGATAGTGAGCGCTCTCGCTGGGTTGCATGTTGTCCATTAACACGGTCAGTAGAGCGCATGGAGGGCTAGCCAGACGGCACTGTGCATTTCCACTGTGGAACGTCACTGTGAACACGCACGACAGAATATTCCCCAGATTCCTCTTAAATGAATCACTGTTCTGCAGAGAAACGCCCGGTGTAATTGTTATTTGTGATCCGGGATGATCAGGCAACAGTTATCAGTTATCTTTTGCAGCCTTACGTTTGCAGCAGGTCCCTGAAATCACGTTGCGGTGAAGTTCATGCCTTCTGATGTAAACCAGAAAGGTGAGTATCATGCATTCATGGAGCAGGTGGTGTAACGTCTACCATGTGTAGAGACTTTGAAGGCATGTTCTGGTTGCATTAACTGATTATTTTTTTGAAGGACGTAGATATGAAGCCATTTTGATGTTTTATGGTCTTGATTAAATTTTATTGGTGGCTTGATGTGTACATTGTGTTTTGTGTCTGGGTGTTTTATTATTTGTAAGTAAATATCACCTAATGTTGGTTTGTCTTGCAGGAGGGGCCTCCAGTATGAAGCTAGAGTGGAACACTTACTTTCTGCAGCGATAGGGGTCTCATGTTTGGTATGGTGTTGTCTCAGCTCCCGAAGAGCATTTCTGTACTTTGTTGTTTTGTTCAAGTTTGTTTTTTTTTTTTTTTACCATTTTTTCCGTAAATTGTGCTATTGTGCACGTCATATGTCACTTTACTGGTAAAATAGTAAAGAAAAAAAACATGTTTCCTGTTCCTGTTCCTTCCACAACCCAGCTGAAAACCAGAGGCCGTTCACCTCGATAAGCTCAGAAAAGAGGAGAAGAGTGTTTTCATTGTAGAAGCACTAATTAATATTAATTCAGCTGCAGAACAATGAATGAAGTTTAGATTTAGCTATGTTGCCACCTGTTTGGTGTTTAACTTGTGCACCTCTCAGGAATTTAACAACTATGGATCATTAAGTGCATATGCAGCCATTTTATAAACAGACATGCAAAGCTGAGAGTCAACAGTCAGCTACAGTCTGCCATCGTGCTGAAAATGTTTAATACTCACTGCTCTGAAATCTTCTTTCTGGAATCAAATATACATATTCATCTGTGTGAACTAATGTCGGATCATTTATTCTGGCCGTCATAAAAGGAAAAGACTTTCTAAATATACAGGATTAATTTATTTAATGCATTTTATTTAAGCAAAAGGAGCAATCAAAAGCATGAGAATCTGTTAATTATTCATTTATTGCACAAACAGTAAAATATACAAAATAACTTTCCTGGATCTGACGGCAGATCGACCCTGAAATGTCTGAAACGAGTAAACTGTCCTGTTTTCATAAATATTCCTTGTTCCATATATAGCCGTAACCCTTTCTGGATGAATTCTCAGGTGAGTCAGCTCACCTCATCGCTCACCATCCTGCTCATCCAGCTGCTACGCTGGAAATGCAGCCATCTCTACTTCAGCTCAGATAAAGGCCAAAACTGTCTTTTACATCCAAACCACGGTCAGCCAGGCCTGCAGCACCCAGAAAAGTCTGCTGTTCTGTGGGATGTGGAATGGAAATATTACATATCCATGTGCTCTTATGTCTTTCAGTATATTCCCGTATAGAAAACATGTTTTCATGTGTGATTCAGTGACCTTACAAAGTCTCTGCACAACCTCAGTTATCCTCTAAATGTATGTAAATCAATCAGAGGACGTATCTCTGATGCCATGGTCACAATTTACCGCCTCTCTGTGTTGCTGCAGCTGTGATGAAAAGCAAACGTGTGCTGGAATTTTTTAACCTGGATTCCCAGGTGACTACATGACAGCTAAATACAATATGTTTCTGTGTAGCAGACAGGGCCTCCCTAAAGGGTCTCTGCATACCTGGCTCAGAGATAAAGATGAAGAAAGTGCTTTGACACAATGTGATAGACGTTTCTTGTCAGCTGAAGGTATTTTGGGCCCCCTCCCCATCTAGGGGAACTGTGAAAAGCTAGTTAGGATTCACTGTTAGTGCGATGGTGGTCTCCATCTTGTTATTGTGCATCCCGTCTCACAGCGTCAGCTGATAAATATAAACGCTCACAGACATAGGGATTTTTCTCCAGTGTTTATTTAAAGTCAGATTTCCACGACAGATGTTTGATATTCCACTGGCTCCATGACAGAAACGGTGAGAAAATCCACTGCCTAATTTTATTTTTATGTGCCGATGATGAAGCTGATGATGAAGCTGCTGCAGCGAGAGGGGTCTTGCTGCAGAGCTCCACTGTGGGGACAGTTCCAGTGTGGGCGTCCCTCTCAGCCCACCCCTTCCCTACCCAATACCACTGGGAGGTGATTAGACAAAGGAGAAGGTTTGCCAACCACCGATAAAGGAGAAGCAGAAGAAGAAAAAGATGAAGATAACCATTTGAAATTAAAAAAAAAAAAAAATAGTACACTGTACTAAGCAGAATCGCAATATGGTATGGTAGCACAGAGCTGTCACCCATAAAAACAGACCTTATCATGCTTTATACACATACACACACACACACATACACACACACACACACACACACACACACACACATATATATATATATATATATATATATATATATATATATATATATATATATATATATATATATATATATATATATATATTATCATGCTTTATACACACACACACACACATATATATATATATATATATATATATATATATATATATATATATATATATATATATATATATATATATATATATATATATATATATATATGTAGAGAGCATTCTAAGTCTTACTAATTGAGTACACATACCCAATAGGCCTATTGTACATAGTTATTAATATATTTCATATCAAAATCTGTCTGTGAATTGAAAAGTATCTTTGTTTTATGAAAACAGAGACTGCTTGTTTGATCAGTGTGCTTAATGTTATTTATAGCAGATCCAGACAACAGTAGTTCTAACTCACCATCTGCTGATTCGTTGGTTCAGTTTATTTAGAAAAATGTTTTAATTGATGCTCGTAATGTTATCTAAAACGTGATCCAGACAATGACAGGGCTATTTTGTCAGTGCTTTTTACTCAGAAAAATCCTTTATGTAGTTCCAGGATTCATTTTATATTGAGAGATCTTTTGTTTCTTCCTGCTCTGCGTTGGAGACGGACTGAGAGTGGAACCTGCACCGGAAATGTCCTCAGGAGCCCTGCAGCCAGACTGCTTCATCAAGATGAAATACTCATCAGAAACTAGAAGATGGAGATTCATAAGACAAGATTCTCAGCTGACCTGATGCAAACAGAACATGGCTTCCCTTACGATGGCAAATCCATCCCACAGTCAGTGTGTGAGGACATCTGTGTGTGTTAAAGCCTCAGAAGTTTGTACAATACATCAAACCTCTTCACAGCTTTGTTAAAATCTTACGTTTTCCTAAAAAGTAAATCAAAGCAAATGTAAAACTTTAATAAAAACATTCCCACCTTTAAAGCGTGCAAAAGATGTTATATATATATATATATTACAAGTTATGACAGTTCTCTGGTTCTTAATTTCTTTTTCAGAAAGTTGGGTCTCTTCTGAAGGGAAGAAGAAGAGCAATGAGAGGCATTTAAACGAGCTTAGTGTCAAAGGTCGGTGCGGCGTTCAGGCCATCCGTCTTACGCTGCATTAGCTGCAGACAGGTATCATTAGGTTCTACTTGCATACATTTAATTCTCATGTCCATGTGCAGCAAAGCGACGCATTATTCAGCTCTGTACGCCACCTTCTCATTTTGCATATGTTCCATTCAAAGGCCTTGATTGGCCAATTTTGTCTAGATGAACGCACATCCAAATGTCCTTGATGGAGGTCAATGAGATACAGCAGAAGGCCTGAATAATGTACGGACAGCGGCGAGCTCGCTGTGTGAAGCCATGGGAACAGAGTCCCGCAGGTGTGTCACAGTATCTGCAGGACATCGGATCCGATACGCTTCACAGTTAATGTGTGACAACTGACGGCGCTTTAGTTCTTGTTTTTTTTTTTTTTGCCTCTGTTGGTTTGTTGACACTTATTTAACATATTGAGCAAGACAATCTTGCAATAAAAGAAAAAAAGACTCAAGATAGAAATTCCTGGATCTAGATTTAAGATCTACTCACGTATAACCACCTCTGACCAAATGTTCCTTTAGCTCCTATTTTATTTTTAATAATCCTGCTAACCAACAAATACATACTGAACATAAACTGCTTTATTAAACAGTTAAAAAAAGTGAAAAAAAAGTGGATTTATTTTTTTATTTAGTGTTTCCCAGTGCTTTCAAATGCTAAAAATAATGGTTTTGCTGGTGAATGTTTTGCTGCTTAATATGTAAAGTAAAACAACAAAAAAAAAAAAAAAAAAAAAAAAAAAAAAAAACTCAAATACTGTAAGGAAGTCCTTTTCTTTTATTATGCTAAAATGCTAAAATTAATGGTTTTGCTGGTAAATGTTTTGCTACTTAATATGTAAAGTTAAAAAAAAAACAAAAAAACAATGAAATACTGTATGGAAGTTCTGAATAAATGAAATGGAAGAAAACCAGTCAGAAAGAAGAAGTGAAAAAAGCAGATACACAGATTTCACAAATATTTTCCAGTGCTGAGATCAAACAGCATTGACAACTCTTACAGTCATGGTCTGATAAAACAAACCGGATTAAAGAATTTCTTTGAAACAATCTTGTTACTTTAAATTTCTCCAAACTGTCTCGGTGAAATCAGAGCCAGGGTGCAGATTTTATTAGAGGAAACATAACGGAGAGACAGACCGCGTTCTCCGTGACGATGCGGAAGAGATGCTCAAGGTTAAAAAGGTTCATATTTAATGCTGAGCAAGCAAACCACAAGGGGTCCAAGCTCACTGGAGCAGTACTGCCCAGGCTTCCTTATGATGTAATTATAGTCATTATTATTAATAACCACCTCCACACATTATCCATTACACCTCTGGGCAGAACGCCTCTACACCTGGACAGATGCTCTCCTGAAACGAGAAAAGTCTTGCATTTCCAACACTCGTGAATTTACAGTGCTAACACCTAAATAAGCAACAGCACAACAAAAGGAAGGAGTAACAGCTCCCTGACAGCTGGAAGTTGATAAAATGCATGAAGCAGGGCAGATTAGACTTACAAAGCAGCAAAAGCAAACAGCAGTGAGACCCCAGATAGAGCGCTAGCAACATGGTGTTTCCTTGAAGCCGGCTAACGATCCACCCTGCTACTCCAGAGGAGAGGTAATGATCACCACCGGAGGCTGTTTTTCCTGGAAATGTACACACAGGTGCTCTGGCTGAGGAGCTGCGGATCACAAGCAACAATAAGCCACAATGTGTTGGAGCTCGCAAGCTTTGATCTCCGCTCCTCTTCCTACGTCGGCAGCGGGAATTACTTTAGATATTTAAATCCTGAACGCTTGATAAATCACTCTGGCGTCATTTAAATGCAGCATCTGAGCTGCCGAGTTTGGCTACGTGTGTGTGGTAATCTAGCAGAAAGCAGCGCAGTTAGCTGTTAAATGTTCTGACTGTCATTTACTTCTAATGTGCGTTCACGTGACCGCGACCGTTTCCAGCGCCGTGCACAAGTCTTGAGACGTCCTCTTTAATTTACTGAAACATGTTGATAAAGCAGAGCGGCACAGGGGTGTGGCGGCTGGGTCTGGTCTCTGTAAAGCATTTACCACAAAATAAAACCTGTTGCAGCTGATGTTTTATCCACTTCTGCAGTGAACAGTGGAGAGTAGGAGATAGTAGATCAAGTGTTTGCTGGTTTTTTCACATTTCAGATTCATTTCATGTTCAGATACTGTCAGACATGTTTAAGGGCATTGCTCACAAAGCTAAGATATGCTAAGATATAAGCTAATGAATCTTTTTATGTCATTTTGTTCATGCAGAAATTTCACATTATTCCTCTTGATCTGTTTTTTTTCTTTTCTTTTTAAAAGGAGATGCAAGAAATGGAAACAAATTATGTGTTTTGTGACAGACAGCTTTTAACTGTTTCCTTTAAAACCCCATTTTAAAGCGGTCCTTTAACAAGCTGTCTGTCATGTGAGGACACACTGCAGCTTCATTACAGAGTTAAATGTCTGTTTTTATGCTTATGTTTTTCAGAAAATGGTCAGATTCAAAAATTGAACTGAAAATAAATGAAAAAGCAGCAAATGTAGAAACAAAACTATTAATACTTTTGCTCAAGATCACTTTAAAAGATGACAAAGAAGTCAGGAAGAATAGAGAAAAGTACAAAGGTCCGTTACACAAATGGCTTAGTTTTACTTCACTGATTAGTTCTTGCAACGTTAGATACAGAGCAGAAACCAGTTTCTTCCAGTTTGTCCTGATTATATACATCTATATGGAAATTTTAGAGTTTAAGAAATCCAATCTAAAATAGCAAAATTCCAAAATGAGCTGGGAAACGTTGATTTATTCATTTATTGCAGTGAATAATGGTGCAATAAGCACACTGCATACTGAAAACCTTAATAAATCACTAAAGGTGAGAACATTTCTTCTTCGTCCGGCAGATTCCCAATATGCAGCCTGGCTAAATATAAGCACAGCAATATCCAAATATTTTATGTCCCCTTTGTTTCACTGAAAACCTTCTGCTCCAAAAACAACAATTTTGCCTGGTAAATCTGCAAGTTATGGCCGTAAACGACACAGCGCACCAGAATGGAAGGCAGAATTGCATGTCTCATCTTTGTTTTGCTTTTTAATAAAGCCACATCACCCTGTTGCTGTTAGCGCCGAGCACTCGTTCTTCATTTCTTCTCCGCTCTGCGCTTCTTACAGACAACGCGTCGATCAAACGGCGAAGCCCGTCCTTATTTTATTGTCGTCATTATAGTGTGGAAAAGATATAATTGAGCTGTCGTGCCATCGGATTGAACTGAAGCGTGTGGAAGCAGCCGACTGACAAACAGGCATTTATTCGAAAGCAATGGGTTTAATAAACAGATGCAGGCAGCAATGAACTGGCACATGACTGCCGCTCTACCTCCACCAGTTACATCCAGTTATTTTTGCTTCTCGTTGTGCAGCGGGAGGTTGGCGGCTTTGGGTTTTGACAGAATAGTTGAAGTGAATCAGGCGGACTGATTTGGAAATAAAAATGAGGTTATCTAATGTGAAATGTCCAACATGAGAACGTTTGACTGATCCAGACCTGCCAGCTTTAAACACACACATTGCAGCGTGCTGTTGCCTCGGCACACTTCAGCATTCTCACGCTGCATCTTGGCGTTATGTCGCGGACAAAGCAGGTGGCTGTGAATGAATAAATCATGGTTGCTTTTGTGTAAGGCTGCAGCAGTTTGGTCAGTTGGTGTCCCTGCAGGCTCTTTCTCTGTCTGATATAGTTTTTTTTTTTTTTTTTCTTCAAGCCACTAAAGCATAATTTGTCTGAAGAGCCAGACGTGATTTTGGCTTATCAACAACACCACCTGCACTGCAATCATAGAGGAGAGAGGGGGAAACTCGAGTCAGGTCAGGAGAAGCTGCAGGTAGGAAAGGTGGGATTTAACAGAGGGCATGCGTTTGGGACTTTTAAAGGTTGATATTTAAGTTCTTTGTCTTTTTCCATACAGCCCAGTCTCCTGCTAAAATATGGATGAGGAGTGAAATGGTCGTATTTAGAAGTGCAAACACAAAATGTATGTTTTTTTGTTGTTTGTTTTTAATTTCCAGTGTCAGATAAATGTTATTTTTTCTTGTCCTAAACATATATATGAAATGTTTGAACCAGACCAGCACATCTGCTGAAGCAGTTTGGTTTCATCATAGGGGGGACGCCCCTCATGGGGATCCTCAGCAGCAGGCGCTTCACATGCCTGGTCTGCAGCTGGGGGTCCTGCACTGCAGCCCAATGGCTGTGGTGTGGATCCTGCCGGGGTCTTGGCTGCTCCTGTGGTGATGCTCTCTCTGGCAGTGGGTGGGCACTGCCTGGTGTGAATGGATCCCCAGGACATTGTTTCCTCATAGCTGTGTCAAACCAGATGTTTGTGTTTATCTCCAACAATTTCATGTTTACATTCAGTTAAACGACAGTAAAGAAGGATGGGAATTCATGTCTGTTTAGAATAGAAAGGGTGTTTGGTGTGTGTGTGGTGGTGGGGGGGGGGGGGGGGGGGGGGGGGGGGTAAAATCAATACTTTGGTGTGTGAAGGTTTATTTAACTTTATTTTAATATGCAGAAATTCTTTTAATGTGATGCACTTTGTGTGAAAAGTGTTTTTTTTTTATAAATAAAGCTTCATTTAATATTTTATTTGCATTTTATATTTCACAAAGATCTCATATTGAACAACCGCTCATGAATTGATCTAAATCGGATCGCAACAGAAACTGTGACGTGTGCCAACTTTGATTTATCATCCCATGAATGGAGGGTTTTAGGAAAAGAAGAGCACCGTCTGGACATGCAGGTAGCTGATGGAATTGACAGGCAGCATCAAGAAGCTGCTTTTAGCTCCCAGCTCCAAACAAACTGAGCCAGAAAACAAAAGAAACCAAATTATGTGAATGACAGCAGCTTAAAAATACACTTATGTTTCTTCTTATTTTACAAAAAGATGCTCTGTCCTTGTGCTCAGTAATGCATCACATGGACTCTATTTGATACACAACCACACACACACACACACACACACACACACACACACACACACACACACACACACACAAACAAAGATATGTTTACAGTAGAATAAAGACTGATTGTCTAATTGAATGTGAAGCACCTATAAACAATGCAAACCTTTAATGTTCACGTTGCACATTTATTGAGACGTTGCTATATAACGTCGTGTTTTTGTTATTACAGCTGCAGAAAGGACCAACAGCAGCGTTAAAGGCTAAATCGGAATCAATGTGAATGCAATCACTGGTGGTGCGGTTGGGATGCTGGTGGCAACGCCGATGCATGCATGTGTTTGGGTGTGTGTGTGTGTGTGCATTTGAGAGAACGCGAGACTATGATCAGGTGTGTGTTTTAAAAGCTGTTGAGTTTTATGCTTGGGTGTGTGAAGATCTGTTTCCAGTGTGCCACAGATGTTTTTATGAAAAGAACTTTGTGCTTCTTTTCAGTATGATTTGATTATGTATTATTACATATTGCCAATGCAACGAGAGGGAAAGCTGCAGCTCATGTTGTGCATAAACCTTTCAAATTACAATGGTTGCAAATCCATACATATACATTTAAAGCTAAAGTGTTTCTTTAAATTGTACTTTACGGTATAAAAGTCACTATAAATGTATGAATGAGCATAACCTAAACAGTTCAAGTCAGTTTGTTTTTCCAGATACACGTTGTTTAGATGCATGTTTAGATACAGTTTGAGAAGAAGGACATTCAGTTCTGCAGGAAACTGTTGTAATGCAAAATTAACAGCAGAAAATCCGTCGGAGAGATTTCTAATTTAACACCCATAAAAACAAAAATATTTACAAATGAAATATGTATCATAGAGTTATTTAAGATTTAAAAGCGCAATATTTTTGTGCATCTTCCAGCTCACCTGATTGGGTGAAAAAAGTATTTAGTTTTAGTGTGTTTTTTTTCTAAATCAACTGTTTAAGCGACGAATCATCGCCATGAATCTTATTTACAATTAGTTGATGGACACGTGACCCCACTAAACAGCAACCTGCAGTACTTCACAGCTAATAAGATTTATGTAAATGTCAGGTTACAACTTGAATGATTTCACCTGAAACTTTGGATTTAATGGTTTTTTTCTTCAAAATGGAACAAAAGTAGATTTTGATCAAATTAAATTATGTGATATAAAATGGAAAATGTTAAAAAGTCAGGTTAGCTCTTTAATGTAACAAGCAAATGCTTTTCTTTCATGTTGCAGAAGGTTTTCTTCAGATGTTTTTATCCTAATTTATTGGATTTAAATACCAAAATAAGGAATTGGGACTAAAATGAATATCCTAACAGAGCTCTGTTACAGATTAGCGATCAGTGACACATGACCATAAGTCTACTTGGTTGAAGGTCATCTTCTAATATGGTTTTATCAGATTATTAATTCATTCATGTCAGCAGGTTACCGCTTTGATCCATTCATACATCACACAGAAAAACCCATTTTTGCAGGGAGAGACGGAAATGTTTGACTTTGCATTTGCTGCTGAGAGCCGGATTAAAGAGGCGCTAACAGAATAAAAGGGATTGAGGATGTACGTTGCTTCAGGCAGATCATGTCGGTTGCTGAAGAGGAGGAATATTTTCCTCTTTTCGTGGACCAGACAGAAGGAGCGGAAACTGGCTCGCTGCTGCGGAGCCTGCTTGACAATAATCTCCGAGCATATCGGGCCTGGACGCTGCAGAGGCAAATCTTGCATTTAGCCCGCCCCCTTCACCCCGCTGGCGTTGTGTGGCTTTTGCCTGGCCGGGCTGTGCACCACGCCGCAGTGGCGGCGGTTCTTCAGCTAAAGGGCAGCAGACAAAGAGGTAGAGCCGATTATCTGTCTCATTCAGAGGCAGCACACAGCAGACGTCCATTATAAAGCTTCAATGTGATGTTGGAGCCTTTCACAGGAGCCACAAAAGACTTGAGATTATTGAGATTCCCCCTGATAGTTTTGCTATTGTTTGTGATATAAAGATATTGCAGGCCCTGCAAAATATCTGTGAAGCCAACCTGCAAAACAAAGCTGCTGATGTGTTGCTGCAAACCGCACAGACTGAAAAATACTCCCTGATAACAGACCTGAGGTGACTTGCTTGACCTATATGATGAAATATCAACTTTCTCCGCTAGGCTCTTAAATTTTGGAGCTCCAAACCGTGGCTAGGCCTGAAACGGCGTAATGAGTCCGTAACACAAGCCTCCGTGTTAACAGGCTGTTCTGAAACTGCTGTACACTACTTTTAATTGAGTGAAACATCTTCTTACAGTCAGTTAATTATGTTTAAAGCAAGACTTTAAGCCAAGAACAGCTTTGTTCTATTCCAAACTCAACCAATTATTGCTGCTTTGATGAAACTGTGTGATGTTTAATGGTGATTTCAGCTGAGCATCAATGCGGCGTTCTGTTGGTTTTTTTTTTACCTTTCTGGTTGGCATCTTTGAACTGGATGAATTACCTGCTTTGTTTTAAGTATAATTGGTATCTGCCACAGCGTGAACAAAACTTTCTGCTCCAATTTTCAATCAATGTTTAGTCACAAAAGTCTGTAAAGCTAATTGGAAAGAACCCTGCGTTAGCCCTTAATGAAACGCAGTATATTAATCAATAAGGACGTTGTTCTTTAAAGCTCAATTAGGGACACACGCTGTAATTCCAGGCTTAAAAAAAATCCATTTCATTTTCATTGCAGATGACTGTCAGCCATGTATTCCAGCTTTGAAATTGGTTATCTTCCATTGTAAAAAGAAGAAAAAATCTGAATTACAATAAAATTGCCTCGAGTGCCTGAGATAACAGGGGTTAGCGTCACCGTTGTGGCAAAGGGCGGCGCTCTCCTTTCGTCACATAATACGGAAATTATTTCAGCTGGTTTGATCTTCTATTTACATAATATCTGCGTGACTGAGCAGCATGGGGGGCCACTTATCATTGATGCTACGTTGTGTATTATTCCAATAAAAAAAGAAAAAAGGCAGTAGCTGTCCGGTGTACATGCTTTATTTGGCATGATTGGCACTTTCCAAGCTAATATGGCGCTAGGTGTGTATGCTGACACGGTGAAGAGAATAATGATGTCAGGGCCACGTTGCACTTTCTGGCCATGACAGAGTGACTCATTTCCCATTAGCGAAGCCTGATTCCACATGGTTTCCTTCTTGCATAATACCCCGGCCCACGTCTGTGCCGCCACGCCACTCCGACTGGCACCTCTTAACCAAACACACCAAATGGAATAGACATAAACCCTCACCCCTCATCAGCATTCAGGAGGAAACGCGGGCATCACCCTGGCCCTGCTTTTCATGTAGGACAACAAAGAAGCCATTCGTACGCGTCTGAAATGGTTGCCTAAAAAGAAATAGGATTGCACATCTGAGGAAATCAAGCCCTGTGAGCCTGAAGAGAGATTTGGTTGAAGAAGACTCGGAGCTTGGTTGCTATATCAGCTTGTTGCACATGATGAAGATGGTCATTTTAACAGCTGATGAATTACGCCGTGGTCTTAAATGGGAAAGGTTGCAAGATGCCATAAACCTGCTTTCCTCACATACTTCACGTGGAATAATAAAGGCCTTTTAATCTTGTTTTTATGCCACAATTTCAGTATCCCTTCAGTTTGGACGTCTACAGAAACAATTCATGTTTCTGTTATGATAAGAACAGAGGAAACCGAGATTCCTTTTGGCAGGTGTTGTTACAAGATACTCTGCTGATCAACCAGTTCAGCCTAAAATATTCAGGTGGGTGGGCCTTACAGGGTATAACTGGCCATTTGCTTTGCCTTTACATTAGATAACTGATGAAGTAGTAATACATATCTTCTAAAACTGCACTTTCAGCTGGTTTTATCTTCCTCTAAAAGTCTTTTGCTTACTTATCTTTAAATAAGATAAATCAGGCAAATTATAAAGATCAGTTCAACGTAATGCTAAATATTAAATATGTTTACTTAAAAACCCTTGTCCAGTTCTCTCGAGGAACTGTGTAGAATATCATGCTTTGAAGGTTGAAAATAGAAAATAAATAAAAAAAACAGTTTCATGAAGGTGCTGAAAAATAAATGCACATTTGAAAGAAACAAAAATTTAAGCAAGAGCTTAAATCTGAGGTGGTTTAAAATTTGAGTGACACTTTTCATGTGCATTTTTTGCTGCACACTGACTGTAACGTCCACTTTAAAAAGGATGTTTTGTTTGTTTGAAGTGTTTAAAAGTAGTCAGCATCTTTCTTGCAGTCAAAGGTGAGTTTGGAGAATCAGATTCCTGATGGGAAGACAAGCCAACAAATGTATTTCTGTATGTTTTCAGTGGCGCTGATCCGTTTGTCTGTCTGTTAGAGACTTAACTTCAAAAGTTAAGCTTGGATCAAATTTTATGAGCGATTTCCAAAATAGAATAAGGAAAAAGTAGATTCTGGGGGTGATCCAGATAACCGTCTGGATCCAGAGATCTTTTTGAAGGCAGGTGGAAATATCTAGGAAAGTCATTAAACTTTGTCACATCCAGGTCTTTTTGCCAGATGAAACAAAAGGTTGCTAAAGGTAACGCCATGGGATTTTCAGCATTGACCGTCAGGCTATTCTTTCCATAAAATATGCCGAAAAGCTGCAATATCGCTGTTAAACAGACAACATGACATCGTTCTTCAAGGATACAAAGGATGCAAAATCCCAGGAATATAAGATAACTGACCAGAGGCTGTCAAAGGTGTCAGTGGTGACAGTACACCTTGGAGTCCTTTGAAATATTCTATATTTTACTGAGATTTTTTTACAACTTTTACAGAGTCGAAAAGATGCCAAAAAATAACAGTTGCTTACAGTAACAATACCAAATGTCTGTTAGTTTTTGTTTGTAAAGTTCTCAATGCTTCCTGTTTGAAGATCCTTCATAATGGGAACAGTGGCTAGGCAAACGAAAATCCACCAATTATTTGTGATGGCAAAAGCGCTCTTCTAAGCCTCTAGTCTAAACTGACTCTAAAGAGTGCACTGACTTCTGTGTAGTGACAGTAGGACACCAACGTCTCTTAAGTACCTCACAGAATTTTACTAAAAGAAAAAGATTCAACCTTGGAAATTCCTTGAACACACATCGTACATTATTTAAGATGTAAAAATGGAGTTTTGCAAAGTTCAAACCTTGTGAGACTAAAGGAGAGACAAAGCATCGAACTTTTGTCGTGTCACAGTTGGTTAGCTGGTAAGAAAAGTACAGAACTCCTACGTTCCAGTGAAGAATGAGATTTGCAGCCCAACTACAGGCGCCGTGAGGTATCCAGAGACCCGTCTACCTCTGATGACGGCCCACAGCGAGGCAGCGCTTGTTTAGCTGCAGCGTTGGGGTCTGGTGTAAGCTGCATTCAGCACAGAACCAACAAAAGGCCTCCTTTATTAATGATTTGTCTGGTGAGTGCAAAGAAGATTTAAGCTCACGGATTAAATGTGAAACGATGGCATGCACGTGAGCGGGGCTTCCCCTGTGTTCTACCGCTTGAAGTGTAGCTGCAGGTCTACCCGGATCAGCATTGTGCCGTGCTCTCTAAGGACCTGCCCCGCTTCTACCTCTGAAAATAGCACAATAAGGAGGTCTGCCTGAAATAGTCTTGTATCACATCCTGCTATACCTCAGTTTTATGTACCAGGAGGCTCATATGAGCAGCAGCGGTGTTCAGAGCACAGCCAAGGTTCAAATGATGGACAGTACTGACAGGTGTAATGATGTGTAAATTACAAGCAGGTCGACATTGCAATGTTCTCCCCGGTGGTGTCAGAGCAATCTCATTTCATAAACACAGTGATCACTAAAATATTCATAACAAACAAGAAATGGGGTCAGACTGCCTCCTTCTTCCAATCCATTACATTTTCTTTGAGCGCATTTAATAAACCAACAAATGACCTAAAATATCCCAGAGTCACCGTGCAGCCTATGGATTTGCTCTTTTCACGTGTGCTCAGACAAATTGGAGAATTTGTACAACGCAGACAGGATTCGTAATGATATGCAGCGACAACAGTTTGTATCGAGGCTGGTTGCGCGCAGACTGCCATGATGAAGCGCTGTAATAAAATCCAAACAAAAGTCAGCAAGACAGATTAGATGAGACTTACAGCTCAGAGAGTTGGAGGTGCTTGAAGAGCTGCCATGACAGCGTGGTGAGAGGATTCTTCGACAAGTTTCTGTGGAAGGGAACAAAGAAAGAAGACTATTACATTTAAAAATTAGATATGAATCATTCTTAATCACTTTTTTTTCTGTATTTTTCACACTAAAAACTAGAATCGACGTTGTCTGTGGGATCATTTTCAATTACAAATAACTTTTTTGTTTGTTTCTGGAATCTTCTGTGTGATTCCTTGTCATTCTTTCAGCTATTTTTACACAAGTTAAAGCATCGCAAACAAGAATCTCTCATACACTGAGTATTCACACCTTCTCTGCTCAGTAGAAAACATCTTAAAGTTTCAATTTTGAAGCCTCTATCAGACCACAACACTCGGATAATCTTACAATTTAATGAAGAGATGTGTCATTTTCTGGTTTTCCAAAGCTGATCTGACTCGGACGGTCTGGGCTTTGGATGGAGCATTCTAGAGGAGTTAGAGGTTTGCCTGTATCACTTTGGTGCTACAGTGAAACATCATCTATTCTCATATGAGAAGCCAGAAATGGCACTTTCTTTCTTAGTTTTTAAATAGTCTTCATGCATTCACTGTTTAAAGCATTAAAGCAACATTTAGCATTTAGGCTAATGACTTCATGCAGAGCTGGTGGGGCAGAAACCCAAGACTACAAACAGACTCAGATGAGAGGCCATAAAATTATAAATAAAAGTGAATGTTTATAATTTTTGTATTTTGCCTCACAATGAAAAACACATAAAGTGACGCCATATTAACTACTGTTGTCGTTTACATCGCTGGTAACCCACATTGTTGGTAATCCCAATTTGGTTGTTCTTGAAAACTGTGAATTTGGTTCAGGCTTATCAAATCTAATATTGCTTTGAAAAACTGGCATAATAGTAAAACAGATAACCAGATCCTGGATACAAAAAACAAAAAACAAACAGGATTTCCAAATCTGGATGAAATATTTTAATTTTGAGCTACTCATTCACTGTCAAAACTACTCAGTTTGCTCATGGCAAACTCTTACAAAACTGTTGACATATTCATAGAAACTGAGAATAAATAGAAATGAACATATACAACCTAATAATGTAGGAAGGTTTATGTGTTTTAAAAGAAAAAAATCACATTATAACTGTGCATATCTCAAGTCTACTGGCATAGTGCATGCCTGGCATAGTGCATAGTTTTTTTCTTCTTTTTTTAATTTTTTTTTTATAAACTTATAAAATATCTAAAACCATGTTTTTACATAATTACATGTTAGGATATTTTCTAAAATGGCTGCATTTCTAGAAATGGTCTAAATCCATTAAATCTTAGTCAAAAATGAATAATAAATCAAAGAAATTAATTGCTACCTGAATGCATAAGCCTGGAAATAATGCAAAGTGCAAGCGACAAAGAAAAAGGAATAGGTCTGGCTGTGTGGAGCTTCAGGGCTTAGCAGACTCAATAAAAGGATCCCCTCTGGCTCACGAAGCCACGGAATTCAATAACAAATATCCAGAGACTTGGAGGCAAAATGACCGGAACAGTGAATCAGGCATATGTGCATACATTTCATTTATAATACAGCATCTCTGTGAAAGCCTTAACACAACATTTATGTCACAAAACATTGTCCAACATGAAACCTTTATGAGTATATTCAGTGTCTGACTACTCTACTCCATCATGAGACACACTCAATGCATGTTTGGACAACTTTAGTGATACCTCAGCGACTGACATACTGCATGTTATTATTTCAAACAACCAGCCTTGTGTGATTCATCCAGCCACATTACTCTTAGAAGTAAATTGTTCTTATAGATTTTTAGGAAACAAATTGCAATGCAGCCGTTTAAAATCAAGTTAGGTGTCAATTCAGCAGTATCATTATTATTATTTTTTAATATTTTAAGAACATCTAAATGTGGAAGTTTTAAGTTATGTACATGGTGAAACTTGTTGTTTCTTTCTCCCACACAGACCCACACACAGAGCCCAGTGTCAGGTTCATTTGAATGGGAACCCTATTAGATGTATAACCAGACATGTCGCTATAGCAACAGAGAGCCAAGGATGTTGCAAGTCTAACTTATTCCCTGTGATATCACACATCAAATCACACATCCATGTGCAAATCCACAGACAGAAAGACATCTGATCATCATAAAAAAGAAATATACTTTGTTTGGAAGGCACATGTATTTAGCCTCATATTACTGTCAAAGTCATCTTTTGGCTAAATTGTGATACCTGTCTAACTGTACACTCCCAATATGCCTGCCTGACTTTGCATCATTACCTGAAACTTTAAAATATGAGTTAAGCAAGGATGCTATGAAGCCAACAACATGGAAACTTACAGACATATTGGTCAAATATTGTTTGAAATGTTAGCATTAGTGCACTGGCTAAACTGAGAACCGAGGATGTAAAGATGCAGCATGAAATTTTACCTCACAAAGAAAGCCTCTGTTTCCAAATGGACTATATTATGCTAAGACTGAATACATTACAGGATGGAGAGGGAGAGAGTGAAAAGGCGGGCAAGCAAACAGCAGCTCATTAGATGATGTAGACCAGGCCTGCTCAACACTTGTGTCAAATCAGACACCCTTAAACAGACACACACCAAATAGGAAGCTAAAATAGACACACTTTAAACCACATATAACCAAATATGCAAATAGCCTGTTAGAAATATACATGTAAAGATGCCACACTAAAGTTTTATCCACATTTGAGCACAGCAGGCTTTTGTTTCTGACTACAAAATGACTTTGACCTCATAATTTGCTACATTCCAGAATAATGACCACAAGATCAGTCACAAATGAATGAACAGCACAGAAAACAATTGAGTTTTTTTTTTTTTTTTTAAATAGGTGCAGCAGTAATTGTGTTGATCTCCTGCAGGAATCACACCTCTGCAGACAGAACCAATTAAGACAATTAACACAGTCATGCCCTTGAATCCTCTAAGGATACATGCACATACCATCATAAATCGGAATCCACAAGAGTGTAAAATTAACCCATAAATAGTCAGTTAACCACTGAAAAGTTAAAAAGATAACAGGAATTTCTACACCCTTATAAACTTTTATGTGTTGTTTTAAAGGACACATGTATCTCATTTAAATACAATTTAAAAAGAACTGGTTTCAATAAGCAGCTGAAACAAGAAGTACATGGAAAGTAATGCTTGACACATCTGTGTACCCAGCGGATCCATAAAAGCTACTCTTTGTGAATGTAGGGAAGTCTGTTGAGGCAATGCCTCATCTGTCATGCTGGATCAAAATCAAAACTGAATTTCAAGTCACAAGATCTCTGTAAATGTTGCCTTTTAACATTATATCTCGGCAAAGTTGAACTAACTTGGTCATGTACAATGGGCATACTGTAGCTCAGTGTCTCCCATTATCCCTCAGCACTATCCCTCATTACAAGGAAACAATCTCAGGCTCCCACAGATTCAGTGATGTTGGTGAGTGGTAATGTTTTTATGTTTCTACAAGGAAAATGTGTCATTTGTTTAAACAATTCAACACCTCTTACATGCTGCATGTTGATATCACATGGATATCTGTTGCTTTGAGAGAGATTGTATTATCTTACAAAGTATAACTATTGAAAAATAGCTTACCCTTTCTGGCCAGTTCAAAACATGTTTATTAATATTCCCTGTAAATGTTCATTAAACTAAATAAATCAAATGATTGCTAAACATCTAACAGCTTGTTCCCCTCAGCAGTGATGCTATGTGTAAGCTATATGCTAACAGGTCAGCTTTAACTGGAAGATGAGGGTCAGGAAAACTTTTCAACCAATAGTTTTTAAAACTTTATTTCTCTTTGCCACTAAAGCAGTTTCTTTTCCACTTCAGCTGCTTTTCCTTTGGCATAGCAAAGTGTAAGGACCAACAACAGCATCAACACAAGAAGAGTAGCCTACACGTAAGAGCACTCAGTATATGTTTAAGAATTCCCACATGGAACTAAGATAGATGCAATAGATGTGTGTTTACAAAGCTGTACACGCTAATGAGGAGAAAATGCACATTAGAGCCCTTATTTAGTTACATTACCACAGGCGCTGCTTGTCTAACTAGCGAGATGGCTAGAAGCTAGAAAATAAATGCCAGCTAGCGCATGCTAATTAGCAAGCTTTAGTAGAGCTGGTTAAACAGACCAAGCTGAGCTGCTAGCTGTTCCCTGTTTGTAACATTTATGCTAGAGAAAGCTAACTAGCAGTTTAGGTATGAAAGTGTAAATTTAGGAAACAACATACACACAGATACACTTAAACACAAAACATAATAACAAAACTGCATTATTGAAACCCCCCCCCCCCCCCCCTTTTGCATTTTGCTTTTTTGCTTTAGCATGTTTGCATTACATGTTGTTTTCTACAATGAATACAACCGCTATGTGGCCAACAACATATATTTATGAATGCCTACAAGTCAATACACAAGAGCCTTTCAATAAATCCTTTGCAGTTGTTCTACCCTAGCATACTGATAAGTAAACAGAGAGAAGGAGGAGTGTTTTCTAAGCACAGAGTAAGACCTGCTCACACCTCTAGCAGGGAGTGTTCTGTTTTCAAAGGTCATCCTTCGCATCTTGACAAGAAATGTCAACTAAAATTGGATTGGGAGGGGGGGTTAAATGAATTAATAAATATATAAACAAATCAGCAAATAAGCCATCAAATCCAGTGGAATACCAAAAGACAGGAGGTGAGGAAGGCCAAGTGTTGCTGGGATGGGGGTGTGAGGGGTAGGGAGTTGCAGCAGAATATTAAATCAAAGAATTAATGATGTGTCCTTTTTTAAAGCAGGTGTGTCTTTTTCCTTATATGTCAACCAAGACAAACACACACAAACAAACCAAACCACAAAACAGTAGCAGCATCACGAAACAGCTCCTGCACCATGCTGCAAATCATCTCCATGGCTCAGACAGGGCTCATTTGAATAAGAAATTGTAATTATGTGATTCACATGAAATTTTCATTAGGTTGGGCTAAAAAAAAATATACTCAATACACTAACGGATGTATCTAGGTGTTAATATTGATGACAGTATTCGCTCCCCCAGCCAGAGGGTGACGAAAAGAATGCTAAACTGAAGCTGAGTGTTTTGCTCCTCTGCAGAAGAGGTGCGACTCCTCCTCCCTCCTTCTTTAATAATTCTGTTTGGCATGGATGCCGTTGGGAGGGCTTGGCTACTCAAGAGGGTTGGCTAATTAGTGCAGCATTACTGGTAGCTAGTGTCTGAGTGTGGAGGAGGTCTGCGGATTGACATTCAAGACTATGCAGAGGAGAACCAGACAGCCACCGAGCAAAGTCTCGGAAATCAAGTCTTCATCTGTCATGCTAAGGAGGAGCCGCTAATGTGTTCTGCTGCAGCGCAAACTAATTGTGTCCTTTTAACTGTGTCTTTTTACAGCATTTTGTCACAGATTTTCTTCCCCAACGAATGTCTTGGAGCTGTTTCCATTATGAGTCATGGTGATGACGGTGATCTGATAATGAAAAAGAAAAAGAAAAACACCTTCAAAAACAGGATGTCTAGCTTTGAAATTTCACTTGTCATTCTTTAAAGAATTTGTATTTCTTTATAAAAACTTCAAAAAAGGGATGGTTCCACTCTGTGGCGTGCTGACATCAAATAATGGAGCATTCAAGAATAAAAAGGTGGAAGTACTTTGATCAAGGCCATCTCGTGTCTTAAACTAGTGTCAGAACACGTTTCAGATGACTTGAAAGGTAATTACAGTATTACATAAGAAACATACATTTCAAAGATGTTTTGTGATAATACACATTCATTAGCCCTCCCTCTATCAGTTGCTGCTTCAACTTTTAGGTCTATTTAAAGCTCAGATTCATTCAAACACTCAGAAAAAAAAGACTGTTTACCTGGAAACATGCTGTGATTCAGTTTCAAAGATGCTACAAGTTTGTGTATTTATTATGTTAATCCCCCGCCTAAAACTTCAAAGCCATTACTGCTTATCAGCATGGGTTGTTTCTGACATATATACAGCTACCCTCATTTGATATGGCTGAACTTATTGCAACCCCTAGCAGTAGCTGGAACATCACCAAAAACAGTCAATTCAACAAAGAAAAACTAAGGGTTAAGCTAATAAAAAAGGCTTTCACGACTCTCCGTTCCTCTGTGTGTCTCTGGCTGATAATGCACAGGACTCATTTCATGCTTTTCAGCCTCCAGAGTAACTATGCATCTCATTGTCAAGCAATCCATTCCTCTCTGCAGCTTAAAGACACTGAATGCAACCTGGCTGACGACAAAAGTACTGAATATATGTTAATATGCAGGATGCAGTAAAGTGAGGTAGCCTACACACCGTATGTATCTCAGCTCTCATGATTCCTAGAAAAACTGGATATTTTTTTCTCTTTGGTATTCTTTCAGCATTACTTACACCGGCCAATGAGGTTTTATCCAGCAATTTTTCATCCTTACAGTAATAATTGCAGCTACAATAGCCTCGTCAGTGAGAGGATTACTGGATCAATGAGCTTTTATCTGCACCTTCTATTCTATTTTTGTTTTCGTCAGCTTAGTAAGAAGCTTCACTTACATTTAAAAGTGTAAATGCATCTTTTCTCCCCTGTCATTCATCTGCTGTTTAAAAAAATAGAAAAGAATAAAACAAAAACAAAATAACAACAAAAAAAGATAGCCCTGTTTAATCATTTTTCCATTTTCATTTGAAAATAGGATGATGATGAAATAAAATGAATTTTTAATTGATTTTGATTTCATTTAAAGTCGACATCCTTGTATTAAGGGTGTGAAAATGTTTTTTTTAAATTTTTTTTTATTGGATTTCTTTACATCTAGTCAACTATGAAGAGTTCCGGTTTGCAATATTTCTAGTCTGAACGCTTGTTCAGACAAGTTATGATGAGTCTTCTTTCATTTCTATGCAGATGATTAATGGTATATATATATATATATATACAATTTGAGATTTTATTTATCTGTCATATTTATTTAACATAATTAAAATAATAATTAACATCTTGAAGCATGTGTGCTCTTTTATCATATATATGTATATATATACATATATGTATATATACATATATATATATATATATATATATATACGTATATATATATATATATATATATATATATATATATATATATATATATATATATATATATATATATATATATATATATATATATATATATATATACCATAGCCCTCATAGTATAGCAGCTATCTGCAATAAAGATAGTCCATTCTCCTGGAAAGAAACGCATGCCTGAGTTGCTCTTGGTCGTTTTGGGACACAAATCTGTGAATACTGTTTATGTTTGTGAATGGGTAAAAAAAAAAACTGCCCTGGTGACAGTTTTGATGTGGCTGCGGCTGTGGCTTAATGGACTTCTTTTCTAATGCTGACCTTTTCTCTTTGGTACCAAACAGAATAATCTAAGTTTTGTTTTAATTTAATGATAGAAAATTCTCTCTTATCCATTTGTTTATTTGTTCCATACACATACAATAGACAGTTAGTCTGTTGGGCTGCAGTCATCTGACGACAGAGACACATAAAGTTGTGTATCATCTGCATACGTTAAGGTTCATTTTTCAGTATTACAAGTTAAATGGAAGAAGGCACTAACTCCTTGGTGAATTAAGAAATTATGGCCACTCACTCAAAAATTATACACACATCAGCAAAATATACATTCTTCGTCCCACATAATTCTGATTTTATGGGGTGCATTACGCATTTAAAAAAAAAAAAAAGTTTATTCCAACCGGCAACCTCCGGCGATTAAAAGTGAAGCCTATGTGGAAGTGCACAAAACTGCAGTTCCCCCTTCATCCGCTAGGGGCTCCAAAAACAAAAACAGAGGGTTCCTAACAGAGCAAATCCCCATAGACTCCCATGTTAAAAAGACCAACTTCACGGCAGAAATAAACATGTTTACAGTCTGGTTCAAAAATCCATTTTTGGTTTATAGGTCAGGTTTACCTTGTGGGGTGAGTGATTTTTTTTCTAACTTGCCTGTTTTAAAGTAATTTAATCTCGAAGTTCGGCAAATTTAGGGGCGTGTCCTTTTGATTGACAGGCACCAATCTTCGGCTTTAAGTAAGAAGAACATAGAACAACCGCGGTTTTTAGCCAATTAACAATATGACTTAGCTTTAGCCCGCTTACCTCCGTTAGCTGGTTAGCTCCCGCTAACGCCCGTTATCTCGGGGTTAGCTCGGTTAGCTTTTAGCTACAGAAAGCTCGGAGTTCGCTCGATGTCAATCATCCACCATGACGATCACGGCTGCCCTCTCAGCTCCACCTCTTTGCCCATATTTGTATTTTCCGGGTGAGACGAGGCACATGACGCTGCCAACATGACGACGGTAGGAACCGCCCACCGAGCTTCAATTCAGCTCTTCAGAAACCTATGGGTGACATCACCGAGGCTCCGTCCATCTCTTTATGTACAGTCCAGGGGTTCCCATACCTGTTTGACTCTATTGACATTAGGGTACAGACTGCTTTGCTTCCCCCAGCACATAACACAGAAAACAGAAACACTGAATGAAGCTTTTACTAGAAACACCACCAGCTGTGGTTCTTTGCAAAGCGTGAAAGTCTCTTGACCCAGACTCGATAAACTCATGTAAAAGAGAAAAAATGTTTACACAACACACTGATTACCAATATTTATTCCACATTCATTTCACTACTTTTCTGATGGCGTTTCTCTACTAATTATAATTCACTCAGATCGTCAGTTATTTTTAACCTCGTTGACTTGGAAAGGTGGCCATTTGCCTGTTTTCATAATTAACCATGATCCAGTGGCACCACAATAAAAACTCAACAATACAGAGTAAATTTATTCATTAAGCACTTTACAGCCTAACAGCTCAATTCCACAGATGCTCGGGAAGAAAGAAAACTACTTAATTTAACATCAGTATACAGTATAGTGTTGTAATTATTATGAACCATGATAGGAAGTCTCATGGTCCCATAAGCTTCTCAGAATCAAATGTTTTTTCTGTTTGAAGTTTACAGATGATTTTTGGCTCCGTGCCGCTTTGTAAAGTGCAATGTCTAAGCTGATGGCTCCCTCACTCTGTATTCCTTGTGTGCTGTAATTACCCAAATGTCCCAAAATCCATGAGGTAATGATTTATTCACATAAAAATATGGGGCGTAATGAAAAATCAAGTCATTTTCTGAAAGCAAATGGAGTTTGTCTTTTCACATATCCCACCTTAGTTAAACATTCAGAGCATGTAGTGTAGTTCTTACACTGGAGGAAGCAGACTGCAGCAGCAGCAGCCCCAGTGCAGAGCCTCAAGAAAAGCGGCAGGGGCAAACTCACAGGTGGAACAAAATCTCTCAAATCTTCCATCACCATCTTTCCTCAGGTTTACTTATAATTTTTGTGACTATGGGAAAAAAAAGAGTAATCTTAGGACGGTTATTTTCTTCTACTTTAAACATCTTGCTTTATCAACACCATCTCAGTCGATCCCAAATCCAGCATGAAGACACTGTAAATCATTTATGAAAAAGAGTGAATACATTTCATGATGTGCTGAAGGTGAGGCAGCACTTGAATAGTAATGCAGATAAAGAGGAGCAGAATGAATGTGCTGAAAATCTCCCTCCTTAGGCAGTTCAATCACCAGAAATACAAAGAGAGGGAGTGAATCCCTTAAAACAGCGTTGGAGGTACCTTATGGAATTCATTGCGTCAAAACAGCGAAGGAGAGACTTCAAACAGCCACCATTTCATTATCACTGAGAACATTATTCCCCTCAATTCTGCATCAAATGTAAGCAAGGTTCCCTCTTGGGAATAGGTATAAAAATAGCTGATTCTTTTTAATCTTAGAATATATATATATATATATATATATATATATATATATATATATATATATATATATATATATATATATATATATATATATATATATATATATATATATATAAAAACACAGTGTATATACATACAGTATATACATGCATGATTTTGGATGCACACCAAATAGTAAGGTTCCCACAAAAGCCCCTTTTTATTTAAAGACCCCACAATGAACACATGCTTATAATTAGTAACACACTCACAGTGTTTAGTTTTGTGGCCTGCGTCCTTCAGAAAACATGAAAACAAATATATTCTTATATCACCAAGTCATCATTTTAAGGATTTTTGTGTTTTTTCTTAGTTATTATATGAAAACAAAAAATACTTTATTAATCCCCAAAGGGAAACGTAATAATATCAGCTTCATGTAAATGTTATTATTTATGAACTTTATTATTTAATTCAATAATGTCAGCTTTATGTCAGCAACAACACAGCGTTCAATGTTGTTCAGTTGCAGAGACATCATGTCAGACAATGAATGAATGATTTTCAGGTCATGTCAGTAACTGAAAGTGCAGACGACAGTTCAGCCGCACCTGGAGATTAACTGTTAACTGAATGCAAGACTGCAGCTGCAAACTGATGTGAAGCTGGACACTGGGAGCAGCCTCTGGTACCAACACCAGAGTAGCTGGTTATTGATTAGTGGGAAATCTAACTTCACATAGATGGATTTGTGAACTGCTAGACTACTTTTCCTACATGTGTTTATTATTCATTAGACTTGAATTCCTCTCATTTAATCTCCTCTCTCCTCCAAGATTATGCTGCACTAAAATGAAGCTTCTTCGTCATGTTACATAATCTGCCATATGACTAATGTCCTACCAGCTCATCTGCAGGCATTAAAAATGGGTCCTGTTTTGGATGAGTATTAACAACCTGATGATAAAATGCTGCATCTAGTTTTATTACACCCTGCTATGTGCAAACTTCAGAGCTGTGTGAACACATTAGTACTTCTTAGCTATTATCAACACCAGCAGTTCAGTGAAGATCATCTGTGGTTCCTTTTTTTTGTCCAGTTTAACACCCAGCAGATTCATAATTATATGGTTTTAGTCTATCCTCAAATATAGGGTGTATTCACATCAGGACAATGCTCTTGTCTCGGTCTGAATGGAGACTTGGTTCTTTTTTTTTTAGGGGGGGGGCAGTATTTTTCCAGACCACAATTGCATTCAAACTGCATTGCTCAAACGAATAAGACTTTTAAAAAAACCTGTTTAACTCTCCACCAGAGGCCAGAAAATACCAAGCTGCATCGGCTCCTGGCGGTCTGGGTTGATCAGATTTCTATTCTAGGTTTCTATTTATTCCATTCTTCCATGTGCGACCTATTATTCCACCATTATGCACTTTGTTTTGTTGTCCGCTTCTCGTACTTGGTTCATTAGCGCTTGTCGGCAGACCGAGTCCACTTATTCGATCTGAATCTGAAGCTAACCCTAACCCATTCACAGTATGTATGTAATAGTAGTTTTGATAGAAACTGATGGGGTCGCCAAAGTTTTAATCATCATCATAATAAGGTTAATCATATGACAATAACTACTCTATATTAAACATTTGATGCCAATTACACCATTTGAGATTTTATTTATCTGTCATATTTTACATAATTAAAATGATATTTAACATCTTGAAGCATGTGTGCTCTTTTATCATATATATATATATATATATATATATATATATATATATATATATATATATATATATATATATATATATATATATATATATATATATATATATATATATATATTGCTGTTTTAGAATCATTTAATGGATACTGTTTTCAGCATTGTTGGTTATGTCAACACATTAGATGCTGGATGGCCATGCTGTTTGGCTAATTCTAATCTTGTAAAAGTACCATGTACGTGTTAGCTGTTGTAAAAGGTTAGAAAGCAAAAGAAGGAGGAAGATGATTAAATAGGGATAAATGAAACCTGTGACATTAAACCCGTATGTTGTGTTGAGGACATTGGTATCTGGAATATTTACCTTAATTAAATGTCAGTATTTAATGCAAAACAATATTGTGAGCAGTCATCTATAGAAGCTCCTCACTGCAAAGGAGGGACACATGAATCAATGTTCCAAGACACAAGAGAGCGGAGCCTTTGAGCCAAGTTTAAGATTATATTTCCAGATAACGATGGAGATGTTAATTTAGGCTGAGTGATTTAATGAAAAATGTCATCAATCTGAGGAGACGTGCACAGAGACAGAAACGCCAGTGGGCTGACATCACTGCCACAGGTAGACTAAGACCTTTTATCCATAAGTCTTATTGAGTTTGTTAATTATGGAGATGAAAGATGCGCTGAGCCTCAAACAAAATGCAGCCCAAAACAGACAAACAGCAGGGAGAGAGGTGGGAGTTATGTGGCCATAAACCGAGGACTCAGGGTTCCCATGGAGAAAAGTTTGCAGCTTGTTCAGCTGAAGGTACACACTGCCAACCTGTTCTGGCCTTCTGCTTTATGAAATGCCTCTTGCTGAAATCAATAAAATGTTGGAGTTGATTAAAACACCAATAAAGACACTCAGGGGTTTTTCTACCTAGAAAACTTCGAGACACATTTTCAGCCTGTTTCCTCGCCTCATATTGTGTCCCCCAGCAAGCGAGTTAGAGCTATGATTACAGTAAATATGTTGCAAATGTATTTCTTTTCTTTTTTTTGTATGTGTTGTAAAACAGCCACTTTTGCAGACGAAGACTCAGACCAGATGATTGTTGTATTTGCAGCATGTAATTCCCATCTGGAAAATAGCAAAATGATTATAATCAGTGAGAGAAAACTTTAATTATTTCCCCGTAGCGCAGCATAAATCACTTTGCTATGAGTCTTTTTATTTCTAATCCAGATGTTTTTGAGAATCGATCAAGGCATTCCCACATCCAGCCCAGCCCAGGGTGCATTAAACGGCTTGCCGCAGTACCCATTTCACCTCTCCCTGTTCTGAGAACAGGATTAAATTGCTTCAGTTAATTAAAACATTTGTACCAAGCACAAAACTGGCCCTGGTTGGTCTTTGTCACAAAGATTGTTTCTCCTCACCACCAGCAGAGACGAGGGAGTTGCAAGAAAAAATGGACGCCGTTCTTCAGAGCAGTGGGGGCTTGTGCAATCAATGCGCTTATCATCTAGATGTGGAGCAGGGGATTCCTGTGTCGCTGTCAGGAGTTGTAGAGCAAACTATTCCAAAACTCTCTGTTTTTTCTTTCTTACTGTAGATATTGAAAGTCCAGCACGCTTCCCCACGAGGAAAGAACTGGGAAAATTTAGTTTTGTTTTCAGCTGCTTTCAGGGATTATTTGTAGAGTTGTAGAGGTGTTGAACATCTTCCTCTGAGACTAGTCCTTCTCTTTTCACTGGAAAGGAATAAAAGCTTGAAAGAATTTTATTTTTCAAACCAGTGTGCCGAGCCAGACTTCCACACAAAATATTGTGACGGGCATCAAACTCATCTTTTTAACATGGAGGTTAATGGATTAAGACCTCTAAATACTTCTTCTTCTAAGCATCTGAAGAAGAATGCCAAATCAAGCGTTAAGATGTAGAACATTATTACCACAATAAATGCTGAGACATAAAGCAACAATATCATCACAAAGTGAGACATTAAACATATACAGCTACACGTAGATGGGTGTGTCAGGCATCGCAAAGGGAATATGAGTAAGGAAATGTTTTTTATGCAGTTTGTCAGCGATTATTTTGAGCTTTTTCAGGTGTGAACCAGCAATCTGCAGCTATTATACGACCGTGAGATTAGGTTGTACTGTGGAGCAGGTAATAGATTGCATTTTTATTGTGTATGTAGGACAGATGCTTGACCTTGGAAATTCTGCAGCGATCACCTGCTAGTGGAACACGGTGATAGTCAATGTGACTGACAACTGCCATATAAATTACTGGGCCCCTTACTGAAATGCATTATATCTAACATGATAATTACAATAATTAAACCTGTTCAGGACCAGGTCAGACCCTCTTCAAAATTGCCTTGATAATTGGTGGCATAGTTTCCACAAGGTGTCGGAAACATTCCTCAGAGATGCATCTATGAAGAGAATTTCCTGTTCCACCACATCCCAAAGCTGCTTTGTTTTATTGAGATCGGAGAGTTGCAAATTGGAAATGATTTGAGTTTTTTGACATGATGAATCATTCTGCTGGAAGATGCAATCACAAAATGGTCCACTGTGGGCATAAAGAGATGGACATGGTCGGCAACAACCAATGTCTCCTAAACATTACACCACCAGTATGACCCATGACTACAAATCCCGATGCTACTATCTGAATCTTGCTGCTGACGTGCCATGCATTTAAAAATGATATGTTTCATACCTTGGTTTTAACAGCTGGTTATTGTTGTCTTTCTTTAAGGTCAAACCAGTCTGACCATTCCTCTTTGACATCAACAAGGTACTTTTCAGCCAGACACCTGCTGCTGCTGGATATTTTCTCTCTTTTGGTCTATTATCTATAAACTCTGGAGATGGCAGTGTGTGAAAATCCCAGTGGATAGGTAGTTTCTGTAATACTTAAAATGGCACCAACAACCACGCCACATTCAAAGTCACATAAATCCCCTTTTCTTCCAAATTCTGCTGTTCAGTTTGAACTGTGTCAAGTCATCTTGACCATGCCTACCAGCCTAAATGCATTGAGATGCAGCCATGTGTTAAAAAGCAATTAAATCAGTGTATCTAAAGGATGGTGGGTGTATGTGTTGTGTATATATAATGTGCATTGACAAGCTAACAAATAAATGAACAATTTATCCAACAGATAATGGATTAAAAGCATGAAACAGTTGAGAAAACTTTTTGTCATGAGGTACATCAGGTAAACTACTACAGTAAATGTTTTCAGTAACTCTCTATGACAGCAGTATGCTGAACCACAAACAGTAACATCATCTGTAGTAGTGAGGACATACTCAGTGTCCATAATTTATAGCTAGACATTGTCATCTGGCATCAGGTTACAAATTATCCACTTTTCTAGAGTCTGTCATGATGAAAAATGCTCCAGCTTTTGTAAATTGAACATCAAAGCTTGTGAGGATTGCAGTTCATTATATGATTTGTTTACATCATCAATGCACAAACTTTATCTCTTGTTACTTTAATGCCCCTGAAGATGATGAATGCATACATCACCCACTGTGGCTTGTGCTTCCATTAGGAATGTACTGCCAGTGTGGAGCCGGTGTAACACACTGCCAACATTGCATACTGCCAACACTTAATGGTAATGGAGATGCTTTCATTAATTTCAAAGGAAAGCCTTCCTTCTGTGGCTGCAGAGTGGCTTAGCCTCTCACCGTGCATCTCAAGATACTGCTGGGTATTGGTTACTGTGGAAACCAGGAGACCAGCTACAGCAAACACTGAGATGCACACCGCCTGAATTAAATTAGTCAAAGCAGGTCCACGAAAAACAAAACACTCATCTCTGCCTGACAGCGGAAGACAAATACAAATGATATAGGGTCATAATGTTTACACAGATGGCAGCGCTTTCCTGGAGTAGGTTGCTTCTTCGGCAATGCTGGTACTGATGTGTCTTGTAAAAGCATCTGCTCAGTGCACACATCTTACAAAATGTCCAGGCAGCTGGAAAACAGTGACCCTGGGTGTCAAGTGACTCTGCGTTAGCAGCTTCAACTGTTTTACACAACCGGAAGCAAGAAATGAGGACTGTCTCCATTTCTTCCTGCTCATGAAAAGAAAGAGGAGAAAAAAAAAACAAATGCAAAGAGTCATTTCTCCTTGACAACTCAAAAAAAAAAAACACCAGTCTGAAGGACATTTAGGTTCTCACTGTCCCAGTTATGTAAAGAAAATACAGATGCAATGTTTAGAGGATGGGGCTTTACAGTTGTACCATCCTCAGATAAAGTGCTGTTTTCTTAGCACATTCGTTCTTACTATGCACAGATTTACAGAGGAGCTTTAGCTAAAATGCACACTGATCTTTTAACTTAGATCCTCTGTATTCAGGTGTAGATGGCATGAGAATTACCTGCTTTGCGCTTTGAAAATTTATGCAGTTTATATCAAGATTTTGTTTAGTTTCCATGAGAGCTGGACAATAAAACAACCTTTGTATTGGCAATTAAATGTGTGTCAATATTGAGACATTTTTAGTCTATTTCAGTCTATCTACAGAGTCAGCTGTGTGTCCCTCAGCTTATTCCAGTCCACTAATTGGGGGCAATAAAGTGGTTACTAACAGCCAAGAAAACCTCCCGAAAAGGGGGGAAAGAGGGGAAAAGACTGGCTATGAAAGCAGGGTAAGCCTGAAACTATACTTACATTATTTACCCAAACTGTCAGAGGAGTTGACAGAAAAGGCAGCGCCACGTCAGTAATATGGGGGTGATTTGGATTCACTAAAAATGATGTGAAACTTTCTCATTGGTTGGTGAAAAGGCAAAACGGGAAACATACGTATTATATTTAGTAATCAGTTTAATCACCTGGAAAGAAATCACCCTGGCAACGATGAAAGTAAGCATGAAAACGCAGGTCCGTGCAACTTGGTGCAAATGTCAACGAGAAAAGCATCATCTCATCATGTATGTTTAGTCACTCCTTAAGACAAACAGTCATTCCAAAGCAGAGAGACTGCAACAGAAAGAGACATCATGCCATTTGCACGTATTATTTGTACACCTTTTAAACTGATGACAATAATGCAATCTATATCATGATCCAGATTGTTCATTATAGAAAATGTCATGTCATTCTAGTTTACATAAATATATGCAAATGTTAAGAATCCAGCCATCTTTAAATGTTTCACCCAAAAACAAAAAGCTTATATTAAGAGAAGTGGATACATTATGCGTCATTTAAATCACAGGCTGAGCCTTGTGGGTACCCTGAGTGCCGGAGAATGATATAGTTGCTGTGGGAAGACAGCATCTCTCTCTCTCTCTCTCTCTCTATCCCTCTCTGTGGAGAGTGTGTGAGTAATGTTACCTGAACCTAACTGCAGTGAAGTGAAGTGTGAAGTGCATGCCAACAGAGGACGGATATCAGTTACCAGAATGTTGTACACTGTGTTCACTGCCTCAGAATGTTACTAGCTATGAGCCATGCTAGAGTAAAGACAAATCCAGAGATCTTCCTGGCACAACAAATCTAGAAAGACTTATTATCTGATAAGGGAAACACTGTCCAGCAGAGTCTGTCGCATATTACTAGGACTACCACTGCTGGGGTTAAATATGCGCTTGTTGTCAATGTTGTGTTTCATAGGCCCAGTGCAGACTGGAATTTAACTCACTGGCTTAAAGAGAAACCCAACAGTTACCTATGTAATACTTTAAGTTACAGTTGACAAACAATTTTGTGATGAAGTACTGCAACTAGCGGCAATGAAGTCCAGCTTAGTATGTTGCTATATTCGCTACATGTTTAGTTGTGTTAGTGGTGCAAATTTACCCCATTCCATTGCATAAACACACACATTTATCTAGCTTAAAAAAGTTGTTTCATGATAAATGATGCTAACTGGAACTATGCAGAGTGGCTATGTGCTAGAAATGTAAAAGAAAAACAGCCATGTCAAGTTAAAGTTAGCTTAAAGTATTACAGAATAAGTTTCTGATCATAAAAATGTGCTTCATATTAGTTTTGAGGGTACATTGGCATTTATCACACACATTACTGGAGCTGTTGTTGCTCTGTAGCATCCAAGGGCTGAGAAACTACACTTCACAACTTTGTGTTCAAGCTGTAAGCATCATGTGAACTGCTGCATTTTGCTTTAAACCATGCTAGCAACTGGACATCAACACACCAGGCAGGTGTGTCAGGAAATAAATCAAAAAGCACGGTGTTGAAGGCAGCAAGGAAAAGTAAGAGAGACAAAGTGACAGTGCAAGAGAGACAACATTGGAGTGACTTTTACTGGAGACAGGAGGAAAGATGGTTGCCTGATTAGCAGCTGTTAGGGGGCACTAACAGCAGCTAACTTTGCCAAAGTTCAGTCGTGCACATTTAAGAGGACAGAGCTAGTTTTAACTAAAATGACCATGTTTTTTCTCATTTAACTGAAAACCTTTCAACTGAAAATGTTCCTAAATGATACAACAGCATGAGAGCTAAATCCTTTAATCACAGACACAGAATGCTAGGTGCTAACTAGTTAGCATTACATCAAGTGACAGCTCACCTCAAAGCTGGCAGAAAAAAAACAATTCCATCGATTGTTGTCAGTAAACGGTTAAATGTACCAAGAAAAAAAAACAGAAATGACGTTTATACATAGACCACAGTTGCCATCTAAACATTACGCCCCACTTGAAGAGGGAGCGCAGCATTTAATTTTACAAACAATGAAACTTGATGAGCAGTTTGACTTTTTTATTGCACTGCAACACAAAATGCAGCTGGCTGAAAATGAGCTACTGTGAATTATTAACAATGAGGCAGCATTTCAGGAATTCTATTTAGAAGAAAAAATAATATTAATCCAACAGGAGGCATTTTCTAAAATTCACCAAGGAACTGCATCAAAATGCATAATATTCCAGGGGCAGTCAAATGGAAGTAATTACTTGACCAATTCCCATAATAATACTGAAAATTGCTCATAAAGGCATAATATGAGCAGATTAAAATGGTGGAAACAACTTTGCATTCTAGTAAAGTCACAGCCGGATGCCAAGAGAAATGTACATAAGGGGTTTTTAAAAGACTTAAGCAGCTGAGTGAAAACATGGCCTATTGAATGGTAGGAAATGCTAACGTCAAGTCCCCTCTCACTACAGTAGCTCATTTTATTCTCCGACAAAGAGGAGACGCCTTCTAAACGGTCAGTAAGCAGAGTTTTAGTGAATAGCAGCTGTTTGGCAGCTTAATCCAGCTTGTTGTGTCTAACATCTGCACAGCTGGTCGCTGCTCAGTAGAGTGAGCGAATCACAGCGGTTTCGAGCTGAATGACAATGATGAATTCAGATGGATGGACCCTGTGTTTCAGAATTATAACCCTAGCAGGTGACATCCAAATCATCCACACTCACCAGCAGAAATGAGCACGGCGACATTCAGGACATGAAAAACAGCTCTGCCGCCCAGCCGGAGAGATTCTTCCTTGCTTGGTTGCAGCTGGCTCCATTCAGTGGGCTGCAGGCTGAGCTGCCTTCTTCCATTAGCCTGGAGGATCCATTTATCCCTTCATCACTCTGCACTACTGCAACAATAACACTATCACCTTGCCGTGCGTCACACATCAGGGTGGCTTTGGTGTCTCTTCAGCAATTCCAGTAATGAGTTGTGGTTTGAAAAAGATGCGATGGATGGAGCAAATCACGTACTCAGTGCTAAGGGTTTGGACATTTCTGAAGCTAGAAACAACAAAGGAAGGGGACAGAAGCTGACAGGACGGGGGATAAAACCACACTGACTAAGAAGAAAAGAAGAAAAATACAACACAAGTCAAGAAAAAAAATGTTTTAACAAGACTGGTCAAACAAAAAAAAAAAAAAAAGAAACCATCAAATAAAATGAAAAACATAAGTATATATTTAAAAACACACACACACATAACGGTTGTGTGACTTTCAGACTAAATAATTACAGAAATATTGACCCAACCAAGCATGTCAAGTGAATAATGTTGTTTTTTCCCTTGTTTTTAATCTTTTTTTTTTTTTTTTTTCTGCCGCTCCTAAAAACTTCTTTTTGGATGTTTTTATAAAGCATGTTTTTACTAAATGCTCTTTTCTTTTCTTGTTGTAGCATTTGAGATTTTTTTTCTATTTTCTCACATTGCTTTGTGTTTATTGTAGCTCCAATATGGAAGAAAAATTACAATGATGGCCCTACATGTGAGAAAATCCAGTGTTTATGACAAACAGCTCTTTCTTCTAATTTATAATTTTCTTCTTGTCTTATATTAAAGACATTTAAATTTTCTTATAACATAAACATTATTAATATACAATTGTAATTTGAGTCATTTATACTCATTTAAAAGATAAATAGGAATGTTTTACTAAACTTTGTAAAACTTCACTGCCCACACACTCATGCATGCTCTGTGGTTGTTCAGTAAAACATCCACTAGAGGGCACTGCATAGGTCAGAGGTCACTTCTGAGTTCAGACCAGGTTTTGGAGCAATGTATGATCGCAAACATGGTAACAATCGAGGATATCCTGATAATTAACATTCTCAGGCCGAGACATCAAAAGGGACATCTGTAGTGTGATTAGCTATCACGACATGTGGATGAGTAAAATCATCCCTGTTTATAGGCAAGCCATGTTTATTTGTAAACCACATTACATTCCCGTGATCATTCAAAGTGCTTTACATAAAAGACATAAGATAAACACATGTTATGTTGATTTATTTTCCTCTGATTCGTTCTTCCCACGCTCCACCCGCGTGATTTCTGGTGTTTGCTGTGTTTGGCTTCCATCTGTCCATGTACGCAGGGTTAGCATTAAGTTTCAATTGTTGACAAGTTTAAAGGCCCATGTATGATTAACCACTCATTTCTTCCAGTTGCTATTGGTTATTTGAAGACACATTGATGCACACTACCAGTCAAAAGTTTGGATACACTTTCCCATTAAATCCAATAAGAAAGTGTGTCCAGACTTTAATGATACCGTTGTTTTAATACATCACTAAATACAGCAGAAATATTCCTTATGGTTCACTTCCCGTCACATGTTTTAATCTGATGTTTCACAGAAATTGTGTATTTATGTCTTTATTCTATGTATTCATCACAGTTTGACTAAATGTATCTGATCTTGATCCCTGGATGATTGAGTCTGGATAGATTCATATTTATTTAAGTGTGAATTTAATCCATTATAAAAGCTACACTAACACATTTTTACTTGGTGGGAGCAAAAAACAGTATTATACGATAATTGATGAGTATTTGGTGATTATTTATCACATAAAAAAAAAATTGTTTTGCTTTATGGACTTAATTGTTTGGACTTTTGCCTCTCAGATGTTCCGATGTAAGTTGTTTTTTTGTTTTTTTTCCCCCTTTTTTTTAAGTCTTTTCATTGTTTATGTCTTAGCTAGCTAATAAAAAACACAGATGAGAAAATCCAGCATTAACAGCAACTGATCACCTGTTTAATCTCACATCTAATCTTCTGCTGATCAGCTTTCACCTCATCTGAACAACACAAATACATTTTTGCTGAATTATGTTTAGTAATACAAGAAGTTTTAAACGCAATAAAGTGCTATATTTCCTTCCTAATATAGAACCATACCTATTACATGGGAACGGCCGTGTCTTTGTTTTACATATATTGTGAAATAATAAAATGATGTCACTGATTATTCGTTCTAGATCTTCAGCGAGAGACGTTACAGAGCTGAGAAACACTGGCTGAAGAAGGATTTATGTAATCGGCTCCTAACACAGCCTGGCAATTGTTCATTCCTGCTGAAAAGAGAAAATTGAGGAAGAAAACAAAGAACGAAGCAGAATTCTAACATTATACAGCAGTTATGCTGAACAAATCCTGTATATAAGCAGCTGGAATGTTTGCATGACTTCTGTAATTTACCTGGACTGACTGGAGAATCTAGAGGCTTAAACTAATGTTGTGGCACTTTATTATAGAATCGAGTTTTTTTTTTTTTTTTAATATATGTTTTCTTCACCCTTAATGAGTTCACTTTCTTCATTTTAATCCCGGTTGCATGTTCCAGCGTGGTTTGATGTTTGTCTTTCCCAGCAGTTATTTAGCCAAGACAGTCAGAATTTCATCTCTTTTCTTTTTTTTTTACATAAAGTCAGACTATAAAAAATAAAATAAAACATATTTTTATGTTCTTTCTTTTTCAGTCTGAGAAAGCAAAACAAAAAAAAATAATCCTTGCAAATTACAGTCCAAAGATTCTTCATGATTTTCCCCCTTATATTCATATTTATGATTTCTGTATCCTTATCTTATATTTGAATTGTAGGATGTTATAATAATATATATGTTTTTTTTTTTACTTCAACCAACCAGTTTCATTTAGTGTTTGCGGATGGTTTATTGTCACCTAAAATAGTATATTGAACTAGTAAATCAGCCGCCTGCTGTACTCCGTAGGTACAAATCAGCCATTTTATTAGCTACATATAGAATATTTAACATATTTTCCCAGCCAAAGCATGAAGTAGTACCTGGAGAAAAATAAAATGAGACATTACAAACTTTCCTAATTTAGCTGGACTGGTTTTCTTCATGATGATCAGCATAAATTTATGAACTGTTTCACCCTCCTTTATAAACACAGAGATGAAAATGTTTCTTGACAGTAATGCCACACACACAGCAGCTTTTACTTGAAAAATGTGACAGCCCCCCAGGTTAAATTGCAGGCTGCCTGCCAGCCCCTCGCCGGTGAACCACAGCTAACTTGCAATCTGTGACCAGAGATGGGTGTGATGGAGGACGCTGCAGCTTGCTGTACCTCTGTCTTACAGCTGGAAAGGTGTTCAAGTGGTTATATGGTGTAACACCAGTCTGGGCCTGCCTGGATGATTTCCACAACCACACAGCAGCTCCCAGCATTTCCCAGCATCCCCTCGACCATAGCTGTCATACACAGCCACCTGGGGCTGCCATCTTGACTTGTTTTGACGAGGCTGGCTGCGCAGGAGGAGGAGCAGGGGCAGATGGTACTGTTAAACTGGCAGGGGTGACGTGGCTGGCACCGCGCCTCATATCCTTGTGAGTCTCAGACAGCAGGAAGCCACCTTGACCCAGCCAAGACTGCCGGATCTTAATTCCCATCACCCCGCTGGAGACAAAGGGCCGCAAGCCATGCAGATCCAGGCATCGGTGAAGACAGCTCAGACAGCCTGGCCTCCCAGCAGCCCCTAGGTCATTGGCTAACATGCTGCCAAACACTCTGTTAGGAATAATTTTGTACGTTTTGGCCAGGTTCTGTTTCACTGCCACTACACGCAACAACCTGATGAGTATGAGCATACTAATGAGATTTTGGATGAGGACAAACTATAAAATGAGGAGCAGGAGGGCAAATAAACCTCTGAAAGGATTTTTTTCACAGCAAGTGTGTCCCAACTACTATTCACATCCCCATGAAAATAATATTTCTTTACATTTTCTTGAACTGTTTAAGTATTGCTTTACTCCCCCTTTTATAGTTGCTATGGGGCGTTGCTATGGGGCGTTGCTATGATGCAGTTTTACAGCAAGTACATACAAAATAAAACCAAGACAAAACAAACGGCTATTCTAGCAGAAATATATTACGTGAGAGACATTTATAAAACTGATAAATGTAGTGTACATAAACAGAATTTAAAGCTTTTCTCTCTTTTTTTTTTTTGTTAAGGAAGAGTGGTCTTTGCGGACAACAACTTTTACATAAATGTCCATTTGTCTTTAACCTCAGCTGGGAGAAATATTTTGACACCCCCTTCATGTAAAATTCTTTCACTTTGTGGGTCTTCTTACATGCACTGGTGGGTTTTAATCCCTCCTATAACAATTTAATGGGATTCAAATTAAAGCTTGGACTTGGCCTTCCATATTCCTCATTTTTCCCTGTTAGAGCTGTCCTTTGGGGGATTTGCTGTTCAGGGGTTATAATCCTGTTTAAACATCCATTTAAATGTTCTGACATGTGACATCCCTTCAAACACTCCTTCATATTAAGATCACATGTCTGAATTTGTGGCTTTAACCTATCACACTAAAACAACAGTCTGAGCCCAAACAATGATGTTTTCACCACCGTGCTTCATAGGTGTAATGCTCTGAGATAGCTTTTATTAAATGAATAGAATGATTGGTGATGTGATATGGAAAAGTCATGTGACATCCACATCTTGGCAAAGCAGGAACCTCTGGCGGTTAAAAGTCAAACCTATCCGGAAGTGCCAAAAATTGCAGTTCCCCCCTCATCCACTAGGGGCTACAAAACAGCAAATTCCAATAAACTCCCATGTTAAAGAGGCCAACTTCACAGCAAAAACAAACATGTTTATAACCTGGTACAAAGCACCATTTTATGTTTAATAAATGAAAAAATTCCTTTTTTTATAGGAAATTTATAGGCGTGTCCTTTTGATTGACAAGCACCCAATGTCGCACTGCAAGAAGGCAAAATGTAGAACAGCTGCAGTTTTTAGCTGGTTAACAGCGTGCTTTGGCTTTAACCTGCCAGCCTATCTGGTTAGCGCCTGTTGGCTCCAGGTTAGTTCGGTTAGCTCTTGGTTACAAGCAGGTCAGGGTTTGGTAGACGTCAATCATCCACCCCCACACTCAAAGCCCCACTCTCCGCTCTATCTCTTTGCCCATTTTTGTATTTTCTGGGACAAATAGCATGCATGACACTGCCAAGATGGCGACAGTGGGAACCACCCAACAAGCTTCAATTTAGCTCTTCAGAGATCTACGGGTGGTGCTGCATCTTTTATAATAGGTCCATAGTCTCGACTCAGATCACAAACAGATTTGCACCAAACATTCAACGTTAGCTTTAGTACAGATTGGAACACCATTTCAATCTTGCCATCACTAGTGTTAAAGCAAACATATGAACCAACATTGAAGCTACTAGTGTTACATTAACTCAGGAGGAAGAGCAGTTGTCTTCCAACTGGAAAGTTGGGAGGTCGATTCCAGGCTTCCCCTGACTATATGCCGAAGTGTCCTGGCGTAAGACACTGAACCCCAAGCTGCCCCCTGATGTGCCTATTGGGGTACAAGTGTGTAGTATGAGTGTGCGTGTTCATGGGTGAATGTGACAAGTAGTGTAAAGTGCTTTGTGTGGTCTGCATGACTGGGAAAAATGCTATATAAGTACAAGTCCATTTAATATTTACCATTTCTTGAAGTGTAAAATCATATAAATATGGTGTTCGTACATAGAAAAATATAACAGGCAACATTCACATCAACTGCTTTCAACTTGACCAAATGCAGTTTACCGCAATGCTCTACTCCTCAACTTTAATTGTCTTCTGTTTTCTTTCCATGTGTTTGTGTTTTTCCTTGGAGTAGATAATTTTTTTTTTTTTTTATATGTACGAAAACAGATTAACCTGTTGGGTATCTATAGTATAGGATTATTAGAAAGAGCGCATTAGCATGAGACCTCAAGCTGTGCAAGAGGCAGTGTGAAGCTGTGTGTACTACCACACGGTAACCAGAGGCCAAGGCAACCCTCGTCAGTTAGCCAGTAAGCCAACTGTGAAGTCAGGGAGGCTGTGCCAGTGCTTTACTCTTCACTGACATGACTTAATTAAAGTGCCACAGTCTTGCTTTAAGTTCTTCTCATTTAATTGGATCATTAACAGAACAGATTTAATTACAGCCAAACGTTGAATGGTTCGAATTAAATGTGCACCTGGAAAACTTGGTTTAAAATCAAAGTTGGACTTTGTCAAAGGGAGGTGGTCCTTGCCCTTCAGCACAGAGGAACCCTTAGAGACCATAAAACTAATACAAGTCAGGTTTAAGTGCACCTTTTGACAGAGGTTTTCAATAATGAATAAGGTTAAATCCCAGATCTTTAACCGAATCTTGCTACTTAATCACCGTTTTACACAAAGCCTGCGAGTTGCTATGACTACAGCTGCACACTAACTTGTAACTCACAGTATGTTACATCCTTGTTAAAAGAGGTGAGAGCGGCAGACAGCCAATATGTGACAACTATGCGACTTGTACAGTATTCTGTAATCCTGTAGCCGAGCAACTAATGAAGTCAGAAGCAGCACAGAGCGTCGTTAGTCAGCCGCCTCTATGTATGAACGTGCATTTGGTACATTCACACAGCTTCAAAAGGAGTAAAGAATCTACATCTTCACTAGCTGCACATCTTTGAAGTGAACTTCAGAAATACATAAAATGTACCTAGTCCTAGAAATGTGTGACTACTGTGTATTACTGTGTCTGAAATATTCAGGGTTGGTCTAATACAGAATCTGCGTCACAGTTTTCAGTCAATCATCTCACATGTGTCAAACATGCTTTTAAAATGTAACCCTTTTTATCTCAGCCCAGCAATTCACACAAAGCATGAAATGTTTTTTTTTCCTTCAGTTTTCATGCACCAAACTCTGATTGCTGCTAAAATTAAATCTACAGCTCAGTATCGGCTCTGTACTCACTTGGTTCCAGTATACATGAACACAGTTATTTTTCAAAGACGTGCTTTTTCCTCCTCCACATCCCCAAAACATATTCATACAGAAAAATGCCAGTCAACCTTTAAATTTCCAGGCGGATTTGAAGCTGGACAATGCCAAGCTCATGCTACTTTTTAGGACGAATAGAAAAATCAGTTTCAGACAACAGCAGTCATGGTTACAATGTCGGAGATTATGATACAATTTCAGGAGGAGACATAAAAAGACACAGCCCAGTACATGGGAATGCCCAAATAGTAAAATATGTATGGCCCAAGTGTGCACTGTAGCTGCCAAAAGCTGCCAAAACCACCACATGTACCCCACAAGGAAAATACCATAAGGAACCTTCCGATATCAAGACCAGTTCTGGCCCACAAAAACATTCCAATAATCCTGTTCAGGCCAAAAACTGACATCTAGACCACATCTGGCCCACAGAAGACTTGCCATAACCCAAAAAAAAGGCTAGCCACTGACATCTGATTCACTTGTGCTCAACAGAGCACTTGCCAGTGCCGTAACTGAGCGATAAGTGGTAAAAGTATCCTGGATTTAGCCAAAACATGCCTAATATCTGGGTGGCGCAGACATTAAACACATCGCAACTCCCTCTTCTTCTTCTTTATTCCTTTTACTGGTCACACACGGCCTTTATTGCTCAACACTACCTCCAGTTTGTAGTCGTTTTAGTCTTTTTTTTTTTTTTTTTTTTTTTTTTTATCAGTTGACGCATCTGCAACTTGAAACTAAACAAAAGATGAAGAATGACATCTGTTTATCCAAATTTAGAGTTGAGCATCAATGGGCCTTAAGGGTTTTTTCCACCTTTCAATGAACAGGAAAAGCAGCTCAGAAAACAATCATTTTTAATTCCTGGAAATAAAGATATTGACATTATTCATTCAAAACATTTTCAAAGTTGTCCAACTAACTCATGGTCCAACAGAATTTGTTCATTTAGAAACTAGCATTTGCTTGTTTGAGTTTTACTTAGAGGACATGTACATCACAAGGTATTCTGGTGCCTCAATTCCACAATATTGTCATAGAATCACCAAAAGTATATGTGCCACATCGACATTCCCATACAACCCATTAAAACCCCAAAAGGTTACTGGGAATGTGGTAAAAAGGAAGACAAAGTATCTCAAAGTGAATCATAGAAAAAGAAAAAATAGAGCACAGCAATTTGCTCGTCTTCAGGATGTAGTTGTGTCTACATATATTCCGATACCCTTCTGTACTTCATTTGAAGAAGCTGGCAATGAATCCACTATAAAATGCTTAACTGATTGTAACACACCATGAGACAGTTGTTGATCAGCACCAGTCAGTTAAAGATAGCCCTTTCATTTCTGAATCGCCATTGTTCGAATTGTTAACTCGATTAATTTGCACAATTAATTTGCACTTGAATTGAGGATATATATATATATATATATATATATATATATATATATATATATATATATATATATATATATATATATATATACACATTTCCTGTGAATGGGATAGGTATACCCTATCAAAAATGGGAAGCACATGTAAAAGAGATGAAATTAAATACGCTGATGTGGACAGCGATAACAACAGTGGAGCTTATGTGCAGCAAAGTACACTTGTACTGACATTTATGAGAGAAGACTTCACTGATTATCAAAGGGTTCAGTGAATCTTAAGCCCTGATTGCTAACATCACTTCAGAGTCCTTTAGACATTTGGAGATAGGGAGGGTGTTAGCACCTCTGAAAATTATCACTCACTCAAGCGGCTTCATTTCTGTGAGAGGGATATGAGGCAATAGTTTTTTCCCTTCTTTTTAGTCTCCCTTTGTGAAATGTGCCAGCCATTTTGAAGGTCAACAGCGTTATTGAGTGGAAACCTTCAAATCTGTGCAATATGTCACAGTCCGTGCACACTCTGCAAGCTTTGAGTTTGCATTTATTGTGGTCAACTTTCCGTTGTTGTAATAACTTAATGATTAAATCAAATCAAATCAAAGATACTTTATTTATCCTCGAGGGGAAATTCAAGGTTCAAGTCAGCTTGTCCAAGGTTAGACATACAGACATTTACATTTGACAAGTTTACAGAACTAACTGATACATAGGCCCCGCAGCCAGTTTTTTAACCGGGGCTGCCTTAAAATGCGGAAATGATGACATAAGGAAGGATGGGTGGGTGTTGAAATAAAAAAAAGAAGTATCTCTACACTTCACCTAAAGGGGGAAGGGTAAAGATGCAACAACAAAAAAAACACACCTCTAAGCATAAGCACAAATTCTGACAATAGACAGCACACAATATGGGAGGGGGGGTGGGTGGGGTCTCCCAGACAGCCAGTGTGGTTGCAGCCAGCCAAGCAGCGCACCCATCCAACTCGCTGTCCGAGAGTGGAGGGAAGGGCGAGGTCCGGAGAACGCGGTAAAAGATAGGAGAGTGTGTCTGTAACTGTGGGTGTGAGTGTGTGTGAGTGTGTGCGTAGAGTGAGTGAGTCTGTGAACTTTCCCCAGTTCATCTGTGCCACCTGATGTAAATGCGGCCTTGAGAGCTGAGTTCAGTTTAAGTTCCACAGGCCTGAGAAAGGGAGGGGGGTTAGGAGGGGGCCTGAGCGTCAGACATCATTATATTCCAGGAGACGTGATAACAAGCCTGCCCAAGGCCAGTCAGGGAGCCAGATTCAGATAACAGCTTTGTCAAACTATGCTTCGTTTGACTCAGCTTTGAGTCCTTAGTGGTCTCTGTCGGACTCCGAAACAGCCGAATCGGGGGTCAGTTTCCACCAAAACCGAGCAAAAATGGGCTTGGGACATCAGATGTGTGCACATTTAATATCACAAGTATATGGCACCAAATTGTTTTTTTTTTGTTTCCATGGCAACCACAGACCTAGCCAGGATAGCGTTGGTGCTATCTGCTAACAAAACTTTTACATCTTTGCGCTTAATGTTTAGTTCATTAAACAGCTAAATTGGGGAACTGATCAGACACAACAGTTTATTGAGTATGCTGCTGCACAAAACAGTCCTGCAAACAAAGCAGTTTTCACAGAAAGATGATTTTTGTTTGTCCTGGATGTCACTGTCTAGCGATTAAAGGCTAGGAAACTGTTTCATGATCACCATCCAGTCTTTTTCAACTAGATCTTTCCATTTTCACATCAAAATGTGTGTTTTGGTAAATATTGCTTTTTGAATGTTATTTTCTTCAGGTAATAAAGGAGGGAAAAAATTGAAATGCTGGTCTTCATGAGTAGAAGATTTGAACCTAAATAGAAGAATTAAGATAAACCTACGTTTCTTATTTTTTATACTAATGTTCATGAACCTGTACCACCCAAATTAAACAAATAAGTCAAAATGATAATAATTAAAAAAGAAAATCTTAGATGTGTCAATTTCGGTGTTACAAAAAAGACTGCTCCTATTTGTTTTTTCATCATATGGAAACCTTCTTATTTATTTGGGCTTCTTTGATTAATGATCCCTGGTTGGGTGGTCGTACATTTTTTTCTGCTCTATTTGGACTTAAAATGAATATTTTTATGTAAAAAATTTACCCAAAGTGTTTTAACATGCCCAAACTTTCTTCAAGGGTTCCAAATGTTATTTATAATTGCGTTTCTAAAAAATCTGCAGTGTTTTATTAAAGCTGCAATCTATGATAATATGAAGCAGAGTTGTGGCATTGGAATGAATCTCCAGCGCCCAGAACAGACATCTTATCAGCCTCCCTGGATACACAGAAGTGAAAAACCTTATTTCCTTTTTCACATTATCAAAGTCAGTCTCCCCTATCTGTCTCTGTCACAGTGAAATCAGTCCGCTTCCACACTCCAACAGCACCACACAGCAGCAGTGAATGTGGAGCTGGAGGCTCCATCCAGAGGCCAGCCAGTGGAGCCACAGGGCTTGGGGGGAGAAAAGACCCCATCTTCTCCCCCCTGTGGCACAGCTAAGAGCAATCTACGTGGTTCAAATCCTCATCGCCTTGTCCAAACACATCTAAGGGTTCCCGACCGGTGTCGTTTGATTGACAGCACATGTGTCGGAGGGCTTGGCGCTGTATACACTGAATGTCAAGCCTCAGCCAGACGAATGTCTGTCAGGCCAAGGGTTGTGGAGTGAGTGGTGAGTGATGTGGGAGGATAGAAGAGGCTGGGAGGGAGCAGGGGAGGAGGGGAGGCTAAGGCAAAGCGCTGCCTCAGGAATCAGAAAACCTCATCTGGCCTGTGGGATTTCGCTGCCCTCAGAGAAGAGCTGCTATTGCTACCTCTTCTACTTGTAGTCTCATGGCACTGACAGATTTGCAGCTAGCCAACATTATGAAAGTGGAGCATGATGACACTGCATGTTCGACCCCTGCAACGTGATTTCAAAAAGCACTCCAGCACTTTGGCTGTGAGGATGGAGCTCCATAGACGAGTTCCTGTACACCGCCTTAAACCAATCCCTCACCAAGATGAAAGTGGCTATTTTTAGCTGCTCTGTCGGCTTAGGTAAGGAAAATGTGGTCTCGCCTCAATCATATTTTTCACCCCCTTTGGTTGTTCAACACTCAGGAGATCAAAAGGGACGTCAGAAAAGCTACAGCAGCAAGGTGAGGATGCAGTGAACTGATGGTGGGAGGGTTGAACTCGAGGCAGTGGGGAAAGCTTGGCGCTGCACATGCTATCGATCCCGTCATGTTGGTTGGCATGGAGTCCCCCGAGACAGAGTGTCCTGTACTCCGCAGATTAACTGAAGACATTATTCCTGTGACTCACCGCGACCTGCAACCCGCTGCTGTCTCAGGACCAGCATAGCCGTCATAAAGCATTAGGCTCTGTTGGAGTGCCGTGATTATGGATGTAAAGATCGCCTGCACAGCCTGGCTACTTTCTGTCCTACTCAATGGGCCTCCAGGTGAAGGACTGCTTTTTCCTTAACAGTGCTTTCATGCCCAATTTTGTCTCCGACTCTGTCTTCCCATCGTTATCTACTACTGCCAATGCCTTGATGTTTTTTAATCTCGCTTTCAGTCTGTCTCTTCTTTTCTTTCAATCTCAATTTCCCTCTTTTTCACTTGGTTTTCAGGCCAAGTTTGAGCCAGTTTCTCTGTCTCTTCTGCTATTTGACCACATTTGTTTTATTTCTCCTTACTCATTGCTGTGATCTCATATCATGATCTGATTCAGAATCAAGCAAGCATACATCAGATCAGAAGACAGCACATTACGAGCAACACATTATTAAAATTTGTTTATGTAAAACATGCCAGGTCCTTTCATAGCTAACATCACTTTCAAATCAATATTATGTGATGATGAAGGAGATGTGGCCCTTATAAAACACTGGCTCAAACACACACACATACATACACACTATGGCTTTCAGATGTATTGATTTTGGGCAATTTGGTGGTAAAACAACTCTTTGGCCTGTGCTTTTTATAGGTTTTAGAAAATAAATATATAAAACTTGGTATTGATTTGTGAAACAGTGTTCTAACCAAAATAGCTCCTGAAAACTGAGGAAAATCTGAATTATTAAATGTTGAATCAAAGGTGTCAACCAAATCCACAGGTTCGCAAAACTCACTTGGGGGAGGCTAATGTTAAATTGTAACCCAGCGAGGGACCTCACTTTGCTTTTCACACTTTTACTTATTTCAGTTTATTTGCTTTTGGAGAGTTTCCGCCTTTTTAAATGAGCTGTTTTTCTTTTTGTTTTTTTGTTTTTTTACTTTACCAACTGGGATTGTCTTTAGTACGTTTGATAAAGTGTCACAATAATCAGACTAATAAAAGGCTACATTTATCAATAAACTGAATCAGATTTCTATAAGCTTACATTTCTGTAAGCTTATGGAAAGGATAGAAAGTTGGCATATTGAAGCCTTTTGAAAATGCTTTTTCTACCCAATTACTTGCCAATTACTTGTCTCAGCATGTGTTTGCAGACTATTCAGATGAAACAAAAAATCAAACAATTTAATTTACTACTAAAAAAATGAAGAACATCTTTGCAATTCAAAGAACTCAGGAAGGAATTGTAATCACAAAAAGAATCTGTTCTTAAAGACATCAGTCCGTAACCAATTTCTACCAACATCTGAGGGCTGTTTTTAAAACTCATCTCATTTATAGTCATCTGCCTTTAGCCCAACTAAAACTTGATGTTATTTGCTTTTATTTCATTTGTTTGTTCAAATTCTGTCTTTTTATCTAATTTACTTCTTTTTTTTAATCACATTTTAGTCATTTTATGTGTTTTTGCTACTCTTTGTTAAATTGCACAGCACTATGTGAGCCATAGCTGTGTTGAAATGACTATAAATAAACTGATTTGATTTGATTTGACTATTGTCAGTCCAATCAAGCTATAATTTGGTTATTTTTTTGTTTATTGTTGAGATCTTTTTAAAAAAGAAAAATTAAAGCTTGATTTACCAAATCACTGCAGTTTTGACGAAATATTCTTTCAACTGGAAAAATTTGCACATTCATGTGACCCTTTTTTCAACTGCTGCTTACATCATATTTATCCGAAGGATAATAAAGATGGTGGATTAACCAAATGACTTAACCAGCACTTATGGCACAAAACGCTGCAAATCCACTGGTTCAGTAGATAAAATCTATTCCTCAGTTTTGTTCTCTCTATAGCTGATTTTAACTGGTATCTTTAGCTCATCCCTTAGAAGATATGAACTAAAGGTGACTGAAACAGGTAAAAGATCTGGAATACTTTCAATCATACACCTGTTTATGCTCACTTGAGGTAGTTATTGTCAGTTTCACTATAGACTTTTTGTCCAATCGAGATTTTTATCCAGTCAATACCAATAAACTTACATTAAGGACCAATGCCCTCATATCCGTGACATAATTTTACCAAACATATCTAAGAGATTATTATCATTCCTTAAGTAAAACGTTTTTTTATGATTTTGTGGATGCCTACCAGGTTTTGTTATTTATTTATTTATTTTTATATTTCTCCATGTTTGAATAAGATCAGGTTAAGGTAACAACTTCTACTGGCATTTTAGCATATGTTGCCACCCTGATTAATTCAATTCAATTCAATTCAACTTTATTTGTATAGCGCCACTTCACAACAATGTTGTCACAGGGCACTTTACATACACGAATCAACATACACATCATTTCGAGCCAATTCATACATATCCTATAATACAAAACCAACTGATTGCATCAAGTTATGACTTCGATCCAATCCTCCATCCTGAGCATGCATGCAGCAACAGTGGGAAGGAAAAAACTCCCCTTTAATAGGAAGAAAACCTCTGGTGTTTTGATTACAAAACACAGCCTGGATTCTTTGCTTTAAGTTATTCACTAACTCAGACTAATTCCCTCAGTTGCATTTTTTGTCATTTAGCAGATTTTCAGAAAATGTCTTTATTAGTGAACTGAACCACCAAACGAGAGCCTGAATTCGTAGACTATATTCAGAAATTTCATGCTCAGTGCTTGGCTGCAGGTTGCAGTGGTTAAGTATGTGAGAGATGCTAGAAAGGCTCATCAGATTGTCAAGTGTTTTTGTTGAGCAGAATACCAGTCTTGCATCTATATGTTGTTTACAGGCCTGAACATGAGCATATCTGTGCTCTTTTTATAGATAAGTGCAACCAATAAACCTTGATGCTCACAGCATGTAACCAAATAGTAGCAGGCCATTGGACAGAGGGCAGTGGAGCAATCCCCACCTCCCAGTCCACCAACAGATACCATGCTCCAAGACACCACTATCAGATGGTGGCAAGTTCTTCTGTTTATGTTTACTCTGAGATTAGCTGCATGCATATCCAAGCACAAGCGCATAAGGATGGACTGTAAATTTGAGCTCAAAATGAATTTATCAATGTGCTGATTCAATTACAGCAGCTTGTTTGTTCTCCTGACTTTTCACATGTGGGAAATAAGTTGCTCAATATGACCTGTGTAACTGGTAAATGTAATGCGTGCTTGTAAAAAGTTGGCTTTTTCACTGTGAGGAAAAATCCATTGCCTCCAGAGTGGCAACTGGAAAGCCAAGCAACCAGCGTGATCAAACCTCACATGGCTTTACCCACTGGCAAAGCAAAGATGTGTCCACAGTGGAGAGATTTCATGTGGTGCATTGTGGGTGGTGAAGCTCAGTGAAACGGCGGGGGTGGTCTACTACAAAATCAAATGTTAAAGGGAGATCCAGAAGTACCCTTCACCTCCACATCAGCTATCTCCACCGGTAACATGGCTTCAGTCCTTGCAAAAAAAGAAAAATAGAGCAGGCCAGTCTGTGGGAGGGAATCAGGTCCATGCAACCTTTACCCACAGAGCAACGCCAACTTCCAATTTAACACACTCGGAAAGCAGAAACTCGCCCACACAGAGCACAGTGAGCAAGAACCGTTAGAGAGTGATCTCAGCTGAATTACTGTTGATTCAAGGATAGCTTCTGAAATTAATGCAAAGGATGTGAATCCAGCACTTGTGTGAGAAGCATGCAAGCAACTTAATGATGTATACACATTCTGATGGAAATGAGAGCTCACAGGAATTAATAGCCTTTGGTTCTCAGAGGGTGCACCATGAGTGTAGGAGGAAGTCCTCCTCCAGAGCAATGCTAAACTGAAGAGGATAGAATGGGGAGAAACAAACAGACCTTCTGCTTTTCTTTAAGGATCAAAAGTCATTAGAAGACTCCCACAGAAGCAAGCACTTGATGCCGTGTACATCCCTGAATCTACTGTTGGGGTTTTGCAGCAGATATTTCTTTTGTTATATTATAATTGGCCTTTATAGATATCTAAATATTGTTTTCTCTGCACATTCATAGCTAATGTAATGGTGTAGTCATTATCTTCATTCATGATCAATCAACAATTTTTCCCATATATATATATATATATATATATATATATATATATATATATATATATATATTAGTAGTAGTAGTAGTAGTAGTACAATGGTAGTAGTAGTAGTAGTAGTAGTAGTAGTAGTAGTAGTACAATGGCCTCCTTGTTATATGCTCTGAATAAATACTGCCAAAGTACATGGGATAACACCACAAAAACCAAGTGACAGACTAAAACAGCTCCTGCAGTTCCATTAGCAGTTATTAAAGACTCATTTCTGGTCACCGTTCCTTATCTATGAATTCATTTCATTCATCAAAAAATAAACCATGGGTGTTGTTTCTTCACAGAACTCTAATTTGTATCCCTGCTGTTACATACACTCACCCTCACATGGCTGATTGTCTCTAATGAAGAATTTCTGTAGGTAAAGGGACAGTCTGTCGCATTACTTTCACACAATTTCCCCCACATTGTCTACATTTTAAAATGGCAAAGCTCCAAAACTGATTAGCAGCAACAACAGTGATGAGTTGTGGTGTTATCAGCAATTTAGCCAGATTGATTTGACACAGATTAACTGTCTTCTCTTGGCTTTGAAACAACAATCAAAAAATGTCATCTGCCCATACGAGTCAGGCTTTCATCGTAGTTACAGAGAGAAGAGGTCCAACTTCATTCTGTTCAGCAGCAACTTGCTTGGTCCAAATGACATCTAGCATGACTGGGAACTCTGCTAACATTGTTTTGGCTAATTACCTTGAACATTATAAAGATGCTTGACACAGGCTGTGTATCACAACTGCACCTAGATCACTGTACGCCTGTTTTTTGTGCCTGTGAAGGCGCCAGGTAGACGACTGCAGGTGTCACCTGGGTAGCTGTTTCATATCCCTGCCAACCACTACCTGAAGCGTACAGATTACCAGAGGACCTGAATGAGAAACTCCTTTAAAAAAAAGCGCAGAGACAGAAAATGAAGTCTATTTTTAAGAATTACTCAGGAGAAAAGAGAGTTTAAAAGACTTGACAAGGTAAACAGAGAATAATCAGCCTTCTAATTTAAGGTGGTCTCAGGCTAGCTGGCCAGCTGACCCGAATATGAAAGTGACATTTAGAAATTAAAAAAAAAAAAAAAAAGAGAAAGAGAAAAAAAAAAACATAGCTGAGAAGATTTAATGAGAGTCTCTTCACTTCGCTCTCCCTGTGGGGAGTAACCTTTCCGACTCCCCTGTGACAACGTTCCCTCCAGATTTATTGGGCCCTTCCTTTGCCTGCTCTGGAATAAAGAAAAGACTTGCTTCACCATCCAGACACTGACCTTTAATTTGACACAAGCGGGGACAAGCATGGCTCAAGACGCCTGGCCCACCAGTGACATCAAATAGAAAACTGGACCTAGCAGTGGCAGCGATGATTTGAATGCCCAAGACCTTGTAGTGGTGCCTTTGCTGATAGGCTTCATTTCTACCTGGTGCTTTGTGTGGGGGATAAAAGTGAGGAAGATTAATGTCATAGCAACAGAGGAAAAAACCCAGGTATTACATCTAAACCCATGCAAAGCTCATGGAGAGTCTAACTAGCATTCAGCCATCACCCTGGCATTAATCATGGATGGCCTAAGTCACCACTCCGCAGTCTAGACCTAAGTAACAAGTCCTAAAAGAACCATGTTTGCTATTAAGCTGTACAGTAGCAAGAAGCTAGCTAGGTTAGCTAGGAAAGTGGAAAACCGAAGTGAAACAAGAAAAGGTAACACATCTTAGGACACTTTTGTGGTTTGATGGAGGATAGAAACCTCCCAACACTTCTAGCATATAAATGTTGGTGGTTAGCCATGATCTGAGGACTCGTCACGTGGTGAAATGCTAATGCCCCTTTATTTAGTAGCTAATCATAACCATTCATACTGAGTACTGAGAGTTTAAGTAATGAGAGTTTAATTTATTATTGAGCTGTACTTTAGCAAGAAGCTAGCTAGCTTAGCTAGGAAAGGTGGAAAACCAAAGTGAAACAAGAAAAAGTAGCACATCTTTGGATACTTTTGTGGTTTGAAGGAGGATAGAAACCTCCCAACACTTTTAGCATAGAAATGTTGGTGGTTAGCCATGAACTGAGGACTCGTCACGGGGTGAAATGCTAATGTCCCTTTATTTAGTAGCTAATCATAACCATTCACAATGAGTAATGAGAGTTTAATTTGACCTTCTTAGACCTTCAGCCGTTTTTTTTTTTCAAAGCTTGCGTGGTTTGCTCTGCTGTAGAAGTAGGAATAGCTTCCTGATAAGTGAAAATGTAGCTATTATTGCAGACAAAGCATCCATTAATTAGCACAAAGCTACAGATGAAAGAATCTCACAACATGCTACTCCAGGAAACAGAAAAGCTTAAGTGTTTCCCTTTTGTCCTTATTCAAAATATTTAATGTTCCATTTCAAGAAAAGGCTCACAAAAACCTCTTCCAGACAGAACTCTGTAGATATCATACTGTACTGTACTATGCCTTCTAATCAACATCATCTTACATTGTAAAGAATTGCTTAACGGTCTGAACCACCACAAAGAAGGCTGTGAGTCACAGTGAAGCAGTTTGGATTTAGTGATGCATCAGTGGTTAAGTACATATGTAGTTATTGTGGGGAAACAAATGTTTTCTCTCAGTTCAAGTGAAAGTGGTACACTTTAAAGTGTTGGACTTGCTTGTGTTTCAGAGATGTCAGTGCTCCGTCAGCCTGACTAGACAAGGCAAGGTCAGATTACAGCTTCTGAGACTCTTATGGGAGGGACTGAAATAGAACAGGCAACAAGGAGCAATAAACAATCATGATTTAATAATAATAAAGCTAACCCAGTTCAGTCCCCACTGACACTCTGAGCGGACACAATTACCTCTTGTAAAGTAAATCTCAAGGAGCAACACACAAGATGATGTCCTTTAATGTGATCACCTGTAGGGAGGCAGTGCAGAGGAAGACCATCAAGATCTAGTGTGTGTGTGTGTGTGTTTATGTGATCTCCTCCTGAAGGAGATTAAAGCTTTCATACAATTACTGTTATCTAAAGACATTTCACAAGGGCTCTTATCCTCTATATCACCAGCATCACAGCAGGTAAGCTCCTATTGCCAATAAGATACAGTACGTGCTTTGGAAGAGATGCCACTTTTGACAGAGAAAAAGGCTATCAAACACCTCCAGAAACCATCGTCCATGAGTTATGCCTCTATCCATTTAACCAAAGATACATACAGTATTGTAAGTGTACTGATATTTGCATCATAGCTGTTTGAACATGCTGTCAGAAATGGCTTTTATCGCTTTATAATTTGATTTGCAATCTTATAATCCTGAACCCTAACCCTTCCTGCAAGAGGAGACCCCTGGGAAAGCCCAGGACACACTGGTGGAATTATTTCTGTTAGCTGGCCTGGGAAAGCCTCTGGATCCCCCCTGATGAGCTGGCAAATGTGACTGAGGAGAGGGACATCTGGGCTTTCCTGCTTAGGCTGCGGCCCCTGCAAACCGACCCTGGATAAGCAGCAGCAACTGGATGGATGGATGGATGAATGGATGGATGGATGGACGAATGGATGGATTGATGAATGGATGGATGGTTGGATGGATGAATGGATGGATGGATGGACGGACGGACGGACGGATGGATGGATGGACGGATGGGTGGATGGATGGCATGTGGCCATAATTTCTCTATGTCTTTTTCATTATGGGTCAGAATGGAAATAATGCATCATTGAACATCTGTTTTCAGCATCAGTTAAATGTGTTCCGATCACTCCCCAGGATATTTTGTAACTTTGTCCTGATTATAGTTTTAACCGCCTTTTGTTTGACTAAGTTATTCAAAGAGGCAACAGAGGCAGAAGTATCAGATACAATTAATGCAACAGATGACTTTACAGCTCATCCTTTAATGCTCAATGGGCATGGTACTTTTAATTGTAGTTATAATCATTCAAGATATCAGACACACAAACTATTTAACTGACTAGTAGCTCTGCTGCTAAATTAAACTAAAACTCAGCAAGTTGTCAGTAAATCAAAACCAAGGGACCCAGAAGTCAATCACATGACTTCCGCTCCCTTCAATGTGAAGTATGACAGTTGAGGCCTGAAACATGTTTGTGTGAACTCAACTGGACATCAGTCTTTATGTAGCTGTGTGATGGATAAGCATCGACCTGGCCCGGCTTTTTCAACAGTTTCTGTCCACATATACTCTGGAAGTCTGAAAGGTTTGCACTGGAGATTGATGTGGATAGAATTGGGAGTAGATACAAAGGAACATCTGACTCAAGCAGCAGGATGCAGATCATGATTAGAAAAATACACTGTGGAAATCACAATTTTCTTCACACTGTGTTGAGAATATGAATCTGAGTCCTTGGCTGTGACTGTGCTGACATGAATTATTGAAGGATGTATTTGAAAACTACCTGAATATAACACACAACAGGGAAAAGTATGAACTAGCAACATTTAATAGCAGACATACTTGAGATGCATTCACACCTCGAAGTTCACTGAGCAACTGTGGACTTGGTTTGACTGGGGGATTGCAACATTCAGTTCCAGTTCATTTTGCACATTCTCACACTTATCTGACCTTATAAATAAGGTATTCCTATTCTTGCCAGAGGTGGCCCTGATGAACAGCAAAAAAGAAAGCTCGCTCAGTGATTGGTGAATGCAGGACAACTACAGTTTCCACCACACAAGAGGAAAACGTGGAGCTGGATTAGATCTTAGTGGTCTTGGGTTGATCATATTTCAATCAGAACGTTTAACTGAGTTCTTACAGAGCTGACCATGAGACATTTCTCCCAGCCGGACTGCCCGTCATCCCACACAGATATCTGTTTTGGTTGGGTTTAGCTGATGTATGTGCTGAACTCAAAGTGCCCTCTGCTTTGTGGTTCGCTTTGTGTATATTGGTCAGCGTCTCCTTCTTTGATCTAAAACCGAGTTTGCTTGTGCATTCACTATTCCCCAAACAAAACAGACTTTCTAACCAGATTAACTATTTGTATCACAAGGTCTGGCATGATTGCACCTTCATTCACTTCCAGTAAATGACTAGCTGTTATGTTTGCAAGGTGTCACGCCCACGTATCTTCTGGAGATTTCACTGGAGAGCTTGGTGTACACTCTCTGCACATGTCCAGGGCAAATGCTGTGCACATTTTTACACACACACACACACACACACACACACACACACACACACACACACACACACACACACACACACACACACACACACACTATTAGGGCATGAATGTGTGTCATAGTTGAAAAGCACTTAGTAGACAACAATAGACACAGGATTTGGGTGAGTGTCAAATCAGATCGAAGTAAAGATACTTTATTCATCCCTGAAGGGAAGTTCAAGGTTCAACCAGCTCGTCCAAGGTTTGATATGCAGACATTTAACATTTGTGACATGTAATTTAAAGCTCTTTGAGTGGCTGACTTATGAATGGAAAACCAGTCTGTTTACTGGATACAGATATATTGTTATGGACTGGAGACCTGTCCAGGTTGTACTGAACTGCTTCAGAGGCAAGAAGCATGCTTGGAAAGATAGCCTTTGGTGGACAGTCCTTTTATACCCAATGCTAACACCCTTACCTTTCAGCAATCAATCTGACAAATAAGTTTTGTTGAATATTCAATGGAATTTTTACTCATTTAAATGCGTGACTGACATCAAAATTTTAGATGTTATTGCATTTTCTACATGCAATGACGTTTTTCAGTGAAGCATCTATGTACATATTTAATATGTACCTTTGTATCTATTTAATAAAATGAATTAAAAGTTTAAAGAAATAAAATTACATATTTAAGATGTTGCAGGAAAACGTCTGAGTATAGGTTTTTTCTGAGTACATTTGTTCAGACAAAGACTAGGATTTTTATCTAAACAGTTAGTTATGGACACAAGTGTTCTGTTATTACCAATTTTATTAAAAATGATCATTTGAAATCTTTTCGCCCCCCACTTACGTACTTGCTTTTAACTAAACTGTTTCAGAAACATCCAACTGAGGGTAAACTGTAGAACTTTCCATTATGGATAGACCTTAGTTTTAGATACATTGCGGTGAAAAAGTCAGAGAACTCTTTAGTTGGCTGATTTGTGCTCTATGGGTCTATTACTAGTTCATGACTGATGTTTGTTTTATGATTTAATTTTCATTTCTGCATAACTAATCCAATCGGCATCATGATGCAATATTAGTTTTTATTCTAAACGTTTAGTTTAATTCTTATTTTTTAAGACAGTGCTGTGGTGTTTAGGACCACAGCCTCTCAGAAAGTCGCTGGTTTGAGCCTCGCCTGGGGGAGCGGTTTGAACAGTGTCCTTTCTGTGCAGAGTTAGCATGTTCTGTATGTGTGGGTTCTCTGTGGGTACTCCGGCTTCTTCCCAACGTCCAAAGACATGCACGTTAGGTTAATTGTCCACTCTAAAATTGCCCCTACAAGTGAGCATGTCTCTTTGTGCTAACCCTGTCCACCCTGTACCCTGCTAATTGCTGGGATAGGCTGCCTCTGACCCTGAACTGGAATAAGCAGTATGGAAAATGAATGAATGAACTAACAGGAGAGAGAAAAATAACACAAATACACCCCATAACAAATTATTAACAGATGATCATCATTAACTTCTCAGACCATTACTATTAGGAGGAATCCTAAAAAGCTCTTCACACTGCTGCCAACAGACAACAAAGGCCTCTTTCCTTTCTGTGTCGCAGCATTAAAAGTAGTTTCCAAGCTTTCAGTTTGCTTTGTTTGCTTCTGCTTACTTTCATACTATAATGCAAAGTTGGGTGGAACATATTCATGGCTGTCTGGGGAGCATTCAGAGGCTGTATGAAGTAAGAAATGGAGTTAACACTAAACTGCTTGTTTACAAAGCTTCAAATCTCTGTAGTCATTTATAACTGTAGACACACTGAATATGATCATTTTCTGCAACAACAGTGTAAAATATTACTGATTGTTCCTTCAGTGTCCCCTTATGGTACTTAAGTGGTTCAAGGCTGTTTCATGAGACGCTCCAGCCACAACACCGTGAGTGATGGGACTGAGTCACTGGCACCACTGAGACAAACACAGTCATATGTTTACTTGATGAGATGTCTTTCCGGAGACAGATTTCCCTCGGAGACGGACATTCCTAAAGTCTCTCTCAAACGGAAGTTTTCATTTTCTTTCTGATAAAATAACTTTATTTTAAAAAGCCAATAATTTGCAGCTGTTAGTAGATGAGCACACCGTTCTGAAATGCACGGCTCTCATAACAGGTCTTTTCACTGGAGGTGTAGATAATATACATTGTGGATGACATGTGTCCTTCACATACTGTTATTTCCCTTTCCATCACATCATCAGCATCCCGTATCATTTTAGTGTCACATTTAGTTTAATGTCTGAGTGCAGTGACGTCTGATTCTGGCAGCTGTAACGTTTCAAGTGTAGCCCTGTTTTATTGTAACGTTTAAGCAATTTGCTGCTTTCATGTTTGCATCTCACATCCATATTAAGTCAAGATTGTTGCCCAGTTATTTGTCATTACACATGTTTAATCATAAAGAACTAATCCTATTCTGGTACCTCAAAATGTATATTTTATCCTTAAGTCAGCAACTTACGCTTTCGTGTGAATTAACCTACAAAAACCCAATGTGACATATATGATACACACACTTTATGGTGGAAACTTTGCCAAAGTTGGTGTTGAACTCTATCTGATTTTTGTCTTCTGCTCCTTAATGGACACAAGAAAGTAGAAGGTTACATGATCAAAATGTTAAACTATCACAGTGTAATAAATGCTAAATATTCCTAAAAATGTTTTTTATTTTACATTTTGCAAAGTGGACAAATAAAAACCTCATACTAAAAGAATTTATAAGAAAATAAGATAAAAAAAAAAACTTATCTGATTACTTCTCATGGGTTCTCATGGGTTAAAGAAGGAAAAGCTCAGTTGAGTATCTTGTTTAAAAACACATCAGCAGGATGAAGGTTTACTTAATATATTGGTTGCTGTATGGATTAAACCGCCTGCTGTTTCTTATGCAACGCAACTTCCCTCTGATCAGAATAAATGACTCTTTCAGGCTGGTAAATTTATTTTAGTCTCTCATAAAACAAATTTGTCCCACAGAGGTCACTTCATAATAACAGCACCAATGCTTTGAAAAGAGCTTTTATGAAATTAAACAAGACAAGAGAATGGGACACTAAATATAGCTGAGATGAATGTAAAAAGAAATAATCTGATATCCATCAGTGTTTTTTCATTGTCGTGTATTAATTGCTTTCCATAGACATCAGAAAACTTGTTGCTTCTGCTCCATTTTCTTTTTTACATACATGCATAATTTATGAAAACGTTCCCTGGCCTTGTTTTTAATGAAGCCCGACTGTAGAGTGAGAAATTAAATTTATTATCAAGTACGTGTGCAATTTGTCTTGGGTTGCTGGGGGAAAAAAACACATCAAAAAGAACACAAAAACAACGTGAATATATATATATATATATATATATATATATATATATATATATATATATATATATATATATATGATGTATGTATGTAAGTAAAATATAAATAGAATCATCCAATGGTAATGTATTTAACATACAAAATTGACATAGAAGCTTACAACATTGTAGGGCAAAACGTAACGTGTCAATGTGTCAACAACATGTCCTCCATCAATTTTAATCTTCATTTAATTACTTTAAAATGTAATCAGATGAAGATGTAATGAAAATTTATGATGAAAAGAACTCTTTAGATACAAACTTCCATGGCAAAATTTTATTTGTCTGTTTTTTTTTTTTTTGTTTATTTGCTTGTTTTTTTGTTTTATTATTTTCTTTGCAAATACATTTCAAAGGTTCAAAAAAGTCCAATTAAATACTCCTAACCCCAAGCTCTGAGTAGTGAGTAGTGAATAAATGAATGAAGTGTGTAAGACGAAGAAGAGCTAACAGAAGTGGGGGAAATATATATAATAATACATTCTTACCCTGTTATATATATATACATATATATATATATATATATATATATATATATATATATATATATATATATATATATATATATATATATATATATATATATATATATATATATATATATACACATGACTGACTGCAGTGAAAAAAGTAAAACTCATGATATTATGCCACTGTTAGTAGCTTTAAATATTGATTTTGGCCGGGACATGAGGACATGGTCAAGATTAGTTTGATTGTGCCTTACTGTCATTTAAAAAAAGACTCAAAACATGGTTAAATAAATAACAGCAGGATAAGGGTGATTAACGCGAAAGATACATAAAGGATTTCTTCTTGCAATGTAGCTTGAAGCTAGTAAAGATGAGGCTAATGTTAAGAATGTTAAGTTTTAGCTTCTTAGCTTGGATTAACTTAATGTAATGTTAAGCAGTTTTAAGAGCATTGCCAAAACATTTAAAAAAGGGTTTAAAGCTCAAGGTTGTGCTTCTTTTTTATGTTAGCAACATTAAAAATCTGGTGGTGTTTTTAGCTCTTCTATTATGCATCCATGAGGATTGGTGACCTGTTAATGTATTATGTATACGTGTTGGTAATCAGGGTTTAAACTTGCTATATGCAGCAGTCGGTGCATTCTCAGTTTGGAGAAGTGAGAAAGGTGGGCTAACAGAGGAACCAGGCCAACTTAGCACAAATGCAGGCAGGGAGTAAATGTTCTGCCAACCACATGTCGTGCTGGTTTAACTGAGCTCTGAACAGTCAATTAAAACAACTGTTTTGCAACAATCTGTTACTGACATTCACACTGTTGTACATTTTGCTGCAGAATGTTTCCATGAAATGCTAACTGAGTCCAAGTCTGTCTGTTTTTAGAAGGTGAAAATGTTGCTCTTTTCATTTTACTGCGAGAAATTTTAATTTGACTAAACTATCATGTATTTCTCCGCAACAGATGAGACAAGAAATATAACTACAGACACTGATAAATAACTAAAACCAGCTGTTGGAACTTGGGTTATGATAAATAACTAAAACTCTGGTCCTCGTGTGCGATCACCCTGCAGGTTTTAGTGTTTCCCCGCTACAACAAACTAGATTCAAATATAAAAGGTTCTCCAGCAAGCTGTTGTCATCTTCTGCACCTGCCTGTTAATGAGCTGTTGATTTGGGTCAAGTGTGTTGCAGCAGGGAAACACTAAAACCTGCAGGATGGTAGCCCTCGAGGACCAGAGTGGAAGACCCCTGCCTCAGACAAACATGTTAATGTTTGTAGTTTCTATAATTTAAACTAAGTGATTAGATTCTTATAGCCCTACATTTTTAATATTTTGACTTTGCAGAAGGCCCTGCGATGGACTGGCGAGCTGACCGGGGTGTACCCTGCCTTTTCGCCCAAAGACTGCTGGGATAGGCTTCAGCTTCCCTACAATCCTGGATTGGATTAAGCGGTTTGGAAAATGAATGAATGAATGAATTTGCAGAAGTCATTTGCTAATGACTTAAAAAAAAAAAAGCAGAAATGTTTGAGTTCCATTCAGAGTAAGATCTTTTGCTTCAGTAAAATGTTGTTGGAACTTAAGACTAGTGTCAGTTGCATGAGTCTCATGTGTAAGACTTGACAGCTCTACAAAACAGCACTGCTCTCATCCCCAACACTAGCAAATGCCAACAAAAATGCCTTGTCAATTTTAAGCTTACAGTTTTTATCACAGCTTCAGCCTACATCAAGTCAAACTGTGGCTGCCTGTGCAGAAAGTCAATCTTTTATCATAATCTTTTTTTTTTTTTAAAGAAAAAAATGTTATAATAGATGTAATCTTCAAATTGTATGAAAAACAATCATTTTGAGCAATCTAGATAAGTCTAGATAGAGCATATAGAAAGTATTTCTGTTTAGAAAATCCCTAAAACAAGAGCGAATGTGCTAATCAGGACAACACACATCACATTTGTGAGAAATTAAGTCAAATGATCTTCCTTAGAGAGCATTTGGAAATCTATTTATACATAAAACAGGACTGATTACATTTTAATTTATAAATATACGATTATCACGGCTGGTTTGAACTGCAGTTTTTGCAGATCATGCACACTCCTTCAACACACAGTAATACATGCTAAACACTGCAATGCATAATACATATATTGAAAATAGAGCAGGAGAATGCTAATTGAAAAGAGAACATAACTGGGGTGGATGTTAATTACAGCCATCATGTTTACAGCATATGGAATTAATGATATCTTTACTGGGAGTAATTGAGCCTGTTTTGGCTCGAACATGTGATGAAGACAATGGATTCCGTTCCCCTGATGAAGGAGCAACCAGTTGAGTGCCTGATGGCTCGGGCTTTGAACAGACCCTTTCTGACACAAACATCAATGAGGTCGGTCCTCTGAGGCTAAGCATAGGCAATAATTAATCTTCTTAGACATCATCATCCTCAGCGTCACCTAGCAACCGTCCACCTGCATTAACAGCTTCACAACAGAGGCCTGTCACGGACAGTCCGGAGTCGCGGTGCTCAGCACGTACTTCAGCGTTAAAACTGGTTGTAAACCTTTTCTGCTTGTGAAACAGCGTTCAACCACATTTTTAATTAGATCCTAAACAGGATTTTTAGAACACATATATTATTAGAGAGAAGTGACTTAAATAGAAAGAAGCATAAATTATCACTTTGCCTGGAAAGATTTTATTGTTCTTTCACGGCAGTAAATGATTGCTTCATTATTATCCCTGTGAATCCGAACATCACACTCACACCAAAGGTGTGGATAAAAAGAAAGAAAAATAGAAAATTTATTCAACTTATCTTCTCTTTCATATTAAAAAGTGAAGATATTAATAAAGAAATTAATATTTAAATATTAATTCCGGTACTGATGCACAGCAGGTTTTATGTGGATGTGGGAAGAAGAAAAGAAGCAGGTTTTCTAGAGGAAAAATGAAAGCAAAGGCAGGACTTTAAATATATTTTGTCCTCTAATGCCCACATAAATGTTTAGAGAACCAGCAAAACCAGTACCAACACCTTTCTTTGAATATGTCAGCTTATAAAACACACAACAAAATCGACAATGGATTCTTAAACACACACTTAAAGGCCAACAAGTCAGTCACAGGCAACATTTACTTGTCAAATAAAAAATACTGCAGTTTAGTATCTAGATAATACTATTTAGGCACCAACATACATGTTGATTTTTTTTTAAAGCCAAACAGCAGCAAAACAGAAAAAAAGAGTCCAAGCTTCCCACAGATCAACAACTGGAAACAGCAAACGGCCCTGTGTTCAGGTAAAAGACGTGACCGAGTTCCTCAAAGTGTTTACTCCCGGAAAATTGAGGAATAACAGGCTGTCATACGGTGACACATCAGCCTTTGTTAAAGAAATTAATTTGCTCTTTGCCCAGCTCTCTGATGCTCGGCCTCATGGACAAATTGTCCATTTGGCGAGTGCAGTCTAAATGGAACTGCGTCTTGGGCGCACTGCTCTGGCGAAGCACAAAGAAACCGGAGCAGATAGGAATCCAATTATCCAAGGCAAATAATGGATGTCTCATTTAAGATGTGCGGCTGTTGCGACAGTAATGGCACTGCCACAATTTTCCCAAAGCCAGTCTCTATCAAGTGCATCATCTTCTGTTCAACACTAACTCATATACAGCCTCATACTGCAAGATGTCAGCCTGAGCAGATCATAATAAATCTAGTGAAGGCACAGAAAACGTGGTTTTAAACATAGAGTATTAACTCACATGTAGCGTAGGTGTGGGTTCATCGCAAACGCTCGAGCCTGGATCACGTTCAGGTTACAATTCATGATGGTTCTGCAATGAAAACAGAGAAAGTGCAGATGAAACGGTGCAGGAATCACCAAATATAGACATTTATTTTCCTCCAAAACTGCATGCCCACAGCTTTATTATGTGACGATGTGCATGTGGATATTTTGAGGTTCTTGTTGTTTTTAACATGTTCTTTATGCATTTATTTATGTTTTCTTCTTCTCCTCTCATCTTTAATTCTTCTTATTTTGGCATTTTAGATAGATAGATAGATAGACAGACAGATAGATAGATAGAGAGAGAGATCGATAGATAGATAGATAGATAGACAGATAGATAGATAGAGAGAGAGATAGATAGATAGAGAGATCGATAGATAGATAGACAGATAGACAGATAGATAGATAGATGAACATAGAGAGAGAGAGATAGGTAGATAGATAGATAGATAGATAGATAGATAGATAGATAGATAGATAGATAGATAGATGAACATAGAGAGAGAGAGATAGGTAGATAGATAGATAGATAGATAGATAGATAGATAGATAGATAGACAGATAGATAGACAGATAGATAGACAGATGGATGAACATATAGATAGATAGATAGATAGATAGATAGATAGATAGATAGATAGATAGATAGATAGATAGATAGATAGATAGATAGATAGATAGATAGATAGATGAACATAGAGAGAGAGAGAGATAGGCAGATAGATAGATAGACAGATAGATAGATAGATAGATAGATAGATAGATAGATAGATAGATAGATAGATGAACATAGAGAGAGAGAGAGATAGGCAGATAGACAGACAGATAGATAGATAGATAGATAGATAGATAGATAGACAGACAGATAGATAGATAGATAGATAGATAGATAGATAGATAGATAGATAGACAGACAGATAGATAGATAGATAGATAGATAGATAGATAGATAGATAGATAGATAGATAGATAGATAGATAGATACAGATAGATAGATAGATAGATAGACAGATAGATAGATAGATAGATAGACAGACAGATAGATAGATAGATAGATAGATAGATAGATAGATAGATAGATAGATAGATAAATTTTAATCTTTTAAATCTTTAAATCTTTTAAAAAGCTTTATAACATTTTTTTTGCCTTTTTTCAAGCACAAATAATGTTTTTTGTATTTTATTTGAGTCAAAGAAAAACTAAACAAATGTTGCTCTCATCGTGGGAAAGCACTGACACAGCACTGGTTTGTTTCTGTACTTCTTACATGCTTTTGTCTGCTGTTGCAATGCGCTGTAATAAGACAAGTTCCCAGTCTCTTCCCATTCTACTTGTTCTAACCCAGATCTGTATTCATGTGTATTCATGTCAAATAAAAGTTTACTTTGAAGCAGCATCTGAAGTAAGATTTGTATCTTTAACAAAACTGCGTGAAAATCTCTGGGTGGAGAAACAAGCAATCCCTCTGTGACAACTTGAATGGAAATAAATGTCAAATTAAACTTATTCTCGCTTCTCCCAGAGAGCCAATGGAAACCGCTAGAGGACTCTTGGTATTCCCAGTGCCCCAGTAGGGGAACTACTGTTCTGAGCTACAATTGTAATGACTTCTAATCTTGTAATCACAGATGTCTCTTTCCACAGAAGTCACTGACACCATCAGCGAGTGCCTCATAATACACTGAGCTGATTAAACTCAGCTGTTGGAGACAATTGTCTTCTAAAAATCCGATCATCGCTTTTCAGTGTTTCACTCAGACCATCCAAAAGTTCCCAAGGTCAATCAGAGGCTCTGGGGAGTTCCTTGAAAATGTTGTTTCCACTGAGAAAGTCAACCAGAATTATTTTTTCTTCCTTACATTTAGTTAAATTAGGGTGACGGTGGAGTTTTATCTCCTGCGCGCAGTGATGCTGAACACAATCCACCCTGTCCTTAAAGAAGACTTTAAGCTTTGACTGCGAGACGCAACAAATCTGAGCACAGGCGGAGTGTTAACACGTACATCATTGGATGCGTTCCCGCTTGAGAGCATTTGGAAGGTGAGGAGACCGACTGCTGCAGCTTCTGAAAGAGAAACGTCTTCTGATCTTTCCTCCAGACAAGATTTCAGCTGCTCCATTCTTGTGTTTCTCTTTTATAACATGCCAAATGTTGTCGGTGGGTGACGAGTCTGGACGATTTCCCAAAGAATGTCATGTTCTGATTGGTCAATCCACGGGGCAGTTTTTCCACTTCTGTTTAAAATAATCTTCCACACAGAAAAGGTGGAAGTACTTCTGGGTCTTGTATTTTTTGTTTATATGTTTTTTTTTCCCATCACATGATAAAGGTGTGACCGGATCATACAGCAAATTCCTCTTCAGATTGATGGTTTTCGTCAAAGAACAGGAAGATATGTGTCATGCTGAGCTGTTTTCAGCATTAAATTACACTTCTTTTTTTAGCTGTTTTAGAAATGACATCAGGTACCTGCACACAGTCAATACCATTCAAATAACAGCCACTCTGCTGTCACATAACTGTCTTGAATTGTCAGCATTTTAAGTTTAAAATTTGATATTTGAGAGCAACTTGGAAATAGAAGCACAGAATCAATGATAAACATATTAAATTTGCAGAAAGGTAAAATGTGTCTTGTTTTGTACAGACAGAATCAGCAGGAAGAAAAACGATCAGCTTCTGATTGTGCACTTACAAAACAACTCAATCTTTACGAACGAATGATAACATTTCCTCTCACTTCACTCAAATGAAGACGGCGATGATGAGGGAAAATCTGAAATAAAATGCTATGAGTGACTGTTTCTTCGCTTCTCCCTCCAGACTGCTTAAAGCCCCGCAAGGCGGCATCACAACAGCCTGGAGTCCAGACGGGGAGGAGCCGGTATCCCCTGACAAGGCAGCAGAGGGAGGCGGCAGTAATGAGAAAAATGCTAATTTAGCAGCGGAGATATTGCACTTGGCCTCCCTGATGAGGGATCAGGGGAGAGGCCGTCTCTAACTTTGGAGGGCAAAGGAGGGTATGGTTTCTCAGCAAAGAGCAGAAGAGAAAAAAAATGAAGTGGAAGAGGAGGTCTGGAAACAGCTGCTGCAGTGGAAATGATGTGGCTTCACACTGCATGGTTGCAAACCAGGAAAGGAGCATCGCATTCCTTTAAGAAGGGAAGTGATGAGAACAAAAGGAAGAAAAACCCACTACGCTACAGCAGGGACCCTTAATTCAATTTTCCCTGCTGCTTTTTAGTATTATTTGATCAGTAGCTACACAAAGCAAAGGGGATGTTCTACCAGCAGGTGACTGGTGAGAATTAAAAGCTTGTTGAAACTTCAGCTTGTGTTTGGAATGGGAACACGCTCTGGTCTTGCTGTTTTCTCTACACAACCTGCAGAAAAATGGGACGTTAAATCCAGCTGTTGGAACTTGGGTTATGATCTGATCTGCTGCTGTCATCTGTGGAAGTACACCGCTGGTTCTTCTGCAGCAAAAGGAGGAAATCTCCCAGAAAACAGGGATTAACAGTGGTGCGGTTTGCACTGCCCTTTTCTAGATCTGCATAGCCCCCCCCCCCCCCCCCCCCCCCACCACACACACACACACACACACACACACTCGCCTTCCCCCTGCAGATAAAAGCATCAACACTCACAGTCTCTGTAGTCCAGTGTAGAGCTCCATATCGACGTCTCTCAGGGTCTGCAATCCCGTCCAGTTCTCTATGTGTCTGTAAACAGCAAGAAAGAGGATAGTAAATGAGACATTCCCGCTCATCCGAAGAGAAAGGAAAACAAACCGGGACATGTGACAGGAGAAAAAGTCCTTTTCCAAGTCCCAAGTTGCAAATTAACTGGCTGTGTGTTGTCAAAAGTTTTTGAATCCATATTCATTTAAACTGCAATTATTGGAACAGCTCTGACAGAGCGCTCTCTGTTGCCCTCTGATAGATTTAATTGCCAAGAGGCAGCTTCTGAGGCTTAATCTATGTAAGGGAAAGTGTGTGTGTGTGTGAGGGGTGGGCAGATAGACCAAATAAACGCTGCAGATGACTTTACTTCTGTTAAGACTGTCAGACTCCGCGGCAAACCTCTTTCTGTGTGGCGGAGAAGAAGTGGAGCTGCTGCCTTTAAATTAGCTTCAGGAAATGTTCATTTAAAAGCAAAGTATTGGCGATGGCTTGGAAGTTGACACTGCATCAGGAACATTGGTTTAAGATAAAGGGACGCGTGGAAAAACTGCAGAGGAAAAAGAGGAAAAGAAAATCCAAATCTGCAGCATGAGCTAAACAATGTATTTACACTCGTGTATGGTATGGAAGTCTTTAGAGCATGTAAACAGATGCACCCAAGCTGAGTGTGATCAGATATGACAGGGGTCACCTAAAACTGACCTAAGTCAGTCCTTGAGGGCTGGTGTCTTACAGGTTTTTGATGTAACCCTTTTCTGACACACTTGGCTCACAATAATTGGATCTAAGAGCCGGTGAAGTTCTGCATAGAGACTGATTGACTTTACGTCAGGTGTGTTGGAACAAGAATCCATGGAAAGCCTGTAGGATTGTGGCCCTCTAGGACCAGAGACATCCTGACCTAGGGTTAAACCAACTGAATGACAAACAAAAATAACTTCATCCAGCAAAACCGTTTTTTTCAGAGTAAACTAAACATTTTCATGGTTAGTACCTCATCCTGTTCTTTTCTGCTGAGATAAAACTGTGAGACAAGCAGGACATGCTGCCTTTAGCGGCAGCTGTGGTACCCAGAGAAAACCTACCCATAGACTGGGAAAACATGCAAGTTCCACACAGAAAGACCACCATTCAAACCTTATCGAGGCTGAGACTTAAACCAGTGACCACACCCCTGTGCAGTCTCTAAGCACATACACACATCATTTAAACTGAGACATTGAAAAGATGCGTGTGTATCAAATTAAGACATTAAATATTATATATATATATATATATATATATATATATATATATATATATATATATATATATATATATATATATATATACATATATTGACATGTTTATTAGTCTGCTCCATGTTACAGCACTTCCAGTGTTTTGAAATGTTTTTGTTTACTCTTGTTTAATAGACTTTAATATGTGACGGTAAGCCAGGGCAACTTTGCACATTTCATGTCAGTCTGTTTTCAGTTTTCTCACTTTTTTTTTTTTTTTTTTTTTTTAAATTTTGTTTTAATCAGTGTCATATGGTGGGCCAGGTATTATTGGAAGTGGGCCATGGTGCCGGTTGCCAGATATATGAGCTTGTTTTTTTATGTTACTTTAGCAATGTGATATTTCTTCACTTGATTTTGGAGAAGCTTCTGCTCAGTACATGTTCTTCATCTTGTGTTTCTGGTGAAACGCTGTCCCTTGTGGGGGCCCTGCAGCTCCAAGGTGCACCACATGCTCTTGTGGTGAAGAATGACACAGCCCTGCCAAATGCTACCATCAGTGCTGGAACCTGACCTAGCCCTGCTTCATGATGGCGTACAAGCTTCCCACGTTCTTTAATGAAGGCTGGCAGATTAGAGCAGTTTGCAATTAGAGAACACGAGTGACTCTGTTCTTGGATATTTTTCCAGTAAATGAAGTTTAACAGTTTCATTAAGTGATGAATAGCAGCAGTGTTGGTGATAATTTGAGGTGAGGTCATTTCCAGATAATTTGGGAGATCTGAAATCAAGGCAAAGGTTCTGATCCTTGTCTGAGTCTGGGCCTGTCCTTCCAAACCACTCTCTTTTGTGATTTAACCTGCTTTTTCCAGACTCAGAGTTGGCTGACAGATACAGAGGAATTATTCCATTTAGCTGTAAAATATACAGACTAATAAAGTTCAGCAGTTTTCAGTAGGTTTGTCTTGTTGGTTCGGGACCTAAGAGAGGACTTGTGTCCCCCTCAGAGATGCAGGGTAGGGGTGCAGGACTTGAGCCACCGACCTTCAAGCCACAGAATAACCAGCTCTATCACCTGAGCTGCCACCTCAACTCCTTCCTAAAGTTCTGCGTTATGCTCCAGAAATGTAAAAGCAGAGTTATTGCTAATTCAATACATTGGCATATTGCCAACAAAATGTCCTATTTTTTTTTTTTTTTTTTTTTTTTTATTCTATGCAAGACACATTTTGTTTGTAGACACTGTTTTACTTGTAAAAAAAAAAGTCATATTTCAAATACTTTTAATGCTAGATTGAACTAAGCAGCTGTTTGGTTACTCTGTTCAACATGAGTGACACTGGGGTGAGGCAGCTGTGTTATTCAAAAGACAAGCGTTCTGCTTCAAAAGCTATTTTTTTTTCCAAACTATAATCACCGTGAAAAGAGCAGCTGGTAAACAATGAAATAAACAAACCTTGCTGGATGACTTTTTAAATTTGAGCTGAGTATTTTTACCTATTAGGAAAATGTTTCTTCTGTTTTCTACAAAGGAAGCGAGCAGGATGCAAACATGACGAACATGGCTGAAACTTCACAAATGATTGTCAGCATGGGTTTCGGAGAATGTCTGTGAAGAGGAGTTTGGGATGGCATCAGGTTCAAGAGTGACTGACGTCGGCCCTCAAGGCCGCTGTCCTGGATGTTTCCTGCTGCATCATCTGAATCAGACTGATGGGTTAACATGCTTCAGGAGAATTTAACAGCAAGCTGTTTGCGATAAGTCCTGGATTGCGGCAACATCTACAATCTGAAGGGTTTAAGCCTGTGAGGGCTGGAACTGGATACCCATGCTTTAATGTATCCAATGCAAATATTGATCTCTAACTAACTTACCGTGAACTAAGACAAACACTCCAGAGAGCTGCTGTTATTCAGCATCTTCATTTCCTTTCTTTCCAGTACACTTCTTCATGTCGTAGTGGTCTAGCCATCCATTACTCATGTAGCAACGGGGAAGTCACCTGATGCACTGAGAAGTACCTCGCTCCATTTCTCTAACATGCTTATGTATAAATATATGACAATATTGCCGTCTCTAACTTATTTCTCCTTTTTTCTGCAGGACTTCCTGAACAAGTGCAGTTGTACATGTGGATCTGTCTTTCCTGTCGTCTCCACCCCAACCAGTCGAGGCAGATGGCTGCCCTCCCTGAGCCGGGTTCTGCTGGAGGTTTTCCTCCTGTTAAAGGGGAGTTTTTTCCTTCCCACTGTCGCCGCGTGCAGCTCAGGATGGGGGATTGGATCAAAGTCATGATTCGATGCAATCAGTTGGTTTCTATTATAGGATATGTATGAATTGGTCCGAAATGATGTGTATGTAAAGTTCCCTGTGACAACATTGTTGTGAAATGGCGCTATACAAATAAAGTTGAATTGAATTGAATTGAACGTTTCGCAAATGTTCTGAAACATTATTTTATCCTCTTTTATGCACAAGAGCATTAAAATGGCCGTATAGAATAATGCAGACTTGTAGCATTTAAGTAAAATCCTCACAACATGGGCACACATGCAGCTTGTCTTACAACAGATTATCTCAGTTTCATGTTATAAAGCAGATTTTTTTTAGCTTGCTGTGGAAAACACATACATGTGGTTCAGATGCACAAACAGCTCCTGTTGTGTTTCTGTGGGATTTTTTTTTTTTTCCCTTTTGAACTTTCCAGGTAAGACGGAGCTACTTTGTTTTTCCTGTTCTGCCATCACAGATCTGTTTGTAGTTATAAATACACACAGTTGAAATGCTGCCTTCAAATTAGCTAAATTAAAAAAAAGGGAATGGTGTCATAAAGTCAGCATCGCAGAGATATCTCTGGCAGCTTTATTTCAACAAATTCTTAATTAGAGCCAGCAGAGTCACCAATCAATGTGCTTGAACAAACAGCAGATGAGAATTATGACAGATTTGCATTAAATGTTTTTCAATGACTACATATAGACAATAATGTTTTGTGCTCAGATATACTGTATCAACTAAATGCAATTACATTTTGCCATTATTTGGTTAGAATAGGAATAAATCTAGACTTTAGTATGTCTGGAGTACTTGACATGCTTCATTATGTGCAGCTTTTTAAATATGATGTTCAGTAAATAATGACGTTAACAATATGGCCAAAGGGGGAAATATCAATAATATGAATCAATAATGAACAGCTACAAACAAAGCCAGTGCGACAAAAGACGACTCACACTGTAGACAGGCAGGGATAATCATGCTATCGCTGCAGAGGCGCCAACAGCTGACCGTGGCATGGAAATGAAATGAGACGGTGCAGCAGCTGGAAGTGGCGGACACGGACAGAGTCACGCTGCTGATGGTGGGATCAGTGGTGAACCAGGGGGGCAGTTGATTCTGCAGGCAGCAAGCAGGGTCATTAATGCGACCCACAAGCAGGAAAGACCGACCCCCCCTTTAGAGGATTTGCCTGTTTACAGTGCTGCTGTGTTGCTCCATGCACACTGAGAGAGGAGAGGCTCAGAGGAAGGTGAGTCCACACCTCGGGTCCTCATACGCTGTGAGCCTGGGGTCTTCTCAGAGGACTGCTTGCAACATACTGCTTATTAATATTTCTCATATACTGTACATGCTTTTTTTTTTTTTTTGGAAAGTAGTTTCACTGCATGTTTCTTTTGTTTCTGTTATATTTTTTGGGTATTAATTCAGATACAATTCAAATGTTTTGGGGAAAAAAAAACTATTATTGTAAACATGGATGCAAATGCAGGAATGTTTCATTTCTGTTATTATCTATGACAGAGATTAAATATTGGCTTGAAAAAACACATGAGCCAATCGTGGTTTGTAATTAGACTGAACATGTTTGGCCAGATGTCAAACTCCATACATGTTTAATCACAAATCGTCACTTCAGTCCAAATATCTGAAACTCTGGAAAATGTACAATGAGGTCATATTTGATGCGCTTGGTTTAATGATGGCCACAGATGTGTCTGGAGGCCTTTGCTCATTTGAGCAGAACTAGACAACACATGTTTTCCCAGCATGATCTGACAATATGATCCTGTGATGTTCATCATTCTGAATCCTAAAGTGTCACATAAATGTTCAGTGGGATGGATGTGAGATGTGTCTCTGGAGGAAAGATCCCAACTGTTAGCACTCTCGTTCGCTTTCTTGGTCGTCTTTCCTCTGAAAAAAATACTTACAAAGCTGAGTCCAAACACATCTTACAGATTTACAGATTTGCTTCATAGGGTGTCAAAGGATTTGGGACATCATGTGGTCAAAAGAGCGACTTCATGAGCAGAATCCAAATAATCCATCCATCCATCCATCCATCCATCCATCCAACCATCCATCCATTCATCCAACTATCCATCCATCCAACTATCCATCCATCCATCCATCCATCTATCCATCCATCATCCAACTATCCATCCAACCATCCATCCATCCAACCATTCATCCATCCATCCATCCATCCATCCATCCATCCATCCATCCAACCATCCATCCATCCAACTATCCATCCATCCAACTATCCATCCATCCATCATCCAACTATCCATCCATCCATCCATCCTTCCATTCATCCATCCATCCAACTATCCATCATCCATCCATCCATCCATCATCCAACTATCCATCCAACCATCCATCCATCCAACCATTCGTCCATCTATCCATCCATCCATCCATCCAACCATTCATCCATCTATCCATCCATTCATCCATCCATCCAACCATTCATCCATCTATCCATCCATTCATCCATCCATCCAACCATTCATCCATCTATCCATCCATTCATCCATCCATCCAACCATTCATCCATCTATCCATCCATCCATCCATCCAACCATTCATCCATCTATCCATCCATCCATCCATCCATCCATCCATCCATCCAACCATTCATCCATCTGTCCATCCATCCATCCATTGGCTACCTGCTTATTCCACTTGGAGGGGCTTGATGGACCTACCTAGTGCCTACTGTATGTGAGGGGCAGGCTACACCCTGGATGGGTCGCTGGTTCATCGCAAGCCCAGAATAGTAATACAAACAGTCTTACTGCTGGGCAGAATTTCAAGACACAAATCAATCTTGGAAGCAACTTTTTAGACTGTGGGAGGAAGCTGGAGTATTCCAAAAGAGCCCACTTAGTGAGCACATCAGAATTCTACACAGGAAATCTCCAAATGAAGCTCAAACCAGGATCCTTCTTGCTGTGAAGCGAAGGTGCCAACCTTACACAACACCCATCCAAAGACACAAAGAATCTATTTTAGTCCTAACCCTGGTGCTTATTGATTCCAGCTGAGTAGTTTTCATTCCTAACCTGAAATAAGTGATTTTATTTTTACTAAAACCAAACATACGTGTGTGCATTACTGCCTCAACCTAGAGATTAGATTGTTTTTAGTTCAGATTTGGTTAATTTGCTTTCCAATCCTCTTATTTCATCTGTAAGATGACTACAGTATATGGCTCATTAAGGGAAACACTCCAAAACGATACATTTTCCAATATGGAAACACACATATGATGTAGGATTGGTAATTAAAAAGCCCTCAAGGCTTGTGTTTAAAGGTACGAGGAAGATCAATATTATATGGAAGAGAGACCGGAAACTACAACAAAATCCTCTAAAAGTTACATAAAAATGGATTTAGAAATAAAGCAGAACAAATACGCCTCGCTTATTAAATAACTCTAAAGATTCACGAGGAGGTTCATTAGATTTAAGATATTAAAAAGGAAATAAAGAAAAACAAAAGGAAATGGAAAACAACTAAAGATACAATGTTTTTCTTATTAAATCCCACCACTGGGCATCCTGTAGCTGCGATATTAAACGTCATTACTTTTACTGCAAGTGCACTTCACTGACTGATTCATTAAACTTAAATATATAAAATGTTATTTGAATCAAGGTTTATGGACGGTTTTGGAAATCGTGGTGTGAAGCACTGGAAAAAGCCACAAAAAGAATCTTTCTCTTTTGTTTTTTGTGTTTTTGCAGGTAGATAATAGACTGTATTTATTCATAACTTCTGACTTAATACTATGCAAACAGTTTGCCAAATAAAAATCAGACCATTTAACCAGACCGCATCAGTGCAACGCCTGGTAATTTAGCCTATAAACTTGTAGGATACTGATGCAATATTGTGATATGAAAGAAGAGCTTAATTTATGCAAAAAAAAAAAAAGCTTTATATTCCTTGATATGATTTTGCACTCTCCTCATTTTCATCAAGCTGCTGTCAACAAACAGCCCAGAGGAAGCAGGCGACACCTCCCTGCAGACCTGATCACATTGTCTGCTCCCAACCCCTGATTGTCCGCGGCATGCTGAATATGCATGTGGATTAGACTGCTGTGAAAAGATGGATATGAATAACAAAGATTCTGTGATGATACAGGAGCATTCAATCTTTGTCCTGTTATCTCTAGATCCTCGGAGGATGTGCGAAGAAAATGCTCCAAAAATAAAATCAACATAATTTGAAAAAGTAATAGAGATGCTAATGTTTCACATTTCAGCCCATCAAACAGACTCGCTCTTCCTGACTTACAATGAGTGAAACAGGGTAATCATCAAATCACTGTTTTGTCAAATGAGCATTTCCATAAAGAAAGGAGATTTGGTGGAAAAAAAAAAAAAGAAACTTTTTGGTGGCAGCATGATTAGTAAGAGTCTCTCTGTCGACAGACTGTCTCATCTCTTATCTGCCTATGAATATTTCCTCTTTGCACAGCATTTTACGATCCTGTTTTGTTAAAGCGCTTTCTAAATAAATTTCCTGCGACATGGCCGGATTAATAACTGCAATCTAAAGGAAATGATAATATCAGAACAAACTGTTCAGGCAGATCAAGCAGCTTGCTCGCCAATATACAAGCCTCTGAAATTACAGCCATCTTCCATCTGCTTTAGAAAATGGCCTCCAACAAAGTACAATGTGAACTGGGTGGCGGGGTGGTTCAGCGCTTGAGGAGAACACCCTGCAACCAAACAGTAACAGATTCCATCTCAGCAACAGCCATCTGTTGTGTTCAAGTGGCCCTGGGCGACGCACTGAGCCCCCTACCTGCTATCTTGTCCTGAGCTTCTGTGATTATGAGCAGCAGGAAAATATAACTGTGAGATTTGTTTAAAAAAAAAAAAAAAAACTAATTTAACGCAGACAGCAACCAGAATTTAAAAAACATAGAAACTATTGGGATGAGAGCTAGCAGCTCGCCATGCAAGTTTGTTTGTTTTGGAATAAACTAATCTAAGCTGTAATAAATGTGCAGGATGAAATACATGGAAGAACTCATGCTTTGTGGTGATTTTTGTTACATAATTTTGTTGTCAGTCCTCCTTGCAGTCTGGCAAACACATATTTAATTAAAATGTTGATTTTATATATGTGCTGCCTGTCAGAGAAGGTATTATCAGATCGCTGATCCACAGTGGATTTTTACCCCTGATGGAAATTTATTTTTTTTTGCAACCTATATGAGTCTGAAAGAAGTAAAAGCTACACACTTTATTGTAAGATCATTTCTGGCATAGGGTTTTTTTAAGGCATGAGAGGAAACAAATATGTTGGAGGGAGGTGACTTGCAGCCAAAGTTGGATTGACTCAAACCCAGACTGGCTACAGGACCTTCAGCCTATTCGTACTGGGCATTTGCTTGCCCAGTTGAACCTCCATGTACTTCCCACTACTCACCATTTAATGAGTTATTTCAGTTTTTGCTCCAGTAGGCATTGGTAATGATAGCACAAGCGATTCAAACACAAAATGAGTGGTGTCAAACAGTAGCAGCTACCCTGGACTTTGAACAATGAATCGTACCACTGCTAGCTGCTTTTTCTCATAGCTAATACTTTAAGGTGACAGAAGTCTGTGCTCCTATCGCATCCCAGTTTGCTGGTTGTGTTTAGGATTTTAACGTATTCCGAAACTATCCTTCCACATGCTCTTGTGGCAGATCTGTTGCTTGTAGCTAAGAACAACTCTGACTCAGCGATGATGGAAGTATAGTGAATATCATTGTTACTTTGCACCTGCTGGAGCTTTTTCTTCTTTTTTTTATTTCTGATACAATGAACCGTGCTTACATAAGTTATACTGAAACCTAGACCTGCATAGACTCTTAATGGCTAACTATGAGTAATTTATTACGTATAAACGTTTAAAATAGTATTGCACTTTACACACAATGTCACACTGTTAAAAGGAAAGGCTTGGTGGAGCATTGGTGCATCAGTAGAGCACATTCACATTTAAAAATTTATTCCAGGAAACGTTCATGAAACAAGCATAAAAATGTGTATTGCCAGGACAAAAAAAGAAAGGCTACCTCATTCCACATTGGTATTTAGAAAATTACTGCACTGATGTTATTATCAAGCATTGTCAGCATTATTATCAGCTGGCAACAAATTATTTAACTGCAGCTGATTCAATGAGCAGCTTGTCGTTTCTTAAACAACCATGTCGGAAGACACAACCTGTGGTCGTCTGTTTGAGAAGAGTCAAATCATTGACATCAAAAAGACGAAGTAGCTGGGTTAAGAACTGTAAAAGTCATGAATCAGGGGGATCTCTTAAACTTTGGAGAAACCAAAACTTAAACAAACAGCAGCAGAACTCAGAAGAATGTTTAAAGCATTTCCACATGAAGGGTGTGATGGGAAATCAGGGATTTGGGACTAAACAGCTGTGTAGCCAAAAGTAAACCATGAATCAGTCAGACCAACAGGAGAAAAAGGCTTCAGTTTGTAGGGGAGCATAAAGACTGGACTCTGGACCTGGAAGAAGGTCATGTGGTCTAATGAGTCCAGATTGGCGCTGTTGCAGAGTGATGACAGCATCAAGAAGAGGAGCAGGTGAAGTGAAGCCACCATCATGTCTAGTGTCTACTGTACAAGCCTGTGGGGGGGCGGTCTGTGATCTGGGGGTGCTGCAGTTTGTCAGGTCTACATTTAGGTCTATGTTCAGATCTATGTTCAGGTCTATGTTCAGAACATTATTATCCCAAAGAATGAGTTGATCTGAGATGTGAACACACTGAATGAGACGGTTTTTCCATCAGTTTTCTCTGATGGTGCAGGAATATTCCAGGATGATGACACCAGGATGGAACGGGCTCAAACTGTGGTTCAGCGAGCATGAGACACAAGTTACACAAACACGTTGTGTGTGTGTGTGTGTGTGTGTGTGTGTGTGTGTGTGTGTAGGAGGGGATGTATGTATGCTGTCTCTAAATAAGTGAGTGTAAGAAGTTTAACATGTTGTAACATGTTTTTTTGTGTGTGTGTGTATGTGATTGTTTGTTTCTTTTGTTTGTTTTCTTACGTGCATCCTTTGTCGTCTACCTGTCCAGGAACTGCAGGTGAAAATGAGCAGCTTTTGGTGCCTCCCTCCGCTCCAAACATATTTTCCTTTGAGGCCAATGTTTTACTGTGCATGTCCATGTAAAAGCCATAAATTCAGATCATGGTTAAAAAAAAAAAAAAAAAAAAAAAAAAAATGCAACACTGAATGGAAGTAAATCTCGTGACATTGCAGAAACTTACAGAAACAAAGCCACAGCAAATGCTAATAATGGTCACTGTCCATTAGATGCAGTTGGGAAGTGTGTCTAAAGATTTGCCTGGTAGGGATGTGCACGACTAACCAACTAGTTGAATGGTTGAAACGGCCCACATATGCTAAAAAATCAAAAATGACTCCTAATTCTGACCACTGTAACTGATCTGCTTGTCTGCCTGGCAGGCAGAAGGCAATAAACACATATAATTTACGTTTGATAAGGCGAACATGCTGTCTAACTAACTGCATAATTACATGTGCAACAGAGCAACATTAGCATTCCCTCCCACTCCGTCAGCATGTCTTCTTTGTCTGGTCTCTTTCAATTCCTGAGAGAAATATCGAATCCTCTGTAACTAAATGTTCTGTTATGTTCACTGGAATCACAAACTGTGTCTTCCAGCTGTTTGTTCAGCGGAATAGCAACACTTTTCCTGCTTTTTTAAAACTTTTACACTTGCAGTTGTTTAACATATGTGTTTGGCCAAGCGAAAGATGAAACTTTATGAGCTTCAGACCTGAAAATGAAGGGCAGCTTTAGGTATGCTTTTGGCTCTGACGAGTTTCTGCTCCTGGAAATCTTTATCATCATGAAGCTAACCTGCTCAGTTGCCACGGCAGCAGGTTTTAATGGATCTGCCTTGTGAGATAATGTCAGTCACTGTTAAGCTGAAGGTAACCTGTTGTGATTCGGATTGAATACAATATGATTTTGATGCTTCACTACAGCTGAAACATTCCCTCAGCTGCAGTGTGAAGTGTATACGAACAAGATACCCAGCAGCACAAACAGCAAATAGCTGCTGTTTCTTAGTAATCTCCTCTGATTCTGCCCATTGTTTCTGCCTGTGCTGCTGTCTGTCCGTGATTTACGACTTTGTTGGGATGATCTACAACGCTGGAGCCACAGCTTTAATGGGAAAATGTTTAATAAAATAGAATGACTCTGGTGTGTTCCTGGGATATTGATCTATATTCTGTCTCCCTCTCTGTTTTCATAAAGGCAAAGCAGCACTTCTCTACAGTCCAAACACTTCAGAGTAGGGACGCGGTGGTGAAGTAGCACTCCTCTAGATTAAAACACAAGCCGAACATCAATCAGATAACCTGTTTTTCCTTTGTTTTTTTCTTTTTTATGCCTGTTTGTGAGCTGCTCTGTATAGTCGAAAAACACAAAAAGGCCACATAGGAGCAGAGTATGGCGCAAAAGAGAAGGAAAGAAGCCATTTCCTCTTCACATTTGCTACAGCCAGTAGTCTGGAAATAAGTCATCCTCCAAACCAATCATGAGGGGCATTTGGCATTCAGAGCTTGTAAATTGGAATCAAGTATAACACTCTGGTTTCACTCACTGAGACAAACCCACGCCTGTTACCTCTATGCAAATGTAATCACATGCACAAGCAGACAGATGCACCCGCTTCCTTCCTAATGTATGAGACTATGAAATTATATCCACCTTCCATCTGTTGGTCAGAATCTCAATTATAAAATGGCCTCAAACGACAGTATTAATGTACAAAACCAACTGAAGCGTATGGTGGAGTTTTTTCACCTTTATTCCCCCAACCAGGCTTGTTGTGAACGCAACGAGGGCAGCACTGGCCTGCAGCTTAACCCTACGATCTTTTAATGAATCTATTGTCTCTGAATAAGCATGGAAATTAAATTGTTGTCCGTAAAATTATTACATGTTAAAGTAAGAAGACTTGAGGCATACAACTGATTGCAGTCCAGGGTTAACTTCGTTCCCTTTTTAGTTATTTTTCCTTTGAGCGCTACAACTGACAATAAACGTGCAACCAACTAAAAATATGAAAAGAAACTTCAGGCTGACGTCTTTATCCACATTAATTGAGTTCCATCCATGTTTTGTGACTGAAGGGTTACTTTCTACAGACCTTGTCACACATTGGTTGAGCATGGTCTGCACAGAAAGCCTGATGATCCATCGATTTCACCAATCGGACAATATTAGTGTATTCTTACAGTACAGATGTGGGATTTTTTTTTCATTTATTTGTTTCTTTATTCATAGATTTGCCAAAGAAAACGGCAAACTGTGCACTTATGAAAACTTTTCTCAATGCCAGCTGTGACTTTTTGAGACAATTATCTGAGAGTGAATGCTGTTGCCTGTAGCAACCCAGCAAGCATTAGCTTTTCACCTGAGATGATAACTAATCGCCAGGAGGGGGGAAAAAAAGCCTTTTTCTTTGTGTATAACATGATGTTATAGTGGTCTACCCATCCTGTTTCACTGTTAGAGTACCTAAGAGCAGCATAGTGTTTGAGTACTTGTACACAATGTGAACACACTAACTCACTTAAAACAACGTGTAAATGCAGAACGATAGTACGATACGACATTTACTTGTGTGCACAGTTCTAAATGAAAACCCATCAGCCTGTTGCAATTCATGTATAAATAAATATAAACTGATCATTTTAGTCCCATGCTACTACCACATTTCCCACGACACGTTTCCATGACAGCGTCTCTCCACTGGCGACGCGTTTCAACATGCAGGGTGTCATTTACAACCTGGCTCCTGAACAAAGTGTGTGTGAGGGGTGAAGTTTAAACATAAAGACACGTAGAAGGGATTAAAATGTAAATCAGCATAAAACAGCAAATAAATGTGCAAGAAGAGAATCGTCTAGAAGCAAAAAGCCAAAATACTTTTCCTACATTCTACATGGGACATTTTAAGACACTTTTGTGTGATGTAGACATGCTGTGTCCAGCAGCAAGAAAAACCTGCACAAATTGTGGCACGAACAATTCAGGTATTGTAACTATGTCTCGTGTTTCCATGAGATTGGGTTGGTTCAGCATTTTTTATTTACTTATATTAGCTGCTTCATTGGCAGAGAATGGGATGATCTAAAAAAAACTAACCTTTTTACAACCTTTTTACAAACTAAAAATAAGAATGAAAGTTCTTTGTTCTGAAGTTTTTATATGAAAGATATCAAAGCCCTGTCAAATGATGAGAATTCATCTTAAATTGACTGTGTTAGAATAGAATAACTGATCAAATTACAGATATATTAAAAATGAATACCTTTAAAATGAAATGATTGATTCAAGCCTACGGATGCAGCCCAGTTTTCCCAACAGCTGCAACTGGAAATCCACGGGAAAGGACAGATTGGAAGGAAGGGGACACAGAGAAAGACAGAAAGGTCTTTCAAATCCAATGAAAAAGAAAGAATAAAAAGCTGTATGAAATTTCAATAGATTGCTTTAGTTATCAAAGAATTTCCAGGGAATGATCCTCTGGAGGGAAATCTGACCTGAATTATAGACTGATCACTGGAGCAATTGCTTCCTCTAAGTGCTGGTCTCCGTAGACCTGTCCATTATTTTTCCAGAAGAAAGGCTATGTGGATGTATGCTGAGTATTGATTATAGCATTCAGTAAATTATGCCTACTTATATGTTCTTCTTGCTTTCTGCCTCTTAGCTGTCAGTCACACTGAATACTAAGAGACAATCATTTTCATTTCCAACACCCATTATTATATTTTCACACTTTTATATTTTACTGATATTCTCTATCATAACATCTCTGTTTTATTACACTGAGTGTTATTTCTGCTGCACGTGTTCTCTGATCATTTGGATTTCATACCTGAACAAAAAGAAATATAATAGTTTAGTGAAATGTTTCTGTTGTCAGGCCGACCATATGTGTTCTGGGTTATTGATGCACTTCACGTGTACATTGATATGTATTAAGTTATTCCTTTTTCTCATCATCATGAGTAAAATTTTCACAGTTTTTATGTGTAAAAGCTATTAAACAGGAAAGCATGGCATTCGTGATTAATGTGAGACCCCGGGCTCTTTAACAGTGCAGCTGTGTGTTGGGTGAAAATAACTGCCAGCTAGTTCACCATCTCGGTTTACTTGTTCAGTGAATGTGAGTTGTGTTCCTATGGAGCCATGCCAGAGCCATCAGCTCAGAGTGTTTTAACACTGCTAATATTCGCAGTCAGGATGCCGTTCCGCGGCTGCCCCCAGACTGTTCTGTGTCACCAGTTTGCCGATCCAGCCTTGGGTAGAGACTACCTAAGCCTCTGAGTGTCACTGCTCGCTACTGGCTCAGCCAATCCGCAGCGGGGATTTGGCAGGGCTAAACGTCGTGGGAGCATTGGTCCATGCTTTGAAAGGTATCAACACTTCGCACATGACTAAGCGCAAGCTTTTCTGCCCAAAATGAAAATGACTATAATTAGCGAGTCATTTTGCCAAGTGTCATTGGGCTATGATCCTTCCCAGATTCAGCTGCACACAGGAATTACTCAGCGGCAGTTCAGAAGGCAATGGATCTGTGCATCAGCTGCTGTGGCTTTCAGCACCGTACACCTCCATCTGCAGCGGAAAATAAACGGAGTACATTAACACTGTCACGTAACAGTTAACATCTCGCCATTAAATCTCCTCCAGCTCATAGACAGGCCTTTTCCAGTACAGCACTTCCCTCTTTAGTACCTTATTCATAAATTCTTAAAAGTTAAACATCCGAAGAGTCAGTCTGCTTCATTTTCACTTAAAAACAGCTTTAAATTATTTGTGCATATTTGTCCAAAAACAAGTTCAGAAGTGAAAACATTGTAAAAACTTTAACATTAGCAGGTGTGTGATGACGTCCTGACCAGCAACATTAACCAAACTAGCAGCCATTTCTTTTCATTAGTTTAAAGTTACAAGTACAAACTGCTAGAATAAAAGTCTGTTTAATCTTCTTTATAATATTTCACACTCATGATGGAACGGACTGTACTCAGACTCGATGCTGTGTGTGTTCCCATGAAGTGAATATCAAGGCTTATTTTCAGGGGAGTGACGTCAGTGATTACGTTGGAAGCCTCACAGCTCAGCTGTACCATGTGACCGGTTTAGAAAGTGGCTCAGTTGTTCATGTGAACTTCACTCTGCCACATCAACAAGAATATTTCCACTCTTGTTCCATCCATCTCTCTTTCCGTACCACTAATTCCAGTTCAGGGGAACTGAAGCCTATCCCGACGTTAAGCATGGGTTTTTTGCAATAACTTCCGTCTGCAGCCTGGAGAATGGGGCGGGCCTGGATATTGGGCGGAGTTGGATGTTAAATGGGCGTGGCTGTATGCCAAATGGGCGTGGTTACGGTTAGTGTTAGCGTCAAGGTTAGGGTTAATCCAATCAAAATGTTGAGGGGGCGGGGTTGGGCATCCAGCCCCGCCTCATTCTCCAGTCGGATCCGAGACCCTCGCACTTTTTGGGGAGCCAAATTTTCAGATGTGCATCATGTGTTCGAAGTCATGTGCCACACATATATTTGTGCTCCGCACCGCCGTTAAAGACACGGTTATCATCGGAAACATCCAGATACTAATAGGTGTGAAAGTAGTTTTACATTCTTGTCAGTAATATGCCAAAGCATTTATTTCTCTCTCACTTCATGGATTTTGAAATAGCAAAGTCAAAACCCAAACAAGTAAAACCATTTCGGTAATATGCTGGAGGCTACCTGTAAGCCTGTGGAGTAGGCAGGAATCAAAAAGACATAACAACATGTTCAACTATTTCTTTTAATGCATAAACATGCAGAATACAAGTCTCTAAGAACAGCTGCAAGGTCAAAAACTCATGGTGGAACTACTCCTGACGTCTGTGGACCAATTGTAGAAAATGTCCCAGTGCATTAAATCAAACATACTGATCCCTCATAGCAATTTTTGTGTTTCAAAGAGGAAACCTCTGGTTCGCACAGAAGCAGTTTACTGTCTAAGCTTTTCTGTGTCATTAAAATGATAGAATAAGTAAATAAAAGACACAAAAGCTGCTTTACAACTGATTTAAATCAGGGCATTTTGCAACAAATGTAAAGACACTAAATGTATGGTACACGCTTCAAAGGCTGGGCAAAGAGGAGACCACCGGACTCTCTCCGAGGGGAGAAGCAGGGAAAGACTCTTGAGGTAAAAAGGGAGATGTTCCATCCAGCATGGACTACAACACAGCATCAAGTTAAGAAACAATTCAGAATAAGTTTAAATTAATTTTTAAACAAGTATCTATTTTGTGACCCAGAGTGTGGTTATGACTGATTGTGCATGAGCTTCTCTACCGTCTTCCTGGTACCGCAAACCCCGACCCAATCTTTAAGTGGTACTGCATACCGGCTTACTTTCACCCCGACTACTGCTGCATACAGCTGAGACAGTCAGAAACATCTCGCATAGGGAGGATGACACTATCAAGCCATCATTGAAAAGGGTCTGAAAGCAGAGACGACTGCTTGGGCAAGGTGCTAAAACAGCAGCTTCTGTATAGAGTCAGACTTTTTAAAACAGAATGGATAACATGGGTCTTAATAAAGAAACACACTCACATGATGATCAAAATCCTAAACTACCTCAATGTTAGACAGGGTTAAGGTAAATCCAGCTTACTGGCCTGTCCTACGTTTGTAGAGTTCTCACAAATCTTGGCTGTAAAACTGTTTTAGTTTTCTACAAGAACAAATTTGTTGATTGTTCAGTTTCACAACTCAAAAGAGTTTTATGGGTGACTTCATAAAGCGAGTAATCAGATTACAGCGCCGCCGTGCACGGATGGTCACTGAAGGAGCCAGTGCAAAGTGATCTCAAATGGTACAAAATATGCTTAAGATATTTAATGTAATGAATGAATAAACACAACACAGACAAATGAATGTTATTCTTTTCATTAAAGAAAATAACATTGGGGAATGGCCCTGCGATGGACTGGCGAGCTGTCCAGGGTGTGCCCTGCCTGTCGCCCAAAGCCAGCTGGGATAGGCTCCAGCTTCCCCGCGACCCTGACTTGGAATAAGCGGTTTGGAAAATGAATGAATGAATGAACATTGGAGAATGGATGGGAAAGAAAATAATATAAAAGTTCAATTTATTTAGAGGTCATCTGAAGTATCTAACATGACTTTTCTCAGGAACTAATCTGCTTTTCATGAGTTTCAAACTCCCCAGTACGAGTCATGACTCCACCTTTATGTCACTGGAATTTGTTGTTGTCAGCCAAGCGTGCACGTGAACATTTAGTAGGTATGCCATAAGCTACCGACTCAAAAGATAATCCTGTTCTGGGTCTTTTTTTTTTTTTTTATCAATCATCACCTGTAAATTACAGATTTATAATTATGATAAATGATAAATATATTTAAAAAATGTAGAATTATTTTCAAAATTTTAAATATTAAATCTATCCAGTGACACGAAAATGACTTGTGAGAAAATGCAACTAATATGATGGGAATCCACAGTAGACAGCTGTTTAAGGGATTTTTGGTGGGTAAAATGAAAAAAATGTTCCAGAAAATGACCCAGTTAGAATTTACTAAAATGCTCCATTTGTACTAGGAAGCTATTGGCATTGCAGAAATGAGTTCACAGTCAAACAAAATGGAAATGTATTAAATAAACCCTGCTGTTAAATTCAGCTTTACGGCAGAAAAGAAAATCAGCTTTCAGAAGTGACTGACAAGAATCAACAGCATAGTTTTCAAAATTGATGAGCCAACTATTCAATGAAATTGGATTCATTTTGAGGAATGTTTATTACGCTTGTGATAAAAACACGCTCATGTTAGAAAAAGCTGCAGATTGAAAGACTCCTCTGCAGTAATGAATGAACAAAAAACTCAAAGAGGAATGAAATATTAGTTATCAAAGAAACCCACAATTTAAAAACAAAAAAGAAACCATTCACGCCGATCGTAATCAGAGGTAAGTTTTATAAACTGGATGAAAAAAAGACTGAATCATGTAAGGCAGATCTTCTTATCCATAATATTCCTACATATGAGCTTTTTGTTGCTGTCAGCGGTTCTACCTCTCCAGGATGGCAGAGCTCTTCTTGGAGCTTCTGTCCTGCTGAGCATGGCCATGTTTAATCAAATAAGTGATCTTATAGAGCTGGATGTAAGCCAGAAATGCCACACCTTATGTAAATGTGGATGACCTTTAGCGTTGTCCATCCATCTAGAGACTCACACGCAGATATGTGTAAAAACATACATAAAACTACACACTGCAGACAGTCTTAGAAAGAGAACTGTGTGAGTGATACTTTCTAGTCTTCATCTGGATTCAGTGTGGTGAACAAAAGTAGTAAATTGCAGGATAAAATAGGATAAAATGGGACAAGATAGCACAGAGCATGACAGGACAGATAGAATAAAGCAGGAGATAAAGACGAGAATATAAGATAGGACACAGACTTTGACAGGATAGGATGGATTACAATATTGGACTGACTAGAACAGTATAGAACAAGATAGGAGATGAAACAAGGCAGAATCCATATCAGGACACAAAACATATGCAAAGACATGACAAAAGTAAAGACAGGATGTGTTATAGAAATGATACACTGGGCTATAGATAGTTACAGTTATAGGGTACAGACATGGACCATTTATGGAAGGATTAAGGTGCCACAAAGTACTTTTTTAAATCAGTTTCCATATGGTGTAAGTCTAAGGTGAAAAGATGAGCTCTAACCTTTGGAAGATGTAAAAAATCTGTTATCCTTCTTGTCTGCACACCATGCACTGTTTTTTTCTACAGTTACACCCTGATGATATTGAGTTGGACCCCCCTTTTGCTTCAGAACTTCCTTAAATCCACGCAGCATAGTCTCAACAAGGTGTTGGAAACATGCCTCAGAGACTTTGCTTCATACTGACACAAAGCATCACACAGTTGCTGCACATCCATGAGGAGAATCTCCCGTTCCACCACATCCCAAAGCTGCTTCTCTGGACTGAGATCTGGTGACTGTGGAGGCCGTTGGAGGACAGTGAACTCATCGTCATGGTGGAGATGATGTGAGCTTTGTGACATGGTGCATCATCCTGCTGGAAGTTTCCATCAGATGATAATACACTATGCTCATAAAGGGATGGACATGGTCAGCAGCAGTACTTAGGTAGGCTGTACAGTCCTACTGAAGATCCCAAAGTCTGCCAAGAAAATGTTTCCCACACCATTAAACCACCACCAGCCTGAAATAGAGACTCATGAGACCGGGCAATGTTTTCTAATCTTGTCCAGTTTTGGTGAGTCTGTGTGAGTTGTGGTCTCAGTTTCCTGTTTTCAACTGGGAGGAGTGGGACCTGGTGTGGTCTGAAGCAGATCTGCTTCAAACCTGGACGTGTTGTTTGTTCAGAGATGATGTTATCATATCTCAGCTGTAAGAAGTGGTTAGCAGTGGTGAGTTATTGTTGCCGTTTTATCGTCCCCATCCAGTCTACCCATTCTGGTCTGCCCTCTGACATCAACAAGACATTTTCGTCCAGACAACCCATAAATATTTTTTCTTTTCTGGAGCATTTTCTGCAAACCTTATGTTAGTAACACTTCCAGCCTGGGAAGAAGCCTGCCTGACACCAACAGGCATGCCACCTTCATGTTGACTTAAAAGAGTTTTCTTCTCCATTCTCATACTCGGTTTGAACTTCAGTCATCTTGACCACGTCGAGAGATGTCTTGATCCGCTGCCACCTGATTGGCTGATTAGCAGTTTATATTAACAAGCCAATGAACAGGTGGAACGAATAAAGTGGCACATGAATGTACATAAAGAAGATTCCGCGGCCTGCTTTGATTTTAGCAGGACACGGAAACCCCCCCGAGTTATCAGATCTTTACTGGATAGAATAGAATAAGAAAGGAAAGGAAAAGAGAGAGGAAAAGGGAAGAAAAGGAAAGGGAAAGAGAGAAGAAAGGAAAGGAAAAGAGAGAGGAAAATGGAAGAAAGGGACAAGAGAGAAAGAAGGAAATGAAAAGGAGAGGAAAAGAGAAAAGGAAAAGAAAAGGGGAAAGGGAAGAAAAGGAAAAAAGAGGAAGGAAAGGAAAAGACAGAGGAAAGTAAGAAAAGTAAAGGAAAATAGAGAGGAAAGAGAGAAGAAAGGAAAAGAGAAGAAAAGGAAAAGAGAGAGAAAAGGAAATGAAAAGGAGAGGAAAGGGAAGTAAAGGAAAAAAGAGGAAAGGAAAGAAAAGGAAAAGAGAGTGGAAAGGAAAGAAATGGAAAGGAAAAGAGAGAGGATGAGTGAAGAAAGGGAAAGGAAAAAAGAGAGGAAAGGGAAGAAAAGGGAAGGAAAAGAGGAAAGGAAAGAAAGGGATAGGAAAAGAGTGAGGAAAGGAAAGGAAAAGAGAGAGCAAAGAAAAGGAGAGAAGAAAGGACAGATGAAAGGATATTATTTAACTCTGCAAAGAAAATTTAGATTCAGAATACGGACATATTGTGCACTGAGCTGCATTTAAGGGGCTTTGATTATAGATTATGATGCCATCTGTTAGGAATGCTGGTCACACTGTACGTGACGGGCAGCATATTTAGTGTGGGCTGGGAACACCTTCTGCTGCTGATCCCGTTCACCTCAGGCCACGTGGAATAAAAACGCCCTCTGAAGGCCAGTGGTCTTCTGTGGGCTAATTCCAGCCCTGGCAGAGACATGGCACCCAGAGTCACAGCACTGAGGGCGGGATGAAATTTTCCGCACATGTCCTTCATGGAGCTAGTCTCCTCCAATTTCAGGATATGATAAATCTGCAGCTGAGGGGCATCTCTCCTGAAGAATTCAATTAGGTAAGAATAGGAATAGGATCACAGTGATATTGGAGAGCTGATTGGAGAGCTCCTCGGCCCTCCCAGTAATGAACTGCTCCGTTCCCCTACCATGACTAGATTGATTTGACTTGTCGAGCTCAGAGTTCATCCTCTTTTTGAAGTCATTCGGTCTTTGTGGAGGGGAGAATTTTCAAATTCAGATCTAGACTGAAATGTGAGTGAAGCTTGGGGCTGGGAGGCTGGGGAGAGAGGTGCCTGCCAGCATGTTGAGATAACCTTTAAGAGAACTTTGTGACCTTTTCAAACCTGGCGAGACTTCCCGAACGCTTCGCACACCAGCCCTGATCGATGACTCCGCTCTGTAAATACTTCACATCTCGATTACAAGTTAAATGCACTCTCAATGGGCTGTCTCTGATTTCTGTCCATCTTGTTAGAAGTCTCGCGGAAATACCATTCTATGCACAGCTGAATTAACGTTTGCTGCAGTAACCCAACCAGAAATTCTGCCTCTGGCAATAACCCAGTGATTTATGGTACCGCCAACATACTGCAGCAGCTTCACTGCATATTGATATATTCTGTTCATACAAATTCTTCTTGTAAAGCTGAGATCAGGTCACAGACCTGAAAAGGAGTCTCAAGGATGTTCCTAATCAAGCTGGTATAAATAGTATAATCATCTTAAATAGGATCTGATAAGAATCTTTATTGTAAAATTATGTAGCAAAGAAGCTTCTGTTATCACCATTATGACACGGTGAAATTAAGCTGGATAAACGTTCTAGCCTTTCACACTTGTTTGCTTGATGTTTATCTCCACTAACTTGGTTACAGCGTTCTCCACAAAGCATTTAAATGATTTCAAATACATCTAATATGTAAAGCTTTAGATTTTCTTTGCATTTTTCAGACTGTCCCCAGGTAAGCTTATTTCATAAAAGATTAAACAGGAAAGACCACAGTAGCAGATTTGTTCTCAATCGCCTCATCCAAAACCATTTTACCATTCAAACCAGCTTGTCAGGTGCCCGAGGCTTCTCTGCACAATTAATTCTAAAATGTTCTTTAAAAATCTTTAACTTTAATGCAAAAGCCCCACTTCTGGTACATTTTGGACATTTAGGAATTTAAAAGCTAAGAAGAGTCCCTCACCTTCCTTATGGAGGCAAGCCGATCAGCTGAGGGGGAAAAAAGCTGTAATTACTGGGTTGGGTTGAGATGCACTTCACTGCACTCCATCACAGTCTGTCTCTATCTTCCAATTTATAGTTTATGGCAAAATGTGACATTTAAAGGTCCTTCTGTTTGTCTGCTCTCTGTTTAGTTTTCATCTATTTTTTTTTTCTTTTTCCAAATCTTTATTTGTTTAACTTCCGAGTGCTGTGTGGTTTGTGCTGCCTGTCAAACATGGCTACTTGTTGTTTTTTCTATACGCTGTTAAATTATGCTGGTTTTATTGGTTTCTCTGCATAAAGAATACAATTGCAGCTGCAGGTTTCTCTCCTGAGAAGAAAGTCTGGTTGGAGAGGAGTTTGTTTACAGGCTTCAGTCAATGTAATGAAAATTAAACTTAAAGAAATATAAAATACAATTGGCAATGGCAAAAAGGGACATTATGGAGTTTGACAAGCTGCAGAAGAGCATGGAAACATTGAGAAGGAGCAACAAAAAGCTCGACATATACAAAGAACTGAAGAAGGAAGTTAAATGATGAATAGAGTGAAGGTAACAGTGGTGCCAGCAATCATCGGAGAAATACCACTGGAGAGCTCCATCCAGCTTCCAGGTCTCTGGTAGAGGACCGGATCTGGGAAGAGGGGCATTACCTAGATTTTCCCAAGGTTAACCATGTCCAGTACCTCAAACAGAGAAAACCAGCATCATTTCCCCCTCTACTCTGTTGGAGACATAAATGAGCTGAAGTATTAATGACCTATTTGGAACCAAATCAGACAATATTAGCATACGTCTACAGAGCAACAGCATGAAATGGATATCTGGCAGTAAACCACAACAAGGCTAATTGTAAAGACTGTCATGTCCTCAAACACGTTATGGCCACCATCTTGGTTGTTCCACATCTTTGTTGATGTGGAAAATTAGCTGTGAATAGTGGTGAATGCGTTGCGCCTGTAGAGGTGGGAGTGGTAAAACGTATTGAAACCTGTTTTGGGTAGTCTCTCTCTTTCTCTGGGCAGCCATTTACTTCCAAATTGTAACTAAGGCCATGTCCATCAGAGTATCTCACAATACGAAGATATTTTTCTCCGATTTGGACCGTCATCCACACAACAGCGCAGATTTATGCAATCAAAAACAAGTCTATTAAAAACTTCTGACCAGAGTGAAGATTTACGAATACTCTGCACGTCTGCGTGTGGACATATATAACCGGAGTTTTAGGTTTTAAAACGTCACTGTCTGCGACAGAAAACACCATGACGTCACGTGTAAAACCTTTGTTTCCAACAGCATGGTCGTCCTCAAAACTGTGTTGGTGCTTTCCGTTGTCCGGGTGCTTTGTGTTTGTTTGTTTTTACACGTCAGAACGGCTCCATATAAACAACCAACAGCGAAGGACGAGATTTAGGACAATTGTTTTCCACCACCTAACCATATCACGTTGGAGGCATGTGTTTTGTTTTGTGGAAGTGACGTTGTGAGACGGAAAGTTATTCTGATTAGATAGGATCGGAGGGGCTACTGTTGTCTTAAGGTCCGATATGCTTATGAATGTGCTGAACGACGAGGTTATCCAGATATGTGTGGATGGATTTGTTTTTGAAATGCTATTATTTAGTGGCCAGAAGGGGGAAGATATTCAATTGTGGACAAGGCCTAAGTATTTTAATTTAGTTATTTATCTATTTATACATGTCCACAACCAATTTTATATGTATACACACACATTTGTGTGTATTTGTATGCATAAATAAAGAGAAAAGTTATTTTTCAGCCAGACTACTACTTTCCAACAGACATCCCAACATGACGGCTGCAGGAAGAACAAATCAAACACAGATTACAAATATGCTTGTGCTAATAACTCAATTTACAGATCTCATTATTCTTTTAAATCTTCTTCTCCCTCCTTTGTAACCCATTTTCAGTCAGTTTCATCCAGATTCTTTATCTTTCTAGATTTTTATCATCGAAGGTGAAGACTGTAAAGCTGTATGAAGGTGAAAAAACATGTGGAGGAGAGAATTCTTTGGGATTGATTTAATGTCTCTTTCAGTCTGCTTCACAACATCACTCTGAAAAAACTGAAAGCTGAAAGATGTTGGGCAGCAGATCCAATGATGGCTGCGATACACAACAATTGATGGTTTTATCATGACCTCTACTGCCTCATCTTACATCTCTCACAATGTCCCTATAAGATTATCAGTGATTTTAAGCCTCCTTTAAACCACTGTGTGACAGAATCCTGATAAGAGACCAATAAAAGGACAAATAGTTCCTTTGAATGATGGTAAAGTGAAAAGCCTGACTAACCTCTTATTTTCCTTTATATTTGAAATGTTATGAACAATTTACAGTCAATCTGAGGCCATCCATTCTTGTTCATCCCTCGCACATCCATCAGGAGGCAACCTTTGAGTGGGTGAAGACAAGCATGTCCAGACTTTTATCTAACTCGTAGCAAAAATTCACGACTTTATAATCGCTTGATGCGGAGTATTCTTTCCCAATAAACATTGTCTCAATTAGTGAGTGAGAGCATCAGAAAGAGTCACAGTGATGCATTAACCACACCGTAATCTAACAAGCATCTATAGGAGAATTTCAAGTTGAAGCAAAATAAGACACAAGAGCAAACACAGTTGTTTACTTGCAAATACCAGGAATCAAGCTTGAGGGAAATCAAAGCAAAAGGTTAACCTGAATCATGTGTGTGACACTTCTCCACCTGAGTCTTTGTGTTAATTAGAGCTCCGGGTAAATTAGCATTTCCATGTTGACGGAGAACTCTGACAGGAGGAATTCACACCTGCAGCTAAAGAGCCAAGCTCACACTTGGAATTAAATTTAGCTACAGAGATATTTAGCCAGGTGTTGAAATAGAAAAAAAAGAAAAGTACTTTTTGCAGGAACGTAGGCATTTGTTTACAGAACTGACAGGGACGGAAGGTGTTGGAGGTGAAGCTGTGACAACACTGCGTAGTTCCAGAGTAAAGGATGATAGACATTCTGCAAACAGAGGTTTAATTCTTTGAAAACTTCAGCTCAAAGAGAGATTATTTAGTGGCGCATTCAGGCAGAAAAAAAACAAAGAAATTTGTGTAAATTTAACAATTGTTTAAGGAGAAAAATGTTCACATGATATTATTAATATGAATATAAGTTAAACTGCTGGACTTTCAATGACACGTAAAACAACATGTGGATACATTAAGAAATATAATTCACCTTCTAAATCTATCAGGTGATGGCCGATGTATGTAAAAACAAAAATAAAAAGTCAAACCTGTTTGAAAAGAAGTTTTACAACAATTACCTCAGTACACATTTTTCTAATGATCATTCCTATAATTAAGCCTTTGTCAGCAACAGTTTTATTGTTATTTTCATAATAATAGTCTCAAGATGTGGTAAGACATGAGTTTGACAATGAGTTAATGAACGGGTCACCAACAATGTCTAACCATAAAATAAGAAAGAAAAAGACAAAACCAGAAGTTAATCACGAAATTGTCCCTTCAAAATAAAAGTGCACAGCTGAACAGATGATGTCACAGTCATTTTTATGCAGTTCACAGAGTAGCGCTTTGTTGACTTTAGTGGAAAAGGTACTTTAACAGGGTTTTAATGACAAAACCAATGCTTGGCTTGAAAATGATGGAATTTAAGTTTTTGTTTGTTTGTTTGTTTGTTTTTATAGTTTGGATTGTCCATCCTAAAATTCTGATCAAATTTCCTTTGACAAAGTCATTTTATAATCGTTCTGTTCCAGTTTGCTGAGAGGATCCACCAGCAGTTTTTTTACACCCACCCATGTTTCTTATTAGTTGTCAGATGTTCCTCCAACTGATTATTTTCTCATGTCTGATGTTCATAGACCTCTAGCCGACTTCCTCATGTAATTAAAATTGCAGCAGAAAGCATTAAAATGATTATTTTTAAGTTTTAGTGTGTGTGTACCCTAAACATCCCATCTTTTGAAAAGCAGACAGCTATGTTTGTCTGCACCTGTTGAAGCATTGTCTTAATACTTCAGAAAATCAGACAACGTGTGGCTTGAAAAGTTAAGATTGCATGTTGACAGTTCTTTTTATATAAATTCACTGTTTACTTTTAGTAAAGTCAAAGCTCGCAGAAAAGTCCACAAGGTTTTTCTTAAATTTCTTAAATTTGTCTTTTTGTTTTTTGGCAAGAATGTGAAACGCTGTAACACCCATCCCTTCCAGACTACAGATCTCACACAACCCCACGGTGTCATCCAATTACCTCCAGCAGGAGGGATGGACAGAGAGGGGAGACGGAGATCAAGGTTGCTGCATATTTGACTTGTTCTATGTTTTTTTGTAGTTGTTTTTTTATCCCTACATCTATCACACATGCACACTACTGCTTTCTAACTCCGCTTTACACACATACACAGTCAGTTTTTATCAAAATGAGGATCAGGGAGCCTGATCCAAATCCAAGCAGCCAGACGTGGTTGTCTCAAAACACGCTTCATCAATCTCCCTGTTGACATGAAAACTTGGCAGCTGGATGCCACCTCCCAGTCTGTGTTTTACAACTACTTTTGGGCATGCACACAGAGATACAAACAGATGGATTACTGGACAAGTCCACCTGTCAAAGGAAAGGGGACCAAACAGTCAGTGGACCTCTGACCCTCAGCCGGTGTCTGAAGCCTCTGTTAACTTTTTGTTAGAAGATCAATTAAATGATCAGAAAACAGGTGCAAACTGGCCACCGAGATAAGCACTGGAAGCCCAAACGGAAACAAAATGGCTTCAAAAGAATATCTAATAACTACAAAGAGATGCAAAATGGCCATGAACAGAAACAAATACAACAAAAGCAACTCCAGACCTACAAAGGCCATGAAAAGATGTGAGGTGACTTCAAATAAGTCAAAGAGCAACAACAAAGACACGCAAAAAACTACAAAGAGAACCATAAAGAATTCAAACAAAAGAGAAAATAAATAAAACAATGGTCACAAAAATACTTCAGAGACTAATGCAACTAATTTAAATGGGTGCAAACCCATCAGAAGCTTGAATAAAAAAACAAATAATGAACTTTAAGACCAAATATACTGGAGAAGAGATGAAAAAATAGAAACAAAGATGGTAGCCATTTTGTAACACTTCTGATTTTATACATTTTTATTCAGCCTTTTTCCTTTCAAACTTGCTTATCCAATATATGCATGTAGAACAAGTCAAGCTAAGCGATGAAATCCCAAAGCAGTGAACTTAAAAAAAACGCACAAATCTGCAGAATCCTGACATTTTGCCTCTGCTTCATCTGAGATTTAACTGGAGGGGAACGAGTGGATCTTTCCAGTAACAATAAACACATTAGTGATGCTTGACATGTGATGGCTTCTTCTGGAAATACAAACCCTCTGCAGTTCACAGTGTCAAACACAGACAAGCTGCCATCCCAAGTCCCTTTGCTGACTGACGTGCCACCGGTTTCTCAATCAAACTCCCGTCAAAAGAAGACACATCACTTTTCCACATGGAGGCTTGAGCCAAAGCTCAAAGTTAGCTTGACTCCCGAAGGTGCCACTGCTGGTAAGATATTCACCCTTGGTTGTTGTTTTAGCAGTGTTGACTCCACTGACATTGACTTGCATGATGTGGGGGCCTTGTGTTATTATTAACAACCTCTGCGCTTCATGTAGTGCATGAAATATGGGCTGATGCAATTTAAAGAAACCTCTAACGTCCTGATTGGGACTATCTGAAGTCAAAATTGGTCAAAATCATATCTGCCACTGGTTTAGCAATGCATTACAAAGCAACGCAATATATTTATTTAACTAATAATTACTATGTAATATACAGGGATTTCCACTTAAAAAGGTATAACCGCCTAGATCGCAGCTTTTTATGGAGATATGCTGGGTAGTATGTAAGATTCTGCAACAAGCCAACAACAACAAGCATCCTCATAGTGAAGCTTTCATTGTCTTTGTCACAGTAGAATATGTGAGCAGCAGAAACAACGCGGTGGACGTTCAGCTTCATCAACAATCCAATACTCAGTCTCCCAAATCATTTCATCTGCTTGTAATGCAACCAAACAAATGAAATTCCCACATTACTAAGTAAATATTAAAGGGCACTTTAAGAAACACAGCTCCCTGAACAAGTCCTCTTCCATCATTTTAGTATTATTTCATCATAGATAAACAGAGAAAGTTTGACATGAGCTATTTCATGCTGCTCATCACATCAAAATGCCTGCAAGGAAGTTTGTGTAAAATGAAAAAAGCTCAGGAAGCGTATCAGGACAGAAAGCCTTGATTTATCACAAAAAAAAACAACATTTATTTCCCAGCAGTTTTACAGAAAATAAGTCTGTTTTTTTTTTTTTTTTTTTTTAAATCAGAAATAAAATAAGATTAATATCACTCTAAATCAGGGGTTGCTAACTCCCATCCTTGTGATGGACTGGCGAGCTGTCCAGGGTGTACCCTGCCTTTCGCCCATAGACAGTTGTGATAGGCTCCAGCTTCCCCGCAACCCTGAATGGATTAAGCGATTTAGAAAATGAATGAATGAATAACTCTGATCCTTGTGAGCTACCATCCTGCAGGTTTTAGTGTTTCCCTGCTACAACACACATGACTGAAATGAAAAGGTTCTCCAACAGCTTGTTGTCATCTTCTGCACCTGGTTGGTAATGAGCCGTTGATTTGGGTCGGGTGTGTTGGAGCGGGGAAAACACTAAAACCTGTAGGATGGGAGCTCACAAGGACTGGAGTTGGAGACCCCTGCTCCAAATGATGTTTGCTGTACATGAAGCTACCAGCTGCCTGCCTAGTTTGGTTTGGCATGAAGACAGATGCCTGGTTCTTTTTGAAGACAACATATTCGTTCTACAAGTGCAGGACAGGAAAGACATATGAAGGCTTTTAAAACTTTGATTGTATATGTAAAATAGGAGGATACGACAAATCAGTGAGAGAGGTTGATGTCAGGCCTTTTGTAAAACAAGGTTTTGAGTATAAAAGGGAAGATGAAGAGTGACTATGGCACTCTGATTTGAGTATCAAGGTCATTGCAGCAACATGGAACCAGTAGGAAGGAGCGCTGCGTCATTTACTTTAAATACGTTCTCATCGGCTTGCACACAAAACCTCAAACAGATCTTAGAAAAGAAAACCTGCTGGTGTTCTTGACTTCTGCACTGCAACAGTGTCCTCGGTTGTCTGAGAACAATCACGAAGCTGAGCTGAGCAGAGTCCTGCCAGGGCTGTAATATCTTCATATAGTGTATTATGAAGCGAGACTTCACAGAACCGAGGAAATGCAGACATCAAAGCATTCTGAGGAATCGATAAATACATGCTGCTGTGGTTCTCAGGGCTGATAAAGAGTATTATATGAATCTCTTTGCGTTGTGGAAAACGTGAGGGTGCATTTGTTCATCAGCGCTTTCACCCACTGCTGATGACACTGGTGGTCAAAGCATAACAGCCAGGATGGCAGAGCCATTAGTTCATGATGAGTGTTTATCACCCAAACATCAGCACTGGACCAGCTTGTACTGATGGGAGACTGATGGACGGATGTGGGCAGGAAAGGGCAGTACTCCTCTCTGGTTAATGCACTGGTTTGCTTTGTCAGCACACAACAAAACACAAAGCAAGAGTTTCAACTCACGAATGAGAAGCTTTTTACCCATTCAGAGGAAACCGAAAGGCTCAAATTCTAGAAATGATAGAAATGGTCCAGTTGGGACAAGCTCTGGCATCAGACCCACACACACACACAACAAAGTAGGAATTTGATGCAAGCGGTCCCAAACAATGCAGCGCTGCAAATTAATAAGAAATAAGTTTGTTTCTGAAGCAGAGCTTTTTTAAAAAAAAAAAAAAAAAAAACTCTTGCTATAAGTGCCTTTTTTTACAGAAGAGAAGAGGGAATAGCGCTGAATAGCATCCATCAAGATGGTGTAGGACAACATGGCTGAAGCTCAATGAGAACCCAGACAGCTGCATTATTCACACAGCTCTGCCAGTCATAGTTGACATGGAGGACAGGGGGAGTGATTCATCCTACATGATAATACGTGATGATTGATGTTATTCGAAACGCTAAACATCCCACACGAGTAATAAGCAGGAGTTTTGTTAGAAGCTGAGAGAGAGTGAAAGAAGGAAGACTGTATTCTTTTTTTTTTATTTTTTCCACTAATGGAGGGAGTGAACACACGGTGATGGACGCTGTGAGGGTCAGACACATCCTCACCTGGGAGGAGGTTATCTCTGAGGAAATTAATGGTGCCTTCAAGTGAAGAAGAGAGGCAGCTACAAAGTAGCTGATAGAGAGAGATGCACTGTTGTACAAAAGTCTTTAGCCACCCTTTTCTCTAGGAAAACAGGAAAAACATGCAGCGATTTATTGACGCACCAGCCAATACCAATGGAAATGCAGCACATAAGGCAAAAACAGAGTTTGCACGATTGTAATGGGTTGCAGGGTCAATATTTGCTCAGACCACCTCGCTGCTACAAGGCTCCGAACAGCTGCATCGGCTCTCCGTCCACCTCAGAATACATTTTAACATTTAGATTTTAAAGATCCAGTATTATAAATTTTTTCAACTATTTCAGAGCTCCAACGACATTGTTTTCAAAGTGTTTTACCCCAAATTCTGTCTTTGTCCTTAATTTCAGCCATTTCAAAAGTGCCTCTAGTGGGCTCTACTTTTAACAGGTCGTTTCTGTGTCTGAACCTTTAAATGTTCATGAGTGGCGCCTGTCCACGTCAACTCCACGCCCTTCACGGGATGAGAATATGGATTTTGCTGGTGCTAGCAAGGTGATTTCAGAGGGTAGGCTCAGCTATGCAGGGGCGGGTCGAAGGCAGTATCCACAACCAGGTGAAGTGGTAATTTCCCTTTGTGATGTCATGAAGGGAAAAATCTCAGACTCACTCATTTAACTAAATTTAACTGAATTGAAATTGGAAGTTAGAAACTATTTATAGAAAGCAGCAATGCCCGTGCAATAGTAGAGCAATAATAGTATACTTTAAAAACTGGGCATGAAATTTAAAATGAAAATTTGCTTGTGCATGAATAAATAAACAATGTGCTGCTGGGATTTTAATGCAATGCACTAAGTTAAGTCCAGCTTGATAAAAGAAATGAAAGCAAAGCTGAAGTTAATGAAGATGTGGTCTATAAAGACCTGTTCAACTCCATTTTATCATGATTTATTCTGTCTTTGTCCTTAATTTCCCCTTGTGAGGTCATTAAGGGAAAGATCTCAGACTCACTCATTTGAGTTGAACAAAATCTGTGAGAGAAGTGACAAAATTTTATCATTTTTAGGCCTCATACATATTGACTGTTAGAAACCTTTAGGAAGAGATTTTTCCATGATATGGGACATTTTACACATACACAGCATTACATGGTTCAGCACACGTTTATATCAGGGGACATGATATAAACCATGTGACCAGGATCTGCTCATAATGAAGCAAACACGGTTAAAAGCTGAAGTTGACAAAGCCTTTGCAACAATCTGTCCTACTCTCTGGAACTTCCTCTGAGCCTGCGATCTGTGGACTAGATGATCTGTTTGAAATCATTTTGAAAGTTACTTTTGCTGAGTTTGTTGTGCTTCATATTTCATTGTTTCTAGTTTTTGACTTTTATTTTGAAAGGCACTATAATAACATTTCACTTACTTGCTTGCCTATTCTGCGCCACAGCCTGAACCCTCTTAGACAGGAATTCTCTTCAGGAAAAGCTCTCCAGGTTTCTCCGGACATTTCAGAGCTCTTCTTTGGGATGATGGCAGCTTTTTGTTCTTTCCTTTGTCAGAATGACCCCACATTGCTTCAATAATGTGGAGGTCTGTGGAGGATGCATCCCTCCATCAGACCTGTTGACACTAATTTTCAGTCTACTTCTGTGTCATTTGGCATACCTCAGCCTTTTCTCCCCATTTCGCTTCCTTAAAATTGTCCGCTTGACAGCCACCTCTCCATAGAGCACATTTCTGATGAAGGTCAGTTCCCATACTATATCTCTTCTGGATTATTTCCTTTCTCTGAAACAGATAATGTTCATCTACTGTAGAAATTCTTGGTTATGGCTTGATCAGCCCAGTCCGGTCATTATCACTCAATTGGATGGGCATTCAGTAGTTATTAATCCATCTGTACGAGACATTAGTGCCGTATCCTGCCTCTTTGCAGGTAGAAAAGGTCATTATCATCTATTTACATCACTGATAAACAGCACTGATGCAGGACTCCTAATCTACTCAATGTTTTCTTTTCTTTTTCCATCTTCCTCTTTTCCATCTTCCTCTTCGTTGCTTTCTAGACATAATAAGCAAGACAGAATTTACTAAATGCTGTTACTAGAAAATCTTAAGTTAACACATTTTTATTTTTTCTCACCACAGATCATTTACAGACTGTCACAGAGTGAATTGTCCGACCAGCTGTACCATATTGCTGACATGTAAAGTGGTCGCCTGGGTGGAGGCGTTCCGGCCTCTGGAGGCACCTGGTACAGGTGGCCCCTTCAGATGTCATACCTGACTCGAGATCCTTTGTTCAGCCACTTTTTTTTTTATGTGCACAAAGTCTGTGTGGGTGTGTGAATGTATGTGTGTCTATGATGGGGGAATGATGTGGGAAGGTTTTAAATATGTAAAGCACTTTGTGCAATGGGGTCAATATATGAGAGTGTTTTATAAATAAAATGTGATTTGATTTTATTGGAATTTGTTGGAAATACGAAGTAAGCATTTGATTTTACGATCCTTTCTACAATCACACAACCAGAAAATGGAATTGTGGTGCCGATTAAAAGAACTCCCAACCTACATCCATTTTCATTTAATGCAAGCCGAAATAACTAAAACAAGCAAGAATTTTTACATTAAATCAACTAATATCATCTAGCAGCACCAGTTCAGCTTTACTAGGTATTTGATTCACATAAAATATCTTTTGTTTCCATATTTTACTGGATGGTTCAGAAGAACTACAATCATGGTACTGCTACAAATAATCATAGCTTTTTACATAATAGTAGCATTTTCATCTAGTTTAGAGTTGAAGATATAGAATTAAAAACACACTGGACGGTTAATGAGATGGTGAACACAGCTGTAGATTCAGATATCTTAATAATTAATTTAGTCAAATAAGTGAAGATGCATTTTATCCATACTTGACATACCGGTTGGTGGGAATAACACAAGCTATTGCATATCAGCTCAGGTGAAGAGCTCTCTGTAATAGTTGGTCCTGTGTATTTAGTCCCTTTTGTTGTTGAATTAACAGCCTTCACTGAGGTCAAGGGTAAAAATTAGGTTTTTATAGGAGTTGTCATGCAGAGTCTTCCTACTGTCATATGTTATTCTCCAGATAAACACCTTTCTAATGATGTATTTGGTTTAATTAAAGTATTTTCATTTCATTAACAGAAACATTCTGGGGCAAAGTTTCAGAAACTATTTTGAAAAAAATCCAGTAAATAAAAATAAGCTTTTCACTTTTTTGCTTGATTTTTTGGGAAGTATTTTCCAAAATGAGTTCCCTTCAGAGCTATTTTACTCTTCAGATTGTAGGACATTCATATAAGCTTGAAACCCTTAAAGGGGTTGGTGCAAAGTCTGTGGGATCAAGGTCAGGCTTAGATCCCAGATAATCACATTTAACACATAGACAGGTTATCATGTCAATAATAAGTAATAATATGAAAAGAAATAATAAAAAGGTGAAGTTGACAAAATTTAACTGAATTGAAATATGAAGGTAGAAACTATTTACAGAAAGCAGCTCCTGCAATAGTAGAGCAATAATAGTTCAGTTTAAAAACTGGGCATAAAAATTTAAATGAAAATTTGCTTGTGGATGAATAAATAAACTATGTACTGCTGGGATTTTAATGCAATGCACTAAGTTAAGTCCAGTTTGATAAAAGAAATGAAAGCAAAGCAAAAGTTAACGAAGATGTGGTCTATAAAGACCTGTTCAACTCCATTTTATCATGTTTTTATAGTATCAGTACAAGATTTGATGTATATATTTTTTTCACTATCCCTGTAGGTTAGTCTATTTCCAGATGTCAAGTCTGTATCCTGAGACAAAACCAGGTCAAAATATTCACGCACTTTCATGAAAAAACACTCCTGTTAATGTTTAGGTGAAGTTAGATTGAATATCTTCTGCCATAGTTTATTGGAAATATAGAAATAAATAACATTATAAGCCTATAAAACTTCCAGTGGGGATTTGAAATGGAATGCAGCCCATTGGCAGCAGACAGCCCAAAACAGGATTGGAACTTGCACCTAGCAGCATCCATAGCAACCACTGTAGCAAGATCTTTCTGGAGACTGGATGAAATGGCTGAAATATGTAACCTTTCATTTTTTTATTGAATAATCTCTTTTGTGGCAGGGGTGTCCAAAGGCGAGGACCGCTGTCCTGCAGGTTTTCAGTGCATTCTTGCATCTTCACACCTGACTGTATCACATGGATCTAATGGCCGAGGAGCTTCAGCACGATGACTCGTTCATTCAGGTGTGTTTGAGCATCGTTTACATGCCTTAAATTTATATCGATCTGCCAGAAAATATCACATAATTCTGAGGATTTTAAACCTGCAGGCGGATTGCATTCCTGTCAGACTGGATCAGGAATCTTCCTGATCACTGATGTGAATAGATGATACCGATCTACTGGAGCTTGGAGGTGGAGGGCCCTACTGTCCCATACCGATGGGCCAATGACTACTGATAAAGTCCATTCAATCAAGCAATAGGAACCATAAGAAGTGCCGGATTTTTCTTTTGATTTCCTTCATGTTTCCACTTTACCGTTTTCTTCCCGTCAAACTGTTAGGAAGTTGTCATAGATGCAAAAAAGGGGATTCAGAAATATATCTCTTTGCATTAGGCTGCCAATAACAAGCATTTTGCAAAGTTCTCTGTTAAGAGTAAGCACAACGGTAAACTATACCTCTAGTTAAGTGCCTTCTGAATAATTCATATATGTCAGTGCAGCGTGGCTTAACAAAGAAAAACAAATTTCTCTGAAAATGGCCAAGGTTGGTCAAGGACCAGACTGAAAAGGCATAAAAAAAAAGCAGCCAAAGGAAAAACTTTGAAAGATCCTAAGAAAACATGGAGAACTATTCCTCTGGAGCACACATGAAGGACGGAAAAGTGGCTCAGGATTTTTGCACGGCAGTGCTGTATTAAAGCAAAAAGAGAGAAACAGAACTGAAAACAGAGAAAAAAAAGTGTTTCCACACCAACCACCATCACACTCGCTCTATGAATCATCCATCAATATCATGCAGAAGAAGGAATTAGCTGTAGCGCTGCTTTCAGTGTGGCTTCACTTAAGCCTGCAGATATTATGTTTAAATATGCTTAACTGTAATAAAGCTTCAGTAAAGCTCATTTTACCTGATAAGACATGAAAATGACAAGTCTAAAATTAAAATAAAAAATCCAGCTAAAAGCACTGCATGTAAATAGATGTAAATTGATTAAGGATGTACTGGGGAAACATTTCACTTGGTTTATTTCACATTTCTCATGTCGCCGTGCCGTGAATGGCAGCTGATATGGGTAGGTACACAATTTTTTCTGCTTCCTTCAATCTCTCAAATCGTTCATGATAAACGGTTGCACACAGCAACACACTGACTCATAATCTGCTGTATGAAAGCAGGAGCTCAAGCAAGTGTCAACAGCAAGGTCCTGGTATGCTGCTGCAAGGTTTTATAGGGTGTTTTTTTTTTTTCTCGTCCTGGCAGAAACAGCAGAGCCTTCACCCAACCGTCATCAATGCATCTTTTGACTGTTAGAGGGAGTAGGAAGACGCTTCATTAGTATGCATCTTTTATGGTAGCGAGGAGCCGCTTGCGGATGCAGCGTTTGAGGTGGTGGGGGCGTGGTAGAAGCTGGGTCAGTCACATGGCCAGGGTTTCTAGCAGCATCCCTGCATGCGGAGGATCTGAACGAAGGCGGCGTTCTCTCCTCCTAATTCTCAGATGGCAGCCGTGACCTACTTTCAACAAAGACAGGCTCATGCAAACTTGATGATGTGCCTTTAACAGAGGAGCCCGTCACACTCTGCCCGAGGTGAGCATCGCATTGTGCAGTCAACAGGGGGTCTCTGTGGTGGGGACCAACTGGCCGCGTGTCAGCAGCTCCGTCCTGAGTGGCTAAACGACATTAGTGGCGATGATGCAGACGCAGTGTGGGACTAAAGATGCAACAAGGTTTTTGAAGCTTGTCGGAATTGATCCCTGCAGGCAAACAGTCTCGTCTCAAGACATTTCATGAAATAAGACTTCAAGACAGGCCAATAATTCATTAATGGACCTGAGAAAATCTCTTCTTGTAGTAGCCGTACAAGAAAAGAAGGCAGGCTTTGCGGCACTGATCCTGCAGATGCAGTGCTTCCACTGACTGAAGCAGCAACTGCAGCCATTGGATTTAAAATATTGGAGTTATTTTAGTAGCTGAGTGGGCACATTGCAGCCTCTTAAATCAAATATCCGGCTGCTTATTACCAAGCCTTCTTTGCAACTTCTTAATGCTAAAACATAGAGCTCTGTATTTAACTGTTGCCTCTGTTTGTTGCAGAATAAAAAGCACAAGTAGCAACAGAATCTGCGGCTTTTTCAAACAATGAAAAGAGAAGGTTTTCAACTGGATTCATGTTAATTAGCAGCAATAAACCAGTAATACATCAGTTTGCATGATCAACATGACCATATAAAACATCAGGTAGTTCACCAGTTTGCAAAGATGTTGCTGAACATGAAGAAGAGATCTCCATTTGTGCTCTCTTTGCACACAGATACATGAGTCTCATGTCGAAGCAATCGAGGTTTAGGTGTTTCTTTTAGCTTTCAAATTAAATGAATGCACCAAAAACTGCATATTACGCAGAGAAGCCACAGCAGGCTTGTGAATACATCTCACCCCTCTGGAGTCAAAGGAAGAAAAGAATCAAACCAGTGAGATATGAGGATGATAAAGAAACTAAATCAAGATGGCAAACAGATTGAGGTGAACAGAGCATGAATGCAGACATCACAACCTCACAGCATGAGGCTGAGAACAAAGTCAAAGACAAACAACAAAGGAAAGGTGGTGGGGATCTAAATAAATAGATCTGCAGAGGAAAGGGAGGAAGGTGTGTCTGAGACACAGTGGAGGTGTGGGGGGGTTTGTATCAATGTACAGCCATCTCATATCCCATTAGAGGGAGCTACAAATCCTTTTGAATGGGCTCATCGCGCATGGAAAACCCTGAAAGTGATCTGTTATTTCCCAGAAAACAGAAGTACCGAATCATTTTTCAGAGCATCACACAGTTTAGTCAACAAGTTTGTTTTTACTGAGTAAGCCTGGTTACATTACACAGGCTGAGAAAATGTGCAACATATTTTTGGTTTTAGCTCATATTTTCCAGACATAATCATCTAAATGAGCATGTAATGATACTCACATGAACCTTTAGTCTAATGAGAAGCTGCTTACTGATAAGTGGAGCTCTGAGCGGGCTGGTGCTGATTTAGGGGTTTGTTGGGTTTCTCTCAATAATAAAAAAAAAACAGGGTGTGACACAGGAGGCTTTAAAAAGAGCCTCCTCTACATTTTCTTGGCATTTTTACTCAGCAGTCATCTTTGGGCAAAACCCAAGTTTTAAACCAGTCTTTACAAAAGTAAAAATGTGTCACTGCAACATTTCATGTCTGTATTTTATAGACACACCTCCATCAAATTAGCCGCCTTTCCATTTACGCATACAATCACACAAACCTTAAATATCACATGGAAAACTGGCAATAAAAACACCTAAATTACCAAAAAAAAAAAAACTCTCAAATACCAATAAAAAGTATTTACATTCTGATGTTGGAGTTCATATGTGTCGATGTAAAAGTACATTGCAAAAGTGTAATGGAAGCATTTTTGTTTCGCATTCAGTGGGTGTGTTGCAGGAAGTCACATGACCAGTTTATTGCAGGTAAAGACGGCTACTGGAAGACTTATATTGTCTTCTGGTGAGGACAACAGCAAAAGCAGCAGAGGCAACTGAAATAGCTGCTCCGAAACGCAAAACGTTGCGCATCTCCTTAAAGTGGAGCATCGTGAGACGAGATTTCAGCAGAGTTACGGCTTATAAACACCTTTCAGTGGAAACACCTGCAAATCGCAGTTGTGCTGTATAAAGTTGTAGAAGTATAAAAAATCTGTAATAAAAACACAGCTGCTGATATAATTATATATAATGCACTTAGATATAACAGAGATGTATAAACACTTAGCAAAATACTAGAAATCACCTCTTTGGAAGCTCCTACCAGTTTTGTCATCAAGACACACCAGAAAACATGTAATGTACACATTCGGCCATGTTGTTTTTAGTATATAGCAGCGTAACAATCCATGACTGTGAATTAAAAGACAGTAATGTATCAGTTCAACAACGCATATTTTAACTTGTAACGTGTACATAAATTGTGAGGACTTTTAATGCCTTATATCAGGAAAAAATTAAGAACATTTAGACTAGAGGAACAATCTTACCTTCCTTCCTGCATTTAAGCCTTTATAATAAATTAAACAGTAGCTAAATGTGCATGGTCAACGTCACGATGCTTAAACAAGCCTGGAAACCAAAGATGTGGATGTTTTGAATCAGAACTTAACTCTGTAAACGCCAACCTTGTCTTAGAGGGGGGGGTGAAGCATTTTTATTTGCGTTTAGCTGCAGAACGCCAATGAATCCACTTCAGAGGGCAGAGAATCTGTCAAACTGTAGACAAGGGTTTAAGAAGCACTTCAGAGGTGGTAAAGCCATGTATCTAATACAGTTTGACGTTACACTGCTGAGATGTTTCTCTGCAGGGACTAAAGTAGGAAAAATCCCTTTTTAATCCAGTTTACGAGTTTACTGAAAAAAAACTGGTGCAGAGCAAAAAAATAAATAAATAAATAAATCCAGTGAAAGACTCATCCATTCATTTTCTATACCACTTAATCCAGTTCATGGTCGGGGGAAAGCTCCAGCCTATCCCAGTAATGACCCAGTGAGAGTCAGGGTACACCCTGGACAGGTCGCCAGTACATCACAGCCAGTAAAACATGAACACAAGAAGTTTTGACCCATCTTAACAATAAACTTCAAAGCAACACATTTCCACTAGTTCAAATCCAAACATTTGAGCATCTTCACACCATCACGTAAAAACGCACAAAACACACTTCAGCTTCCTCATGATGGACTCGGACTGTGTCAACAACATGTTCTTTGGAACTTAACCAACACAAGAGATGGATTTTCAAGTGATCCTTACCTACACTGCTCAGATTTGAGCCCATTTTTTTCTAACGTCCTCCAAATTAATGTCTCGACTAAACTGCTGAAGTACTCCTTTGTAAACACGATCCACAGATGAAGGAGATCTTTTTCATCCCGAGCCGAAGTGCTGCTCCCAACCAGCCGCTGAACACTTCACATTTCATAACAAAGTCAGTGAAACTCTACTAAAGTTCACGTATCGATCCCCATTCAGAAGCTTTGCGAAGGGTATCACCTGCTGGTTTTTATAAATCGGAATTTACAACTTGCCTCACACACACACACAGACACACACATACGTAGGTGGGCTGCATGACTTATAAAAGGCAGAGAAAACTTCGGGTTTATGTAATGCAGTAAATACTCAGTGTCTGAACTACGGGACATTTGCAGCCCACACAGTCACCTAAGCAGACCTCAGAAACAATCCTGGCTGTACGGCTCTTTTTTTTTTTTTTTTTTGGCAAATACCAGCGAGCTGGTTTCACATAAACTATAAACTCAAGGGTGTCTGAAGATCAATAATTTAAAGAAGCGCTTTGTTGGTCCAACATTTAAAGCTTTACAAGCTGACGTAAGCAGTCACTGGTAAAAAACACACAACAAAAACACAATGCAGGGACACAAGGACGACAGCTTTTAGCTTCATTCCACACAAGTTTGACGTTTGCTGCAAGTAAAGGAGAAATCATGACAAATGCAACGCATCGAGCAACTGATGAGCTAAAGCTCTCGGAGAAGAGAAGCTCTTTCGGAAGCAGGATGATCAAGACTTTGATAGACGTGAAACGGTGAGCTTCATGCCACATTTGGCAACGCAGATAAACTGTAAACCGTTTAGGAGTGTGGAACCCTCGTTTTGTTTGCAGATAAACAGGCGGTAATTTTACAATCCACATAAATAAAACTGTCAAGATTAAGCTGAAAGCACGATAGTTTTATAGGAGACTGCCTATCTGAAAAACAAAGAGAGAAGGTGAAAAAAAGTTTTTAATAAAATAGCCATTAGATATTTAAATCGGACGTTTCAGGCTTTGGGTTGATGACCGGATGGCTGTGGAATGTGTACAAAAAAACCCACTTGTATCAGAACGTCTCCTTTAGAAACTCAACCCTGAGGTGTAATCCCACCCCTCAGATAAACGTTGCCCTTTCAGCGGTCAAAATACAGTTAAATACTCAACAGTGTGGGAATTAGAAACCTCCAGTCCACACACACACTGACAAGGGACCAAGTTGCTATGGTAACACATGAAAACAAACATCATATAATGTTTTTCTTTTTTGTATTTAAATGTCCTGGTTTGTAACAATCTGAAGGGAAATCTTGAAATGTAACTCTGAACTCAGTGATGGATGTCATGTAGTCGCCTCAAGCGGCTATGACATCATTACCATGACATCATTACCATGACGTCATTACCAACGTGTTGAAACGGATTTTTAAAAAATGTCAGACATATTTTCTTTCCTCCCACATATTTCACTGGTACTAGTTTTAACCTGAACATCTAGTTAAAACGATCTTTCTGCAGTTTTGAAACACGCTTTTGTTTTTTTATAATATGCATTCTTGGCGCTAAGATAATAAATCATATTTTATTAGGTTGCGGCTCAGCAGCCTCCATTTTAATACGCTGAAAAGACGGAGCGGCTACAGACGAGTTGCTCTGTGAAGACATCACCTTTTACTGTTACAGCAAAGTCTCTGCTTGACTGCCATCACATAAACAGAGAAGTAGCATCCACACTCTGACAGTCTGTAGACTGTAGACCCTCTGTACTGCAAACGTCCTAATGTGTCCTAACAGGAAGTGTCCCCATAAGCGGGGCCAGTAAACCAGTAGGCAGTCAACGCCTCTCACTGTTTCAGTAGAATAACGGCTCTGCTTCTTTCCAGCAACAGCCAGTCAAGATGTCTGCAGTGGAGAGCATCCATATAGTTGAAAGCTTTGCAGCCGCTGGAGCGAAGACACTGACTGCATGCAAGCGTCGCAGAATGAAAAGGATCAAGCAACGGAGAAGGCTGCAGAGGTCAATTTCCTCGTCTCTAGTTTCAGTTCCCGCTAATTCTTCAGTCTCCAATCGCAAACGTGATTCGGCACGGCACAACAAAAGAGGAAGACGAAGGAAAAGAAACAAAAGAAAATGAAGAGGCGGAAAGGCTGATTAGATTTGCAGTCGCACTTACTCAAACAAGTAAAATGCTTCAGCTGCTCTCAGAAACCCCCCCACCCCCCCCTCAAGTATCACAGCAAGGCCTTATCTCTTCCAATTCATGCAGCGATGCTTCCTGTGATGAATCTCCACTTTGACAGAACTGGAAAACTACTATCTGGACTTGGCAGTTTTCACCCCTCCTCTTCCTCCAAGGAGCCCTCGCTCTGCCTCTCCATCTCTATGAATTTACCCAATCTATTGATGTTTTACTTCAGATGAATATAAATGGACTTCTTGTCCTGCATCTTCCTACTTACAGAGAGAGAGAGGATCAACAACCACTTGTGGTGTATTGAATGCGGGCCGAGTCGCTGAGTACTTCGTATTACTATGGAGACCAGTAATCATTTCCAAAGAGCAGGTCTGCCTGGCTCACCCTAAATTAGCATCAAGCTCAACTTTGCTTTATCGCGATACTTTTTCGATGAGATGCAGTTTCTGATTAAACGCTTCTGTTTGTAACTAAAACAAAATGGGGGATTTTAGAAGAACTTAGCTGACGTGAAATTGGGCAATTTTCTCTTTTAGGCTGTCAGTGAGCTGCTGGTTGTGCTGGGTGGATGTTGCTGTCCATGCTGAGCAGCAATGGCGGAGAGAGAGAGAGAGAGAGAGAGAGAGAGAGAGAGAGAGAGATGGGGAAGGTGCTGGTGTAGAATGCACAATTATCACCGGACCAGTTGCATTTGGGTTTCTCAAAGGCAAACAAGGCGATCAGGTGACTTTGTGTCGACAATAAAGAGAAGATGAGCAGAAGAAGCAGGAGGATGAAGAAGCAGGTGTGAGAATGTGTTCTTCTGTATGCAAAGGGTCAACTTTAACTCATTCTAATGAGGAAGAATGGTGAAACCAAGGTGTATCTTTTCATTTTAACGCAGCCGAGTTTCTCCATTTGGCTGATAAAGACACAACAACGACAAAAGGAGAAAGGAAAGAAAAAAAAAACCTCTCTGATAAAACAGTCACGTAAATGACTTCTGTGTCGTGGCTGGAGCAACTCATTTCCAAGAATATATAAAGGGTACCAGGCTACCCTCTAGTGGTCCAGGGAAGCGATGAACCGTGGCAGGGAATAAGTTGTTGTCTGCCTCGTAAGGAAGGAGGAAGAAGCTGGAGAAGTGAGCTGATGGGAGGAAAAGTCCTTTGTGGCGTAAGACGACGTGGAGGAAGCCGTGCAGGGAATTCCACCGCCTTCACTGGGAGATGTTTACTCTATATGCAAATCAGCCTCATCAGCACCAGGGGTCTTATTTTAAGGCCTGAGCTCTTCTTCTTCTTCTGCTTCTTCTCTCTCTCTCTCTCTCTCTCTCTTCTCTTTTTTTTTTTTAGCCCCCCCCCTTCCTCCCCTGACTTTTCAAGAAAGAAAGCTTTGATGTTGGCAGGAAGGATCGATGCCAGAGAAAGAGAGAGGAGAGAGGAGGGAGGGAGGATGCAGAATGAAAATGGAGCTACTTCTGGGGGTGTGTGGGTGTGCGGATGAGGGGGAGGGAGGGAGGGAGGGAGGGAGGGGGGGCTGGATAGTCTGCCGTCATCGCAGCTCTTCTGCTTAAAGTAAAGCCATTTAAAATGATGCATATTGATATTAAAAAAAGCTTGCAGTTCTGTACAGAAAGTGTGTGTGTGTGTGTGTGTGTGTGTGTGTGTGTGTGTGTGTGAGAGGGGGGGGGGGTGATAATCCACAAGTGATGTCCTCCTCGCGCTCTCCTCCCTCCCTTGCGACATCTGGACACCATAAAGTTTGCAGGGTCGCGTCTCTCTCAGGGGGGATGTGGGGCTGACATGGAAATGTTGACCTTACTGCACCATTTATTCCTGTTTCATTTCGCACAGCCTGTCGGAACACTTGCAACGCACGAGGACGGGGGATGAGGTGAATGGCTGATGGGAGCTGCTCTCTGCAACATCCCCCCTGTTGGCCATGTAGGCCTGCGGTGCTGATGCTGATGCTGATGCTGCGGAGGAGCAACTTTATGGGGACACACAAGGAAAAGAAGGGGAGGGTGGGAACAAAAAATACACACACACATTTACAACCAAGGCTCAAGATGAGGTGATGTGTTGGGGGAGCAGCGAGTGATTGATGTTATTGCGCACAGGAGGCAGAATGCGCACATTTAGAGCTCCGTCCGCACAGCACCGGTTGGTAAAAAGATGTGCATGTTGGAGGAAAAATGCCTCTTCGACTGTTTTAAGTGGGAAAAGTCTCAGAATTTACACATAAGAAACAACAAGTCAGTGGACAGAAAGGAACATACAAGGGGGGGCGCGCTTCTGAATGAATGATTCAGAAGCGCGCAGCATAATCCGCATCTACTTACACTGAGGTGATGTTTTTGAATAACTCCGCTATATCCCCGTTGGTCCCATTGCTCCCATCTTGCAGGACGAGTAATGGGAAAAACCTGCCGCTGTCGGACTTATTGCAAAAGATCTCTGTCTGAGAGCAGCTGCAGGTCAGCGGGCAGTCCAGCATGGAGCTCAGATAGTCCTGGAAAACACTCATCAGAAACAAAACCCTCCACCAGCAAATCCGGATCGAAAGAAACCATAGATCCATGTCTCCGGGTAAAGTGGGGAGGGGGGGAGGGATAGAAAAGGGGGTCCCGATGTCCTCTGGGTTCGAACAGAACGAGAGAAGAGGAGAGGAGAGTGGGAGGAAGAAAAAGGAAGGAGGAGGAAGGCTGGTGCGTCCGTACAGAGGATGCTCTGTGTGAGCGTTTCTGCCGTGGATGGATGCTGTAGTGTCCTTGCGCGTCAGAGATTGGGTGGAAAGAAGAAAAAAAAAAGGAGGAGGTAGTGGGGGGTGGGGGTGGGGGGGTAAATGAAGACAAGACGCAATAAAAATAAAAAATAATAAAGAATGAAACAAAAATAAAAGAGGAAAATCCAAATCAAAGATAGGAAAAGGCGATGGTGAGAGGCTCCACTCGTGCCGCCAGCCTAAGATGCATGGTGTTCCCCGGAATGCAGGGCTGCTGATGCCGTCGTCGCCTCTCTCCGAGCAGGACCAGGACGACTGGCTGGAGAGCAGAGACACAAAATGAGAAGTTGGAGCATCAAGTCCCTCCTACTGGCTACAGTCATACTGACACCTGCAGAAGCAGCAGTGATTACAACAACATGCTCAGCCTAAAGATAGCTGGAGCACACAGAGCCAGCGGGGTTTTAGCACACTGAAAAACGGGATTTCATTTGGAAACCAACAAACAAATGTATCTTATATATTAGAATTTATGTCACAGCAGTCTCACTGTTACAGAAAATGAATGTTAACTCTTTATGAGAGCCAGCATCCCTGCACTCGTGTTGTTAAATGATTGAATGATGTTTATTTTCTATCTTCAGGGCAACTAGAGCATGATCCAGAGGTGGATGAATCACTTTAAAGTTTCCCACAAGAAGCAACATGGAAATAATAGTTGACTTTTTAACTTTTCTCTATTGAATTTAAATACCAAATACCAATTACAGACACATTTACTCCCTTATAAGGAATTGATTTAAATTCCAACTGTGGTCTTCTTGTCTGTAATTTTTATGTTCACTTGTTTCTACAAGATTATGGACAAAAATGTCTAAAGAAGGGATTCAAATCGGGAACCAGTGCAAACGTGTGTGCACATATTTGCCAGCAGCTTAGCCAACATCTACTGTTTGTGTCTGCACTCCTGTCATTTACCTTTAAAAGGAAACTAAGGTCCCTGACATCCATCTGAAGGACACTCTGTGTGTCTGATGGCAAATGTTCTGAGACCTGTTGGGAGTGCAGAAATTTAACCCCATGAAGGGAAAATCAGTACAGCTTTTTATTTAACTAAATACTGTATCATAAGGACTTGCTCAAGGTTACACACATATGGAGTTGTTTGGCCCGTTCCTTAGTTTTCTGTTTACTACTAATCGTACTGTATTTTATTTACTATTACTAAAAATAATAACATTATTGAATTGTATTTGTAAAACACTTAGATGGAAGAAAAACCCCAAGAAAACTGTTTAATTCCAATAAATTTCTACTTTCCGTTGAACAGCTGAGTCTTTCTACATGGTGTATGCTTGTTTCACTTTTCTTTTCCTTCTTTTTTTCTCCTCTGTTTACTCCCTCTTTCCTTTCCTCTTCACCCCACCTAGTCAGGTCCAGCATTAACATGGAAACTCAGCCCTATAAAGTCATTTAAAAATAAAGAAGAATAGTTAAGTACTAAGAGGGGCCTTATGATGCTCCTCTTGGCAAAGCAGATTGCTCGGCGTGACCCGGCAGCCTGTCCATCATTCTGCCGTTATGGTGCTGGACAGGACGAGACGAACAAAAGAAAAGTGCGTTTGCAGCTGGTTGAGGCCGGTTTGGACTCGCTTTGGAGAGGAAAGAGTATGAAATAAAATAAATAAAAAAAATAAATAAATCAAAGGTTTACAGACTAAATAAATCACTTGTTGTTTTCAGTCTGAGTCAGCAAACAATAAATCCACGTGCACACTGGCATCTTCCCACATGTAATTATCCACCTTTTCCCAGAGACGAAGGAATTCCTGAAGCATGGACAATGAGCATGTTGGGACATTTTACACATTAGTAATTCTTCAACTCATTATTACTCAGCTGATGCTGGAAATGATTGAACATATGATGCTGTAAAGTGAAGGACTGCGGTCAAACTTAATCTGTTCTGTTGTCATATTCAGCGCCAATAAAGAGTCTTAATCTCTGGAAGTATTGATATGTGGTATATTCTGCTGGCAGGTCTTTTAAGGCCAACACTCTCAAACTTGAGTATTAAGATGGACAGATTTTAAATTGGATCAGCAAATCTGCTCTGTGGTGAAGTCCAGTTTTTCTACACGAGACAGCAGGCTGAGGTCAAACCTTTTCTTGCACTACGGCACTTTGAAACAGTAATCCATGCTTTCATTACGTCTCGGCTGGATTACTGTAGCTCTGCATTCTGGGGGGAGCCGGCCCTCCATCGCACACCTTCAGCTGGTGCTGGTTCCCCCCATATTTTCTTTTAAATCAGCTGTCTGTAATCTTGGTCATGTTGGGACTCATAACATGTCCACCAGCAGCTCATATAAACTTACAAAACACTTATTGAATGTCCAGATTCACTTTTCCCTTCTTATTTGGACACAGTGGTTTATTTTACCCATCATTCATCAGGATTTGTTTTAGCTGAGGACTACTTCTTGTACTGAATTATAACCACTGACCAAGTAACTTAAAAGTGTTTTTCTAAACCACTCAGTGGAAATGTGTCTGGTTTATTTATTTTATGCAGCTTTTCTGGTCCCATTAGAATTTTATCACTTAATGGAAACCCAGCTGCTTTACACTCAACCAGTTATTGTGATGATTCATCATGAAAGGTTCCTGTCATGTTTGGAAACTACATCCCAGCCAGTATTCCCATGTGGGACCCATAGGGGTCACATTTAGGCTGCATATATTTGTCCCACGGGTCGGTGTGCATTTTCTCCAAACCTGTGTTTGCTCATATGTATTTCAACCTGGTTCTGACTGAGTTTTAACTTGGTGAGTTGCACAGGACCCATGTTGACTCCATATACCAGTCAGCATGTCAATGTGGGACCAGTAAGGGTTAAGTTTGGGCTTTGGATTTTTAGTGGGCATGGGTTTGAACTGGGAAAATGTGCAGGTCCCACATGGTTTCATGGGCTTCATATGTATAGCCTCTGTGGGCTGGCTGTATGAACCCCAAAAGGGATGTAAGTGGGACATAATCAGGGCAGACCCCAGTTTGGCTCCCAGCTGAAACCCAGTCAGAACCAACTTGAAACCCATATGGGCAAACATGGGGGAAGCCACCCTGGAAACTACAGAAAAAACAATGTGGGGCCCTTATCTGCTGCCCAAATTTAACCTTACTATGAAATGTTAGTAATTGTACTTCTTGCAGTGGGAAAAAAAAATACAGGATGCTCCTTCATTAAAATAAATCAACATGAAATTGAAGGGAATCTGGATGTATCTTTTGGCTCCAGCCTCAGAACTGGCACACTATAAAGTAAAACAGGAAGTAATGTTGCATTTTTTTCAACAGATTTTTTCAGTATGAATAAGAGGAAATAATAATAAGATTGCAGAAATAGTATGAATATGTATTATTCTGCTGCCCCGGCTACTGGAAAAACACAGTTTCTTAATGTCTTTTTCTACAGTGTGGTCACCATTGAGAGGCTCTCCGATAACATCGTACCAGCACTTAGATGTTAAACAACAATGAAGATATTTTCCACATAAACAACAGTTCTTAAACTGAACTTTTAATAACTTGAATTTAACACAGAGGGATGGACCCACACTGGCAGGCAGTTTCTCCAATGGGTAGAAAATCTCCTCCTGAAAAACATACCAGTATCACCACAAAGAAAACAAACTTATGAAAGTATGTAATCTCTCAGTGGTGTCTTCAGATCCCCTTTCCCTCAGAAAGCACCTTAAAGGCTGCATTTAGATCAGGATGGTCCGCTAGACTCTGCCCGATTGGGGACCCGGCTCAGTTCTAGGGGGCGTATCCGTTACGTTGCACTTTGTGCAGCATTTCTTGCCCTTGAAATGAACGGGTTGTAGAAAACGATGGATCTGGAAGCAGTCTTGGTCCTCACGGAGAACTCATACAGAGGCTCCTGCATATCAGGTGTTTGTGAATCCATGCAGGGCTCCGTACTCTGAGTTAAAAACACATTCAGAAAAATCACAATCGAGACACATTCAAGTGTTTTAAAAGCTTTCATGGCAAAGTTAAAAGCTGCTTGTGGTGCCTGACCAAAGCATTTATCAGGGCTGCTGTTGGATGTAACTTAGTGTTCAGGAAGGAACTGTCCCCCACTAATGGACTCGTCTTTAAATGAAATGATCTAAATCAACAGTGACGGAAGGGAAGAAATAAGAAACGAGCATCTCACAAAACATCTCACATGCATAAAACACACATGCAGGTTTTATAGTGTGCCTTTTTTCCACTAAGGAGGAATTCTTGCTATAAGTGTAAGAAAATGAGACCAGGTTGCTCTGCGGTGTTATTTCAGTTCGTACGCTGCTTCTTGGATCCTCAGCAGCAACCTGAAGGTTCAGAGCTTCATCAGTCGGACCGCCCTGCCGAGCAGCCCACCCTGTCTGTCTCAGGCTGCCCTCCAGAGCTGTTCTGCCTGATTGGCCCTCATCCTTGTCTTTGAATTGGCCTCACCCCCGCCCCCACAACACCTCCACCTGCCCAACTTGATTTGGGCTTTATTTGGACGCTGCCATGGTCCATGAGTTTGGAGTTTGGTGTTCATTTAGGTTTTGTCTCATTTTCACATTCTGTTCTCAGATTGTCACTTCCTGTTAAATGCGGTAACGTCCGCGCTTTTGTTCATTTCAGTTGGTGTTACACCTGGTTTCAGCTGCTCATGCCTGCTCTGCGTCTGGTCATTAGCTGCTTTATTTTGCACATTGGTCTTTGTGAGTTTCTGCAGTTGCCAATCTTGCAAGTCCATTATGTTTATATTTACAAAGATTAAGTCTTAATTAAAGTTTTTTCCTGCCAGTCGGCTCTTAGTGCAGGATTTGGGTCTTACCCCTCATAACACGAAAATAAACTGGAATTCTCATTTATTAGATGCAACGTAAAACCCCAAGTGACAATGCACCTTCCACACAAGAGTGGCAGAATTTAAGCCCACAAGAAAGAGGGTCAAAATAAAACAAAAAGCAAAGGGAAGACCACCAAGCAGCTTGTAGAGCTCAGTATAATGAGGACTAAATGGAAAAAACCTGGAAGTCTACACGCCTCAGACATAAAGGAACAATTCTGAGAAGCTATCCCATCAACCTCTAGAAGGATACTTTCACTCCAAAATATTTCGACAAAGAAAACATTTTCTTGTTGTAAAGTTTAAGAAGAAAAGTCATCTTGTGAGAGAAAACACAACGTTAAGATGATAAATGTTTAAACTCTAAATCACAAGTAGAGGTGATTAAAAACAACATCTCAATTGCTCCTCAAAACATAAAGCGTCAGGCGTTTTATTGATTCTTTTTCTAACCTTAGCTGGATTTCTGAGCCTTCCTCTTTGACAGCCAATCATATTCCACATATTTCATTTGAACATAATATATTCCAAGTTGCAAAAGTCATTTAGGAGAAAAGGACTCCTGGGATGATTTGAGTGACAGAACAGAGTTTAACTGATGCATCTACACTTCTGGGGGTGTGTGGGTGTGCAGATGATATTTCTATTACTTAGTTAACTTCTACCCAGTCACATTTCATCTCAGTCTGCAAAGTGGCGAGACAGAAACGTCTTTGTCCTCTGAGTTTACATGTTAAGATCATATTGGACGGAGTCTGCTGCTGGAGGGACAGATTGTCAGGTATATAAGTGCCCCAACAATGATGCAAATGTAGCAAATGCACCCCCAGTATTTCATTAAGAGAAGTAAAATCATGGCTTTGTATTTGACAATATAATATCATAATACAGCTTCTACAGTCAGATGATTATATTCAAGCAGACAGTACTTCACTGTGCTTTTCTTTTAGTTTAGCAACTGAAAAAACAAGTATAATGAAAAAAAATAAAATAATAATAATAATAATGATAATAATAATAAACATAATAGAAAAATATTGTTACTTGACCTAATTTCTACTTGATTGGAATACTGCCAGATGTAATCTGTGCATGATAAGGTTGCTGCATGTGTCATACAAGCTACATGTAACCTACAGCACAAACACTAACATGCAAAAACAAAGAGGAAGGTCTAGATGCTGTTGGAGACTGTTCTGCATTTCTCTCCTATGCAACTGAATCTCCACTTTCTCATTTAATTCATTTAATTGCTCACCTTTTTTCACAGAATCTGTTTTTTTGTGAACATGAAAAGTTAAATTGTGCTGGTTACTGTTTTTTGTATAATTTTTTGTATGGAATTGTATGAAGTCACCGTGGTTGGACCTGAAATACATATAAACTGGCCTGTACTTGGAAAAACAGTCACTTATAATTCTGTGGGGGTGAGGAGCTCGGTCATCTGGGAGGGGCTCAGAGTAGAGCCGCTGCTCCTCCGCATCGAGAGGAGCCAGGTGACGTGGCTCGGGCATCTGGTTAGGATGCCTCCTGGACATCTCCCTGGTGAGGTGATCCGGGCACGTCCCTCTGGGAGGAGACCCCAGGGAAGACCCAGGACACGCTGGAGGGATTATATCTCTCAGCTGGTTTGGGAACGCCTCGGGATCCCCCCCGCAGAGTTGGCAAATGTGGCTGGGGAGAGATGAGTCTGGGCTTCCCTGCTTAGGCTGCTGCCCCCGTGACCCGACCCCGGATAAGCAGTAGAAGATGGATGGATGGATGATTTTGTGGCACCTTGATGCTTAATAATTTATTTAAAAATAACGACTGATACAACTTTGGTAAGGCCCTGTGACGGCCTGGCGACCTGTCCAGGGTGTACCCCACCGTTTGCCCAAAGAATGCTGGGATAGGCTCCAGTTTACCCTTCATCGGACTAATGAATGAATGACTGAATGAATGAATGAATGAATGAATGGATGGATGAATGAATGGATGGATGAATGAATGAATGACAACTTTGGTAAACAGAAAAGCATGCAATCATCAGAGAACATAAAGGCATACAATCCCACATATCCTGTCGGTCCAGATGCCACATAAGCTTTCATTTTCAACTCATGTAGGTGAAAATAATAAGGTTATGATTTGGCATGAAGGTAAAATAAGTGTGCAGGTTTCCTATATATTGTGTACAAATAGTCCCAGTAATTTTTTTGTTTGTTTGAAGAGGGTTTTCCTCCTTTTGTATTGAATCAATTTTAAAACAGGTGGTATTGGCGTTGTATGTCATCATAGTAATGTTTCATTTAGTAGGCCAATGTCTCCATAATGAATCTGAAAACTCTGTTTTTCAGTGTTACGGTCCCTGAATGAGATAAAGCTCAAATAAAGGAACCATAACAACTCAAACCACCGACCAGAAAAGTTTCAAAAGAAGTTGGAATGAGAAGGGAGCCCTGGACTGAAGAAACACGCTAACATGCATGTCTTTGGACAGTGGGGGGAAGCCAGAAAACCCAGAGAGAACCCACACATATAAGGGGAGAACATGAAAACTCCACACAGAAAGGCCACTAACTGAGCCTCCCCTCAGCTGAAGATCAAACCAGTGACCTTCTTGCTGGGAGGCCACTGTGCTAACCACTATTCCACAGTGCAGCTTGCCTTGTCCACTCTAAATGCTTCATTTCCTGATATTCAAAGTAAAAAATTCTACCAGACCATTTTTCTGAATTTACTACTCAGGTAAAGGTAAAACCTAGGAACAAGACTTTAATGTGTTTAATAAATAGATTTTTATTTTTTAAATTGAGTCCCATGCCTGGTGAAAACCACTCCTGGACGATGTAAGCCAACCAAATATGATGGGTGCGTTACATTTATATCAGCAATTGCACCAGTGGTGTTGTGGTGTTCACGGTTCTCCCACATTAATTTCTGCTCTGGACCCCATAAAGGCTGGGGCTGGTCCTGCACAAAATCCTACATACGGATTTTGTGCTCTTCTAACTCTGCATACTGTCTAAAAAAAAAACTAAAAAAAACACATGGTTATGTTTCAGAACTTTGTTTTCTTTCGTTCTTTCAGCAGCCTCTTATATTCTGCTGTTATTAAGTTATTATCATTAGTTAAGTTGATTTAAAGGCTAATTCTTTCATCTTCTTTCATTTTGGGTTGGGTAAAAAGGATAATTTTATACATTTCAAGCTGTGATCCCTCACTTCTGCATGCATGGTCCTCCCTTTAGGCCAAAACTGATACTTAATGATGTGAGAATGTAAGAGTTTGAGAAATAGGCACCCTGGTAGTTTTTCGACAGAGCTTGGTTATAAGATTGTTTTTGCACGTCAGGCTTCATGTTTTCTCTGTCATAACACTGTCAAGTTCATGTGAAGACCTCCTAAGGTGTATATATTGATAGACATGGAAGATATGGAAATATTGAAGCGAAAGTACAAATCAAAGTGCTTTCTGCAGCGGACTTCACCGATTCATTTTCAGTTCTGAATTCTTGGATTTCTTTGATAAAAACGAAAAGTCAAAAGTGATTAAACTCATTAAAAAACTAATTCTGCATCACAACATTTCTGTTTGAGATCTGTTTGCTTGTTGTTACTTAAAATAAGAAAGAAACTTTTTTTTTTTTTTTATGAACCTTTATTTCAAGAAGTCAGCTCTGTGGAGCTGAGTCAGAGGGCAAAGGTATGCAATTTTGTGACAACTGATAGGAGCTGGTCTCTGCATTTACTTCAGAATGAAAAGAGACCAGTATTATTATGCCTTGGAACAATACCTTCTCTATTACAGTTATCCAAAATATGTACATGAATTTACCAGTAATGAATGGCCTTGTGTTTTGATTATATGATTTGCTTCATCTATATGTAAATTAGTTAGATATCAGTTGTGTGTTTGCATCACACTGGGTTTAACATAACAGCATCAGTCTTTTGCCTTCCTCTTGGTTGTGTAACATCACTTGTAATGATCAGTTCTCTCCTAAGAAACCAGACCATTATCCCCTTTTTCCAAGAATATTCATTCAAATTCTAGTAGAACTACGGATAATAAAATGTCAAACCCAATAAGCTATGATAACACTTTTAGCAGCAGAAATTGATGGCACTCAGTCAAGTGAATATTTGTGCCATTAGTAGGTAGCTGTAAATGCCTCATAATGAGCCAGTGGTGCATTTTTAGAGTTAAAAACTGCAACATTTTCCTGAAGTCTTTCACTGTCTGATTCTATTATGTTTAGTCAAATTAAAATTCTTTTTTTTTTATTTTATTTATTTATTTTTATTCATCATAATAAGGCAAGCAGAAAAAACAGCCTGAACCAAAAACAATCACAGTTAAAGAAGATGGTGTGGAGGAGTATAACTTAATATTATAACTAGATTATAGGTGGGATGTGATTAAAACATCTAATTAATTAGAGACTGGAAGCTGGGACTGATACTGGGAGCTGGGAATGATACTGGGAGCTGGGAATGATGCTGGGAGCTGGGAATGATGCTGGGAGCTGGGACTGATACTGGGAGCTGGGAATGATACTGGGAGCTGGGAATGATGCTGGGAACTGGGAATGATGCTGGAAGCTGGGACTGATGCTGGGACTGATGCTGGGACTGATGCTGGGAATGATGCTGGGAGCTGGCAATGATGCTGGGAACTGGGAATGATGCTGGGAGCTGGGACTGATACTGGGAGCTGGGAATGATGCTGGGAACTGGGAATGATGCTGGAAGCTGGGACTGATGCTGGGACTGATGCTGGGAATGATGCTGGGAGCTGGCAATGATGCTGGGAACTGGGAATGATGCTGGAAGCTGGGACTGATGCTGGGACTGATGCTGGGAATGATGCTGGGAGCTGGCAATGATGCTGGGAACTGGGAATGATGCTGGAAGCTGGGACTGATGCTGGGACTGATGCTGGGAATGATGCTGGGAGCTGGCAATGATGCTGGGAACTGGGAATGATGCTGGGAACTGGGAATGATGCTGGGAGCTGGGACTGATGCTGGGACTGATGCTGGGAGCTGGCAATGATACTGGGAGCTGGGAATGATACTGGGAGCTGGGAATGATGCTGGGAGCTGGGAATGATGCTGGGAACTGGGAATGATGCTGGGAACTGGGAATGATGCTGGGAGCTGGGACTGATACTGGGAGCTGGGACTGACGCTGGGACTAATGATGGGACTGTTGGTGGGACCAATGCTGGGAGCTGGGACAGCTGGTAAGAGGTGGTTGTTGCTGCTTCCTAGATACTGAGGCCATGGTTTTGGACAGTGACGGGACCTGCAGGAGTTTTCTCGGCACATTGAGAAAAAGTAAATGATTTCATGTTTTCATGCCAGTCTCCAAAAGTTTCTAGTAACACCAGAAAAAGTTGCAAGAATCGTCACTTGTCGCTGATTTGAGAGAAATCGACATAGTCCTGAAAATGTGTTAAATACACACTGATTCAGCAGAGATCTGAAATGTGCATCAATATAATCTGTTTTTCAGGATTTCATGCACAAAATGTTGCACGTTGAAACACAAACTGGGACTGAATGTGTTAACCTTTTTAACACATTAAGTTTTATGTAATTAATTCTGTAATGAATCATAATAAATGCATTAAAGTCCCACACCTAAAATAGAAGCTAAATTATGTAAAAGAAAAAGTAAATCAACTGTATCTCGAAACCAAACTTTATTTAACTTTTAAAAAAATCTGGGAAAGACATTGATTGAACATTCTTACCATATACTTGCATCCATCTTTAAAGGGGTGCTATTATGGTATTTTAAGTTTTATGAGCTTTCTACAGTGTTACAGTGTTGAATCCTCATCAGACATGTGAACGGCACTGTTTTTTATCACCTTAACGCATGTTTGAGTTTGAGTTTGAGTTTCAGCACTCTCTCCGTTCGGTTTCCATGGCGACAAAAAACACGTCGTTTTAGAGAGTTTCTTCTACTTGGAAATCCTTGTGACGTCCCGGGGGATAAGGTTCGGTGATTGGTTACCTTCTACTGGCTAACAAGGGCATGTACAAATACATCAGGCGGGTGGAAAACGTGGGATAAAGTTATTTCCAACGATGACTGGTGAGTTTACCAAAGAGAGACATCCTGCTGCATTCGTTGCTGTTTTCATGGTCTGATTCAGGTTCCAACATGTAGGGCTGTATGCTATGTGTTGACGTTGTATTTTGTTTTTTTTATTGAGTTCATATTAGCCTAATCCTTCTGTTTATGAGATGTTACAATGACGGTGAAAGCAGGTGCGGTGCGCGCTCCCGATGTAGTGCAGTGGCGGGAGGCGGGGCTTAATGCGGAAGAGTCTCAATCCACTCGTTTTGCCCGCAGGCTGATCCGACAGCCTACGGAGAGGGTCGGTCTGAAGTAAATAAAGCGATTTGTAACAATAATTCGATCAATCCCTTCTGGTCTCAGAAATAAAAATAAATTAGCCTGAAATGCACATAATAGTTCCACTTTAAATAATTATATTCAGGTCATTTACCCATCCCATCAAAAGCTTTTTATTCATGTTCAGCACATTTAAAATGACATTAAATTTGTGCATTTCTGTGGACACCAAATATCACGGTGTTTACTTCATTTATCTCAAAATCATTTCTGAAATAATTTGTCATATTTAATCTCCTTTAACATGACTCTAAAAGCTCAGGTCACAGTGCTTTATGTCTTCTGAGAGCCTGCTCAGGTGGAGGGACAGCTCATAGTGACAACCTGTCATTGCTTTTCTGACCTAATTCGGCGTGAAGTTTCATTTTTTTAAAAGCTAAACAGATATGAAAGCACACTGAGATTTATTTTCTTCAAGTGTCATTCAAGGTGCTTTAAAAAGATGACTTCTTCGCTGGATGCCTCCAAATCCCTTTAACCCATTCTGAAGTTCAGATTGTCCTTGTCTTTGCATTGTGTCCATAAATACGGTTTGGAAAAATTATTAAATGCAATAATGAGCTCATGACAACTGTCCTCTTCGATAAAATCAACATAAACAAAGGTGTCATTGTTGCTCTGCGTGACTTCTCTGAGAAATCACATGTGGTTTAAATAATCCTTGCTTTACTAAAGGTTTCCTTTACTTTCTTTACTAAGTATCCAGTGATGATCGGTAATCCAGCTTGTCTCTGTAGTGCATCCAAACAACAACACTCCAACTCAACTCAGTAATCACTGTGTGGCTCAAAATGTTATTTTGTAGCGACAACCACCTCCTTGCACTTCTTCACCAGCTCAACTGCTCCCCCAGAATTAGTCAGGAGCACCTGATGTAACTGTACAGCCTTCAAAGTGTCTTGCTGATGATGAAGGGCTGCATGAGCGGCGCACAAAGTTCTTGAGGTCTAATTAAGTTGAAGGAGTGCACCGCCATGCCTCCAAAGTGAGCAACTTAAAAAGACGACATGCTCTCAGATCTTTTGTGCACCAGAGAAAGCAGCAGTGCAAGACTGCAAAAGTTTAGCAGAACATTGCGTTTTCTCTCTCTGGCTTCCCCAACTAACCGCTTCCTCAGACTGAACCATGCTTTGTGCACATAATCGGTCTCGCTTGCAAACTCTTACAAATGCATTAGATGCAAAATAGCAGGATCTACGGAGAAATCTGACACCGTAAGCTGTCCATGCAGTCATTTCATGATGCTTTAAAACTTTAGCATCACAGGTTGTTGGAGATTGTCCGAATTGTGCCCTATGGAAATGATATCATGCTTTACCAACCTACCATGGAGTACACTTCTATAGCATGCTGTGGGAAGAGGTCTATTGTGACAGTCTTAAAAGCCCTGACAGCTCCAACGGTGCATCCTTATGAGTACCCATAGTATGCAAAGACCATGTTTGTCGGAGCTTCCCTCTCCCCTCAGGTGATAATCCACTTTGCTCAGTCTTCCTGTTGCCTCAGAGCTTGAGAAGACTCATCAGCAGCACGTTACAAATCAAAAGAAATATTCAAAAATAATTAAGTCACAAACCTACAACCCTGAAATTCCTCGTTGCCAAAAACGAGTACTTTTCCTTTTCCTTCGGCTGATCACTCTTTCCGCAAGATCTCCGAAACATTTCACAGAGACCACATCAGCAGAAAAGTGCTTCAGCTGCACATCTCCTTCTTTAACCTTATCAGACACATTGTGGTGCAGGTACTAAACAAAATCTGGCTTTCAATCCCTCGCTTTTGTCACCTTCTGAGTAAGTTTTTTGTCCCACATTTGAGTCTCTGTTATGGAGGGAAAAAAAAGCAATGAAGCAAATACCACCGTGAATCTAACATTAAGGCTCATTTGAATTTTCACACAGCCTGATGAGTGATGGGATGGAAGCTGGTCTGTTTTTAAGCAAGGCGTACCATTAGATTTTCTGTAAACCAAACAGAACTGCACAGTGGGAAGATCATGGAGAACAACACACCGATAGAGAGATGAAGCATCAATGTTACTTTCTGATGTGGGAATCTGCTCCATTCTGTGTCTGACGGAAACAATCCTGCTTTTCTGATCAAATATCCTTTATCATGAGTCCATGCTAGAAAGGTTTTCCCACAGCTGTAGGTCAGCTCCACAACACGTAGAACCTTATGTGTAACTAAAACATGAGAAATGTAGTCACAACAGTAAAATGACACTAGTATTTTCCAACACAAGACAAGTCTGCTGCTTAGCCTGATTTTTGAGGTTGGAGAGGTGGGATACAACAGGACCGTTACCCTGGAGACTGCAGCTCGTGTTCTGCATGGCATCACCACAGTTTCGACCTTTGCTTTTAAATTTGACATTGTATCTCTGTTTACGCAACACAAAATTAATTATTAAGTTGGAAACAAATGAGCAGTTCTAAGTTAAAGTAGATTTATTCATAGGTTGCCTGTAGAAATTATGATCATTTTATACCCCTCAGACAAACACCATTATCCAGGAAGAAAGTCAAAGTCAACACTGTAATGAGGATGATTAAAACAGTATCCTTCATGGACCAACATGTCCTAAATGTACATGTATGTACCTGCAGTACAGACATACTGAAATGTATGTGTGAATTTTGCATGTATTGACATCTCTGTGTCTTGGATTGATTGTTTTGAGACTCTGGTGTAGTTTTTGGTCGACAGTTGACAGCAGGATTAATTTCTCCAGATACAGCAGAGGGCGAGCTACAGCAGCCCAGAGTGGTCAGGGTTGTGTTATCTTGAGATCACAGGAAAATAATTCCGTTTTCACGGGATAACCAACTTTGTTTTGTCGTGATGACAAGATAATTATTTCGATAAAACAAAGTTGGTTATGCCGTGATCACGACATCACGAGAAAATCAGGTCGTTATGTCGAGGTAATCACTGAAAAAAAAAAAAAAAAAAAACAATAGGGGAAAGCGACCAATCTAGGCTTCCGTAGCGAGCCAATCAGATCACTCGAATAATAAAGTTGCTGATCTCATCTGACCGTCACAATTCTAAGCATCAGAAACACCAACTGAGAAATGTTCGAGAATCGTGTCCATGAATTGTGCCTTACATGGGCATTGGTGCGATCCTGAGCGGAACTTTGCCTTTATTGACTGGATTTCTTGTAGGTAGAATATTACAACTCTGCTGCTGCTGTTTTAGATGTTGAACTTTTTACCAGAGGCACCCTGGAAAGAGTAAAAAAACAACACATTGATGAGCTGCCACAGTTGGGCGACTCTGGAGGAAGAGCAGTCATCTTTCAACCAGAACGTTGGAGGACTGATTCCAGGCTTCACCTGAATCCTGAGTGCCCTTGGGCAAGACACTGAACCCTGCTTTGGCCCCACTGTGTCTAATAGGGAATGGATGTATGTGTGAATGAGTGACTGTTAAATATGTTGTAAGGTGCTTTGAGTGGTTGGCATAACTGGAAAAGCGCTATATAAGTACAGGTCCATTTTACCATAGTTTACGGAGGGAGAGGAGCCTGTTATTTGTTTTAAATATCTGGTATCGTGCTAGACTCCAACCTTACTTTTGAAATACACACCAAAAAGTAACCCAAACACCAAATCTTGATTTAAAAAAATCATGAAGCAAATCAGGTCATTTATTACAGCAAAACCTGCAAATTCTTTCCTCCATTGTATGATTTTATCCCCAATAAGATATTCTTTTACAACTTGGTGGTTTGGTGTTAATTCAGTTGGCTAAACGAAGGCGCCATCGAGGTGGCTGGAAACCTGCAACATATATCCGCACATTAGAGAAATATTACCTTTAATAAAAAAAATTTAAAAAAAAAAAAAAAAAAAAAAAAAGTGTAATGAGTTACCCTGAGGATCCGTAATTCAGCCACACACAGAGTTCTGGACAAATGACCAGTTTATTGGTGGAGTAGTATGAACAGAAGATCAGTCCAGGGGAGTGGTCTGCAGAAGAAACCAGGCAACAGCTGGGAGGTAAACAGGATGGCAAAATACTCATCCAGGCAAAGACAAGGCTCAGAGATCCTAAGACAGGCAGGGTCGGTAACCAGAAGATCCGAAAGGTAGCGGTGTCCGTCGAGGGCAAGGCGAGGAGGGTAATCCAGGGGCATAAAGCAGAGGGTCGGCAACTGAGGAACAATCCGTAGACCGCTGGAACAAAACTAGACATAGGTCTGATTATTATCTGGCAGAAAAGGAGGGATTGGAGGGAGCTTAAGTAGGCAGTGAGAGAAAAGAAAACCAGGTGAACTGAATAAGAAAGCAGAGGCAATTAGGAAGCCAGCAGGTGGATCGAGTAATCAATGATGAGCGCCAGGAGATCAGGGTGGCAAAAAACATGACAAAAAGTTATTGCTGCCATAAGAGATAAGAAGTGGAATTATTTGATTGTGTCCAACACAAATTGTCCTACTTCCATTTCCTTTAAAAGACAGCTTTAAACATGGCTGATGAGCAATCAGCACTGTGATCAGTGAACCTGTTAATGAAAAAAGGAACCTTGAATAAAAGAGACACAGTTTTCTCTTTTCCACAATGCCACAGCCTCATAAGAACTTTATGGACATGCATCCTGACAGCTAGCACTTTAAAGTTGCTTTAACGTTACTAATGCTACTGTTCAGTACTTCTTCTTTTCATTGTGTTGTGTGGTGCGGCTCTGCTCTTATTTTCTCAAGGTTATTTTGGTGTGTTTTTTCTTGTGGGACTGCGGATGGAAATTAGCATCTTGCTAAATCCGGTATATTTACAACAAGACATTGTACATTCATTAATATGCACCATCTCATCCAGATAAGCGAACAAAATAAACTAATAGTGATAAATCATATGTACGGTAATGGCTGCATCTGTATGATTGTTTTAATGCGATATGATTCCCCAAAACCCCAAATTGTCTGAGCCCAAGAGCAAATACAGGCTCCACGTGTCTGAGGCCTTTGTTGCTTTAGCCTCTCTCTGTCATTATCTAGCGCATTGTGTAACTACGCACAATTGGTGATTCTGTGACAGAAAATTGGCTCTTCGTATTCCTTGAAGATAATTACAGCTGCTCAGCTCATAGTTCATTCTGCTGTATTTTGTAATCCACAGTCAGAGACATGAGAAGCAGTTGTGTTGCATTATATAACTGCTTCTTAAATGCAGTCTAAAACCTTTCTGAACTAGCAGATGTCCTTGCTCCTATGGGCTCTGGGCCTGCTATAATGCAGTGAAAAGGTAGTCTCTAATGAGTGGAGACTAATGAGTCAACCAGCAGACCATCCACCCACATTGTTTATGTTGCTTCGCCTGTTTGTTTATGTTGTGTTTTCTGAGTTAATGGTAGATTCTGACATTTCAGGATGTATGATTGTGTCTCATTAGATCTCCTTCCTTCATTTTAGGTTCTGCAGTATGCCCGGTTCTCTCCAAAATTCCCTCTAAATCTCACTAATTAATTATTAATTATTTCCTACACAACCAGACGAGTTTGGTTCTGTTTTACCCTCTAATGCTAAGCTATAGCTTCATATTTGCTGTGCTGGCATGAAATTGGGTTTAATTTCATATTAGGCAAGACAACCATTAAGAACATTTCCGAAAAGGCCATTTCATCAAATAATCACAACAGTGTCACAAAGTTCTCTCTTTTTTCAATTTTTGTTTAATTTTTCATTGTTTCTTTTTTTTTTTTTTTTTTTGTCAATAAGGGAAAGTGCAAATAAAACTCCATAATGCAACACTACAGTGACTGTAGACCAATAAGGCCTCAGTTATTGATTCCTGTAGGTTGTGGCATGTAAAAAAAAAAAAAAAAAAAAAAAAAAAGAAAGAAAATGTAATATATCATTTTAAACTGTTATTTCATTGGTATCTAATTATTCTAATAAAATAATTTTGTTTCTACTCCCCTTGAATGAACCATTTATATGTAGGCTACTTGCTGTGGGTCAGCATACGTGGCAGTTTTTGCTTGTGTCTGAATGGACAAATAACGCTTTCTGTGATGTTAAAAACCCTCCGAACTTTAAATCTGTATTTGCAGCTTTATTTGCTAGGTTACAGAGCACCGTTTAGAATAAACAACACCTAAGAGACACAAAGAAGAAGACAGTATGTTGTAATGGTTACCTGTACTGCGGTTATTCCAGCTGCATCTGAGCCCACTGGATCCACTCACAAATGAAAACATGTCTGGAAGAGATTTGGCCTCTGACGGCCACCATCCAGTCATACCTACATTTAGAATTTCAAGGTATTGCAGTGTCCATGCTTTCTGCTAGATGTCAGTAATTCTTACACGCTGCACTTTTAAGCGAGCATGGTTGGAGGCATCTATGATGCTTTTAGATTATAGTGACATATTTTCTACATGTATGTCTCCTGCCATAGTCAACATACTCTGGACGCTGTGTGTCAGTGGGCTTTGAGGTTCATCGTCTATTTAGATGAAGATGAAGCATGTTGGATGATGCTCTTTCTCCATAAAAAGGCAAAGTCAGTGGCTTATTTTTATTTGCAAAGCTGCCCTTCGTCTTCTTCATTCCAACCTCTCAGCCTTTCTGCAGCTGAAGAGATCAGGACCTTGTAGTCTTCATTCACAGGAGCTTTTATCGTTTTCAGTCTCAAGGATACAAACTTAGATGGGAAAAAGGGCTTCCTTGTGCACTTCTCCTTTTGAAGAATCTGCAGACGTCGTGACCTGATGTCATTGGACGTGTTTCAGAAAACGCTGGATGATTTGGAAGCACTTTTGTTTGTTGTTATGCTTTTGACTTTGGGATTTTAATCAATGTTTTTGTTTACTTTTATATGTTTTTTTTTTATTTTATTTTTAAAAACTTAGTTTGTAGCAAGGTTTATATGTGCAATATGTAGACGTGTGTGCGATGATGTGTGTGAGAAAGAGATCATGATCAGGTGTGTGATTCTGAACCCTGATGGTTTTTTTTTACTTGTGTGTGTGATGATTTTATTCATAAGTTGTGTTTGTTGTGAAAAGCACTTTGAGAGGGTTTTGCAGGAAAAGTGCTGCATAAATAAAGTTGATTTGGTTTGAATGTGTGTTGTGTGTTTGTACAGTTTCACCGTGCAGCTGCGGTCTTTGCAAAGATTCATTTGAAGATTTCTTTTTACATCTCAATGAGGCTTTCTCTAGTCAAATGAAAGTTAAATTTAAAAAAAAACTTTGCATTTCTAGTTTTTTCAGTAACTTTTTTTGAAAGGAAAGTAAAGACGTCTGTCGTGTGTGTCCAGCTTGTTGTTTGTTGAATAATCATCATAAACACCACAGTTTTTAGTTGTTCTTTAATATGAGAGACGATGGATTACATGCAGTACAGCTTCCAGATTACCTATTTCATGTCTATGTTTAACTGGTTGGGTGTTTTATTACACCTAAAAAAAAATCAATGCATGTTTTTGATTATTTATTCTGGTGGGACGTTAGATTAGTTGTAGCTGGTCAGGAGTGTTTTATACAGCTTGATTTTAGTTTAAGTAAAAATCTAAAAAAAAAACCAATAATTTCCTTCTTCCAGTAACATAATTTAAAAACAGTCCGCAGTGAAACTTAAAACATACAAGAAGTCAATAATGCTTCATCAATAACACAATGAAGCTACTGATGTTTTTGGTGAGAAGGTTACATCAGATTACATTTTAGGTTATTTACAGATTATCATTCCATTCGTTTGCATGTCGGACGATTCCTTATAGATTATTCTCAATGACGTCACATTGTTACGCCGCCATGTTGGATGACAACGCGCGAGCTGCCCTTATTGAGAGACTGTTAACTGTTTCTCATCAAGGATGGCGCTGACGGCCTACGCACTTTCCAAGTTCAGCACCAGTGCGATCAGGTCAGAAAGCCTTAATTTAAAAATGTGTGTTTTGTTGCAGTGCAAGACCTGAACGATTTTCCAAAATCCTGGTTTACATAAACATCGACAGGGATCACTTCACCGGGTCAAAACTAACAGCTTAAGAGTTGTTAGAGGTTTATAAATGCAGTATTTGGTGGCAGGACAGGTATCAGACATCCTTCCACAAAAAAAAAAAAAAAAAAACAGCAGGTAACACAAACATAAAAAATGAGGTATTTTTCAATTACTTAGGATTACTTAGGAGTTAGTCTTAGATTACTGTTAGAAAACATTGCTATTTTGTGACTGTTTATTGACACCACAAAGGAAAATCAAAGTATTTTCATTAAAACTGAAACTGTGATAACAATATCACATAATTACATTGTAGTAAAGGTTTAATTAGCTGAATATCCAACCAGCTTCTGCTCATCGCTACACAGCCAGCAGCTCTCTGACGGCTTCCAGTTATGTCATTTGATGACAACAACCCATTTAGCCCATCATTCAGGGTCAGCAGGCAGCCTGGAAAATGTAATCCCATCACTGGGAAGTCAGATGGAACATCTCAAGGCTCAGCGCACATGCACTTTTTTTTTGTTTAGTTTTTTTGTTTTACCTGAAAAGCTACCTGTAGCAGTCGAGCCAGAAGCAGTATGTCTGCTTTGTTTATCTTCCTGCCACCTACAAACATCACTAACAGGCAAGTGGGATGATTAGTGGGGAAAGCTACGAAAGGTCTTCAGGGAGGCCGAAGTCCGGTCCTGGAGATCTACTATCCTGCAGGTTTTCGATGGATCCCTTCTTCATCACACCTGAGTCAGATGTCTGAACTCCTCGTGGATCAGCTCTGCAGATTCCTGATGATGAAACATGTCTAGGTGTCTAGGAGAAGTGATGCGTCTGAAAACTGCTGGATAGTAGATCTCCAGGACCAGACTCGGGCACCCCTTGTCCATATAGAGCACAAGTGGTCAACTGCTGCCAATGTTGGGAGTTTCCGGGCTGATATCAAGCAAACTTGTCTGGTAATTTATTCTGATGTGAATCAGGTGTATTGAAGCAGGGAAACACCCAACCCCTTTCAGGACAATGGCATCGAGGACTGGAGTTACCCACCCCTGATAAACAGCATCACTCCCCCAGTTTGAGGATACTTGGGTTGTAAATATAGAGCGTTGTTTCAGGTAAAGTTTTGTGTTGCGATGTCTTGAAAAAACAGAGCTGACTGTAAATCTGAAAAGCAAAATCTTTATTTGGATTGGCACGAACCAACCTTAGTAACCACCTTTTAACCCTCAGCTGCCCGTGAAAAACCACATGGTGTCCTTTTACAAGAAGATATCTTTGCTAATTTTAATAAGGAGCATTGCATGTCTTAAAAAAAAAAAAAAAAAAAACAAGATCACATTTTGTGAAAAAAACCCACTGATCTATACTGTAGAGCAGAGGTGTCCAGCTCTGGTCCTTGAGGGCCAAATCTTGCAGCTTCTCCATATATCCTTGCTCCAACACATCTGACTAAAATTAATGTGGCACTGAGAGGAAGTTCAGTGGCTGTTTCAACCATTTAATGGATGCCAGGCGTGTTGGAACAAGGCTACAGCTAAAACCTGGAGGACCGCGGCCCTTGACGACCGACTCTAGGCACCCCTGCTCTTGAGCTTGGCTTCTCAAGTTGGTCCGAGGACCACGGTCCTGCAGGTTCTCATTGCTTCCCCCCTAAAACCCGAATTTAACCTGCAATTAAAACAAACTGAGAACTGTGCCATCGAGCATTTTGTTGCTGCTTAATCAACCTTTTAATACCATGCATATCATACCTGATATACTGTTTTTGAGACCTATGTTTCATCACCCATCATATACGAGCTGATCCTTATCGTCTGTCCCCTGGTGGATTATCCTCATGTAGCTCACGCTGTTAAAACATCAGTTCCCGGTCCGTTGTCTTTAATCCTTTGACAGTTTAGCTGTATGTAGGGCAAGCATGTGAAGCAAAGACATGTGTCCGTCTTTCCACTTTTCCACTTGATGAACGTTTTATTAATTTATCATTAATTCAAATCATGTGTGCACAACTGAAGGACAAACTGCTTCAAAGTTTTCTCAGAAAGTCAGACCCTTGTCGTCTAAAAGAGCAACTGAATGATTAATGGCAAATGTTTATTGTTTGTACTGTTTGGAGGCGTCTGTAAAAGTGTGAGCGTAAACAGGCTTCTGTTCATGACAGCAGTTTACAGTTGACATAAATTGTTGTAATGGATTTAGCTGAAGTTTGAGTTGGAGAAAAGGTAAAGAGGGGAAACAGAATGAAAAGTATGAGGATCAGGACTAAAAATGAAGGATGTTTTGGAGACAAAAAATCACATGACTGACTTCATTTAAATCGCAGCACCTTACTTTTATTTCCAAGTATAGCTAGTATGCTACTGCAGATCAAACAGCAGCTCGGGTGGATGTATCTGCATGATGCTGAATGACGCATTCAGAGCCTCAGATTTACCAGTTAACAGGAAGTTGTGGGAGAAAAGCGAGTATCACGTTTTACTGTTGTCTGCATTGCAAACTATAGTTATCATCCGTCCATTAGTCTTCTTAACCACTTAGTCCAACGAATAGTCACAGACAATCTGGAGTCTATCCCAGCAACCACTGAGTGAGCGTCAGGGTGCACCCTCTACAGGTCACCAGTACACCGCAGCTCTTCCACCTAAACACTGATTAAAATCCAGTGTCACAATTTGGAAGCTTATTTTTTTTCATATCAAGACCACATTTAACCAAGTCATAGACTAGTCATTACAGCTAAACTTACAGTATTTACTTTTGTGTGTAAAGTCTTTTGTTTTCCCTTAAAAAAATAAATAAATGAGTGAAGGCGGATCTCATTTTATTGACTTCTGGCTTCAGTACAACCCCAATTCTAAAAGATGTCAGGACTAAAATGTGAATAAAGATACAATGATTTGCAAATCTTACAAACAGTTTTATTTATTCCCAGCAATAGGTAAACAACATATCAGGCGCTAAAACTGGGACATTTTAGGATTCTACAGTGGTAGAAAATAAAAAAAAAACTAAAGCTGAGAATTTGGAGTATTTGGCAAATAATTAGGTTAATGACAACAGGTCAGTAATATGACTGGGTATGTATGGAGCATTTCAGAGACGCAGAGCTCCTCAGATTTAAAGATGGATGAAAGTTCACCAATCTGCAACAAAAACAGTGGATCAAATTTAGAAAAAAAGATTTTCAGCATTAAACTGCCAAAATTTTGATGCTCTGCAACATCATATCATCACAAGATTCAGAAGTCCTTTTTTCCGAACAATCCTGTAATAATCACAGTTTTTAACGGTTTTTTTTTTTATTTTTATTTTCATTTTCAGAAGATTTTGCCAGTAACAACATTCATAATCATTAGGTGCGTTTCTATTACACAGAGTTGTACAAGAAAATAATATTGCGAAAAAAAAAAAAAAAAAGTCTAATGGAAACGCATACATAAAAAAAAACAAAAAAAACCCAAACATCTGAAGTATCACTAAAACATTTTTATGTTCTCATGAGGTGGTTTTTAGGCATTTCCATATAGAAATATATCACAAAAGTTTAATAAAACCACTTTTTCCACATTTCCATGTCTCTGACGTGACATGGGGTCGTTACCAGGTCATTTCTGGTAAAGATGACCCAGTATGGAACAAAAAACTGCAAATTTCAGAGTTTTAGGAATGAAAATGAAGGAGAAAAACTTTGAAAAGCTGTAGCAAATTCTCTGCAGCACGTAGAAAATCCTAAAATAAGTGCTACATTTATCCTTATCTAAATTTAAGGGCGACCTGTAACATATGTAGAGGTAAAAATTAATAAAGAAGTCAAGTCATCAACTTCACGACGTCTTGTTCTCGATTTCATTCATCCACGACGCCACAGAAATCATTACTGCCTTCATTGAGCTCCTCCCACAAACCAAGATCTCAAAGGCCTCTGACCAGTTAAGACTTTTATTTAATAATAATGAGACAAATTGATGTGTTGAAAAGTCAGCAACGCAGTCCCGTGCAGCTGCATTTCTTGTAAGCAGTGTGAGATTTACACTTTTTATTAAGCCCAGCAGTCCTCAAGCTTCAGCAAACAAAGCACAGCCTCTTGACAAGCGCTCATAGTTTCCCTGCTTTAACATCCACATGCTCCTGCCATTCAAAATGCCACAGTTAATTAGTCAAGGTGCATTACCCACTGTCATCATGACCTGAGATTTACACCCCTCAGTGCCTCTGTTGTGCAGGAGATGAAGGATGTAATCCCCTCAGAACGGTGACAGTTCATGTTTCATTACAAAAATGGTAGATTTTATGATTTTTCTCATTGTGTATTGTTGAGCACTGTTACAATGATATCAGCAAGACTATCTGCTGCGAGCAATATCTTTTTTTTTCCCTGAAAAAGATCAGCCAGAAGCAAAAGTGGAATCCTCAAATGCAATAGCTGCATTGCAGTTTAACCAGTAACTAATACAACTTTTCTGAACCACGACTGACATTCTCATCTATACCTGAAGCGTGAAAGACCATAATCAACTACGGGAATTCCTGAATTTCCTCCTCTGCAAACTCAGAATTCCAGACGGTGCAGTCATTAGCATGTTCTAACTAGCAACATACAGTAAAATAATTGACTTGTATTTCCAAAGCAAAGCAGGGCAGTAAATTAGCATGCAAACTGTGGGTTGAGCTTTTAAAAAGCTGTGTTCACGTGCAGCACTCAATTCAATCCTCAATCTAGGGACGTTTCATCAGTATCAGCTAATGCGTGTGGCTAACTATAGCTAAAAAAAACACACATTAGTTATTGCTAACCTTGACAAGGTAATCAATCATATTGAACAGGGAGTGAGAGGTGTTCACACACGAACATCTCGTGCTCTGCTTGCTTTGGAAAACAAGGCGGCTATAAGCAGCGACACAGCGGAGCACTGCATTTAGCTTCTTTTTCAACACAGGAGGGCAAAGGTTCCTTTTGTTAGGAGCACCTCCTTTCCCAGCATGGCCACTGGGAGAAAGAACACTCTGGGGAAATGAGTCTGTCATCTATAATTAGAAACAATTCTTCTCAGCGGGACCGTTATCTCACCCACCTACTGTACAGTAGCCGCAGGGAGCAAGCTGATTTCTTTCAGCAGACCGCCTTCGAGAGCGCTTCACTCTTTTGCATGCAGGTAAACGCGAGCGCAGAACTTCTGTAAGCAAACAGTGATGATAATTGGCATCACGATCAGTTTTTCAAGCAGGTGGATGATTAGAAAAACCCTGGCCTTTTTCCTCATCTCCTGTGGTCTCAACATTGAACAAGACTCATCTTACAAAGGCAAGACTGTCTGAGGCGTCAGCCGTGGTTAAATGAAACATCAAGGCACCTCTCTGCCACCAGCTGATTAAAAATGGATTAATCAAGTTTGGTAAGGAGGAGAACAGAGTAGAAATTCAATCTATCCCCCCTTCAACATATTTAAAATGTAATTACATCACAGGCGTTGATAGATTTGAGCGAGGCACAAAGGTTTTAGATCTTTCAAATTAGCAGAGACCTGGCTGTGTTTCTACATTCTGTCTGTGATAGGTCGGTGACAGCGGTGACGTGTCGCCAGGGCTGCTGACGAACACACTTAGAAGCTGAAAATCATTTAGAAAACTTGTGAAGGGGCTAAATAATAATGAAAAATTATTGGTGGATTTGCCTTATTTGTCGGAATGAAGTTAAAACTTTCGATTCATGTTTCAAAACGCAGCTCTTTGGTTCCCATCAGTCATTTCTAAGTTAACACAGTGTGTCAGGTAGCAGAACAACATTTAAATAAACACACCTATGAAGAAACTTTTTAAATATATTTAGTCTGCAGGCAGTGAAAAATAACAAACCTTGCAATGGAATGATTTGCTTTTTCCTCCTTCACAAAGTATCTCTAAATTAAGCCATTTAATATTTGTTCGACACATTTTATTGAACAAAGATATATTAGATTAGATAGATATATAGATTAGATATATAGATTAGATTAGATTTTATTTTATTTTATTATACTTCCATGTTATGTTTTTTGTCAATATAAACTTTGAAAACTTCTTAATTTTATTATTCCATTTTATGTAATTATTTCCTATATTTAATGTATTTACTAGCCTGGTACGCCAGACTGGAGTGCTCTATTTATTCAATACAGAGCGACTCGGTCTGGAGTCCCTCCCCCATCGTGGATCCATCCGGCCACTCTGATTGGTTGATCTGAGGAGACTCTTGCCTCTTGCCTTGTGTCACCACATATTCTTCAAAACATTTAAGATGGTAGACCGACGTAGCGGGAGTTTGTTTCTTTTTGCCATAAATACTGTTTTAAATTACCAGGAACATATCAAATATTTTTTACACATTGTTAATTTTCTTCTGTTGCGCTCGCTCTACTGAACACTTCCAGACACCGTAGGCTACCGCTTTACTGACGTCACTTCCGCCATTTTTCTCATCAGTTTTACTCCGCGCTTGTTTGTCCCGCCCTAAAAATCCGTTGAAGCGAGTGAGTCCCCAGACTCTGGTCTGGTACAACGAGAGAATCTGGCTTACACGGCTATGTATTTACTACTACGACTACTACTACTACTACTAATACTACTACTACTACTACTACTACTACTACTACTACGACTACTACTACTACTACTACTACTACTACTAATACTACTATGACTACTACTACGACTACTACTACTACTACTACAACTACTACTACTACTACTACGACTACTACTACGACGGGATGCCCAAACTATACCCACGGGCCAAAATCGGTCCGCCAGCACTTTGCTTTCGGCCCTTAAGTCATTGTTTATATTAATGGCCTACAGAGCTTGATGAAAAGACACTTTCAGTGTCATGAACCCCAATAAGACCAGACTCAGAGGGATCCTGACTGACTCACCCCTCAATGACCTGGTCAGTGAGCCAGGTGCAACCCAACATGGAGACTGGTCATGTCCAAAGATCAACTTCATGTTTTCCACTAAGTAACAACAACTTGCCTTGTTCCACATGCACTGTTTCTGGTTGTTGACACTTGGTTAAAGTTTAACGGCTGTAATTATTGTTTCTTGACCCTCTAACTATGGCTTCATTGTTCTATTGCTATATTGATTTTTATTGATTTATTTGCCTAGATAGAAAAAAAAATACACTGTATTTGCTATTGAACGATAACTAAAATAACTTTGTTCATTTTCTTGTGTTTCATCCTTAAAGCTGCAGCGTTTGGCCCGTGGCTCACTGGATCATTTTCAGTTTGGCCCTTGGAGGCAAAAAGTTTGGGTACCCCTGAGTTAAACATTTTAAATACAAAAGATAACACCATAATTCCTGAATAAACAATAACCCAAAGCATCCCCAACCTATATCCACTGAAAAACTACAAGCTAGATGTATAAAGCACCAATTCATCTATTCTGTGTACTTGATATTTAAATATCATCTTACATGCAGAAAAACCCTCCACTGTCACTTAACATCTCGGCATGATTATAATCATTTGAAGTAATAGAGGAAAGAAAATACATTTTAATAAAGTCAAATTTAGAGTCCTTCGAATAGGCTGACTGGCTGCTTGATTGCACCAAAAAGCTTCCAAAAAGGGCTTAAACATGTGGATTTCTGAAAATAAGGTTGTGCATTCAAATATGGGACCTGCTGGGATAATTGACACTGGAAAAATGAGAAAAACTGCCCTCACTGCACACTTCTCCACAGTGAAGGTGCCATTAAGCAGTGCGTATGGAGAAGAGGTAAACCTCTCAAATAGCCACGTGTAGCGAGTGTGAGATTTTCATGCTGGACAGATCTGGTTTAAAGAGGAAGAATTGATTTGTAAAATGAATGGAGCTGAAAAAAAGCAGAGGCCTTACACCAACCTGCAATCATGACATTTTACGAAATGGTTCGTTGCTTTTTAATTGGCACAGCACCCTGATGAATCCCACCGTTGTAGAGAAACATTGTGACTTTCCAGTACTCTAGTAAGGTTTAGTTTCACCAAAAAGATGGAGGTTTTTATCATCACTGTTTCATTTGCATCAGTCAGAGTCACTGTTTCAGGCATTTTTAGGGGATTTTGAGGGGAAACATCTTCATTAGACTGTTGAGTCTATCAAACATAAAGAATATTTTAGAACATGGTTTTCTGTATTATTTCAGACTTCTTCTAATTCTGCTCTTTTTTTTTCTTCTTTTGTCGCTTCCCAGTTAAAACCCAGTATGAGAACACAGTTCTCAGTTCACAGTTTGGGTTTCAGATTAGTTAAACATGCAGAAGAGAGTTGAGGAAAGGCGCGTCATGGAGGATCCCAGCAGTTTGGACCAATAGCAGCTAATGTAAAGGCCTTTTACAGCATCAGGGTCATTTCAGCCAAAGCTAAGAAAAAAAGACATTTTTAAGCTTAATATGACCCTAAATGGCATTATCTGGATGTTTTAATCAAACTTTGAGATATATTATTTCCTACAGTTTCTTTCAGGCTCAAAATGTTTACAAAATATTTTAAAGTAAGTGTTTTAAGGCTGATTATTAAATCGTTTTATTTAATCATCTCGCCTCATTTCAACGCGCTGACTGTCGCAGGGTCTGAATAGAGTCTTGAGAAACAATAATTAATGTCTTCACGCTAACAGGTTGATGAAGACGGCATTGTGCCATGATGATGTTTTCCCTGGTTTTGCCGTTTTGAAAATCGATAAGTTGATTGATTTTTTTTAAATGATAGTATGGCCATGAATTTTGACATTTTGAGTCTTGGAGATGAGCAGAAAATCTTCAGAGGCTGGTGGCTGACCCATCACATGTCCTCTTTCAGCATCCAGCAGGCGACGCAGAGCCCCTTACTGTAAACGGAATATCATAAAAACTCATTTGTCTCTTCTTCAATCAGACTTTGAATAAATCTACCAAAGAGACGCGGCATGGTTTCATTTGTTTTATGATTTTATTATGTTTTTATGATTTTATTTGCATATATTTATGTATTTTTGGGTGTGTAATATGTCTACGGAGTATGTAGCCTTCGGGGGGGGGGGAATGTAGTGGGCATTTCGGAAGCATTTATAGAAAATATTAATAAGATAAGTTTTCATCACTTCAAGAGGCATCCACAGCATCAAGTCCAAGACAAATGTCCTCACAGGGACAATGAAGTATATTGTATTATATCTGAAAATAAATAAATAAATTTAACATTAACGGTTAACTAAATTAAATTAACTACAAAAAAAAGTGTTATCGATGCTTTTCAGAGAGAAAACACAGCAGGGTGTAAACATGTTCAATGTCCTTCTCAGGATTCTTCATGTTAAAGAAGCAACAACATCCAGCCTCAACAGCAGGACTGCTCAACTTTTACACTAAAAGAGGGAAAATATGAAAAGCAAGGCAAGACGTTTTCTCAGGAATAAAACGGTGCGCATACCTGATCCTGCAGTTCTTTCCTTAATGAATTTTCATAAGCATGAAATTGCGCCCACATGTATAAAGCAATTATCCAGCCTTGGTTAATTAGAAAAATGACTAAGTACTAAAACACACCCCTCCTGCCGCTTACAACGATGCAGGATCTAAGTGCTGATAACAGACGTATGAGTAATGAAAGAAAATGGCATTTGCTTTTTTTTATCCTCAGGATTGTTGACAAACTAAAAAATCCAGATCAAGCCAGATGGAGGAAACGCACAGCTTTTGAAAACAAGTGTGATGTGAAAGTGGGTGAGAAGATGAAGGTGTACCAGCACCGTGTGGTAAGAGGGTGACCACTGTTCTCCAGCTAGAGATCTAATTTACACACAGGGAGCAGGCAGGACTCAGTGACACAATCAAATAAAATATAGCGATATTGTGAAGCTGCAACTGGGGATTCCAGGGAGACTTTAAGCAGAGTTGGAGAAAGAAAACAAAGAGACCATCTGAGTGCAAAAAGCATCTTAATTGTAGTTGATGATGCACTCTGCTCCTCCTGGGTCTAGAATCTGAAAACATGGACAGGTTTTAAAGAAACGCTGTGTTGATACTGTATAGCAGGTGCATCAGGGGATTTTCCTTTCTGGACAGATTGATCGGTGCACCACGCCTCAGTGTGAACCACAGCAAACCGTGCAGTCCAGACATGCCATAATGTGTCCACATCACACAGAAAGCTGTCCATTTTCCAGGTGATGGAGGTGGTTACAGACTGAGAAGGTACGTGACCACTGGGAATTATTTTTCAGTAGGTTTTCAGTGTGCTCAGTAAGAGGAGTCATGGATACTGTGGACACAACAGCATTTGCCTCCTGAGATATCAGCCAGTTTCATGGAAAATACATGAAATGGAGGCGAAACTTGACACTCAGCAATCCCAGAAAAGAATATTTGATGTAATACCTTTTTACAGGGTCAGTTGTAGAAGCTATGATGTTTTTTATGTTAAAACTTGACCGCAACCATAATTTTTTACAGCCAACCATAACCTGATTGGTTGTGATATGAAAAAACATCAAGTTAAATTGCAAAAGAAAACAAAACTGATTGAAAAACAGATGTTAGTACTGAAAGGCAACAGAACTTATGGGGACAAACTACGGTGACACTTCTGTGGAGTAATCTTTATATTCAGTAGCAAAAGAAACACACACACGCACAACTGTGGATATGAATTATTTAATTAAATGTATAATTAAATGTATGTAAGTATATCTAAAGTATTGCTTTGGTTTAGACACATTGTACAAGTTATTCTGCTGAAAACAATGCTATGAAATAAACAAGCCGCTGTGGAAAAGGATGCTGTGAAAGAAAAACCGCTTTTAAAAAATGAAATCTTGACAATTAAATTAAAAAACAATATTACGCTACAGTGAAAACAATATTCATTAAAAATATTTAATAACAAAAAATAACAAACAGACATTTAGGAATAATGAATTATATTTCACAATATTGTTTCCACATTTTACAGTTTCATGGTCGTATTATATTTGTGTCTGTTATTTAATAAAATCATAATTAATTCAAAATGTTGTCTTTATTTATTTCTGAATAAAACTGTTCTCCATAGGTCGTACAGAGAAAAGAGGCAATAAGTGCCAAGTGAAAATGAGGTATGTAAGATGAGATGAACACCAAATCAACAATTTGTCAAATATTTACACTGCAAAAACTGAAATCTAAGTAAGATTAAAAATCTTAAATTGAGTTTACATATGCTTATTTAGTTTTTATGCCAGAGAATTCCTCTTGTTTTAAGAGTGTTTTTACTTGTTTTGGGAAGTCTTGACAAGCCAAATTTTCTTGTTCTGTGGGCACATAATTTATCTTATTTTAAAGGTGGAGTGTGTAAGATTTTAAATATTTTCAAAATAAATTAACTAATAAAATAAATACAATCATAATTAGATGGTTTTTTTAGACATATAGGTTCCAGTCTGTCCACTTTTGATGCGTTATTAAATTACAAGTTTAATTAATGACAAATGACAAAAAGCACTTTTTTTTTTCACTGGTAGGCAAACATTTAAGAAGGGTCTTTGTCATTAATTAAACTTTTAATTTAATAATGCATCAAATATGGACAGACTGGAACCAACAAGTTTAAAAAAAACTATCTAATAATGATATTTTTTTAGTTAATTTGTTTTGAAAATGTTGAAAATCTTACATACTCCACCTTTAAGCAACATTTACCTAATTTTTCTATATTTTTTCCTTGTTTTTTAAGGCTTTCAGTTTTCGCAGTGTAAAATTTTATAGTAGCCAGACTGTCAAAATGTTACAGAAGACCAATAAATATCTAGCTTTCCTGTCTTCTATGTAAATATTTGTGTTCTGTAACCTCAACGACCAGTTTGCGCCACGTGCCAGCATACGGCAAGCAAAACACTCGGTCTCCCACCTGCAAATTATGATACCAGTTTGATGAAAAACTATTTTATGTTTAGATGTCAGTATACGCAGCACTTCCAACTCACCTCATACTGTTACTGACTCTCTAACCTCATTTGCATTAATCAATGCAGAACAGTGGAGCAGCAGGTGTGCCGCATCACGCGGCAGAGAGGGTGGGTTAAATGTAAGTGTGTAATGAACTGCTTGTCTGCACACATCCTGTGCTGCAGCATTTGCATGTGCATCAAGAAGCCTTGTTTGAATCTCTACCTGTAGCTGTCCCACTTCTTTTCTCTCTGTCTGGTTTGGAAACCAGACGACTGACAAGATGAAGAATTTAGACTTCACGCAAATTTTTTCATTCATTTGCCACAATCAGCCATCCGGTTGCAGAGATTCAGCATGGCGATAACCAGCAGCCAAACTCCTGTGTGTGGTTGCAGCCGAAAAGGCCGAGGCTGCTGGCAGCCACACCACAGACAGATAATATTCTTGTTATGTACACATTCCCACTGCGGACAGATAAATGTGAGCAAATGTGTAATAGTTGCAATAATTATTCAATGGATATTTTTACTTGTGTGTGAATATCCATTTCATCCTGCAGGATTTTGTATGTCTCTTTGAGCAGGCGTGTATGCCCGCAGCATGACAAGTGAGGGCGAACACACAATGAGTCATCACCGCCTGCAAAGCCACACAAGTCGATGCCTGCCGACTTCTATCGACCAATTACTCACTGGGTCATCGCTGTGTGAGCAGGCCAACTGAGTTGTCAGCAGTGCTACCGAGCAGGCTGGGCTGTAGTCTGTGGCTGGGATGGAATGGGGATAAGAGACTGAGGGAGGACTGAAAGGGGCAGGGGGGCAGGGGGGGGGGGTTGCATTGTGTCAGGACTGGCACACCGACGGACATCTCGGTGGCAATTTGGAGAACATCAGCGCTCCAGCCCGTGCTCTGCAGCAGAGACAGGTCACTTTCGGGACCTTGAGAAAATAAGGAAGTCAGACTCCATTTGTTTTCTGTCTTTGTTCCCTGGGGAATCAAAGGGGAAGACATTTCCAGGCGTCCTGCCTTACTGGGTCTGACTCACTTAAGAGGTCCGTTTTCGCCTCACTCCCACCGAGCTTTGTTCACACATCCAGCAGACATGGCATGTGGGATGGTTGTGGTTTGGCAAGAACAGCAGGAGAACTAGGGGAGTGGAAGAAGCCATGCTGGCCAGCAGGGAGGCATCTGTGAGCACAAACAGCAGTGTAAAGAAATGTAAACGGACCTTTTTTAAAATGCAAGATTTAGATCAAGCTTCTTCCATGTACAGGATTAAAAAAACTGGCTGTGTGACAGTTCTGTGGCGTGTCTGTATGTATATCTTGTGTACATCATCATTGCAAACTTGAGGCTTAAAGGGGCTCTATGATGCTATTTCTGGTTTTCTGAGCTTGATACAGTGTTATAGTGTTGAATACTCATCAGACATATGAGTGCGCCATTTTTTTTTTATCACCACAACACATGTTTGTTCTTTCCAGGACACTCTATGTTTGGTTTCCATGGCGACGGAAGCAATCGTTTTTAGGGAGTTTTTTGTACTTTGAAATTTTAGTGATGCCCAAGGGAGGCACTTAGTAATTGGTCATCTTGTCTTAGTTGTGCATGTTCATAAGAAGAAAGCCACACACAACTTCACTGCTAAGTATAACTATTCCCGAGCAGTTGAGTTGCTGGAGGGGCACAGGGCGGAACTTTCTCTGTTTGCTTGTTTCCGGCAGAGACTGATATGAAAGGGATCAATACAAAATGAATGAAAATCTTAGTAGTAACTTCTTACAAAGTTACTACTTGGAATTATTTAAACACTTAACTTCTCAGATCATTTCAAAGCACTTTACTGAAGAGATTTAAGAGTTAAGGTAAATCTAGGTAAGATCTAGCCTACTGACAACCCTCTTTATTGGAACATGGCAACATGCACGTCAAGCAGTCAGTGACAGTGTGAATAGGCTGAGTATCGGTGAGTATCAACCAGGGGATATGGGTAAATTTTCCACTAACTAAGAAAGTAATATCAAAATAGATTGACTAAGATGAATAAATCAACTATATAGTCACTATAAAATGGCCAAGCTAGCTTGCATTTTGGAGTAATGCCATAAATTGAATTCCTCTGACATTCTGCTCACAGCACATTAGCTAGCTTAACTGTTAGCTTGGCAGCTAGCTTAATGCCACACTTTATCTCATTAAGTAAAAACTCTGCATGGTGCAGAGTAAACATGTTGAGGTGTTACAGGTTTGTAAAAGCTAGTTAATGGATGTTTACATAAACAGTGTAGACATTAGGTGTTTTCATTTTGTTTAATTATAGGGCTACAGTTATGTCCATCTAAAGCTCACTTGAAGCTAAATTATCCAGCTAGGTCCTGGTTGCAGCCATGGGGGAAAGATGTGCTATATTCAGTCATGTTGACCTAGTCTTACTTTCATGTTAGAATGGCAAAGTTATGTCACATGCAAGCGGCAACATCTGGCGGTTAAAAGTGAAGCCTATGCGGAAGTGCATAAAACAGCAGTTCCCCCCTCTTCCGCTAGGGGCTGGCTGCAAAACCGAGTAAATCCCCATAGACTCCCATGTTAAAAAGACCAACTTCATAGCAGAAATAAACATGTTTACAGTCTGGTTCAAAAATCCATTTTAGGTTTAATAGGTCAGGTTTACCTTCATGACAACTGTGGAGGGAGGGAATTTTTTTCTAACTTGCCCGTTTAAAAGTAATTTAATCTGGAAATTCTGCATATTTAGGGGCATGTCCTTTTGATTGACATGTACCAATCTGCCGCGTCAAGTAAGAAGAATGTAAAACAACCGCGATTTTTAACCGGTTAACAAAGTGGCTTAGCTTTAGTCCGCTTACCTCCGTTAGCTGGTTAGCTCCTGTTATCTCCGGGTTAGCTCAGTTAGCTCTCAGTTACAGAAAGCTCAGAGTTCGCTCGATGTCAATCATCTACCATGACCCACACAGCCACCCTCTCAGCTCCACCTCTTTGCCCATATTTGTATTTTCCGGGTGACACGACACGCATGCCTCTGCGATGGCGATGGTAGAAATTTAGCTCTTCAGAAACCTACGGGTGACATCATGGAGGCTACATCCATCTCTTTATTTTCAGTCTATGGTCACATGTAATTCTTTTTAAGAGTGATTTCTTGTTATAAGAAAGAGTTGTACAGCAGAACTAAAGTGTTGTACTTTTCAAAGACAGATTTTATAGCTCGCAATGCTAATGATGGGTTAAGTAGTGTGGAATGACTTGACAACATTGACTAGGTAATTTGAAGCCCTGATTTAGCCCTTGTCACTATATTACACTTAAACACCCACTGAGCTACATGACAAACCAGTAAGTCTCAACTTTCTTTCCAAATGAGAACACCGAATAGATTTAGAAATATAATGTAAAATTTATTGCTCTTGATTTTTAATAGGCTTTATGTCCTTTTACCAATATATTTATCATATTTTTTTCCCATTTACATTTGAAAAAGATCTGAACTTGTAAACTTTTCTGAAGAACTCCCAGATCTCCCTCTTTTAAATGGATTTATTCTGCTCAGCAGAGGCTTGTTCCAGTGAATCAGCTTGCAGGTAGCATGAATATGACTTTGCCTTATAGCTCTGTTGAAATATGGCTTTTTTTTTAGGTAATATTGTGATAATGGAAAACATGGCAATGTATTTAAAAGTCACAAGTCAAAATGATAAAGAAAATTTCCATTTCACATGTATTTTTCAGAAAGTAAACTTTTTACTCCCATCTTAACCTGCACATAGTATCATTTTTGATTAAAAGAAAAATAAAAATAAATAAGTCTACACATTGATAATGTCTGCATTTAGATTCAAAGAAAAAATTTAATTAAACTTATAAACTTCAGCTGTCAGTATGATGTAAAATAGCTGAACTTCATTCTTTAATTTGTTCAACAAAAAGCAATTTCTTTAGTTTTTTTTTTTTTTGTTGTTTTTTTTTTTTTGTTTTTTTAAAGTAAACTTTTATCAAATGGAAATGGTGCAGAAATTTCTCAACTTTTTTTTTTTTTTTTTTGCACCCCTAATTTTAATTCTTCAGTGGAAGTATATAATACTCAAGTCATTTTCTCTAGTTGTTGCTAGTTCCAAAATAATAAATTATCCACTGTCAGTTTGCAATGTTCTGTCAGGCTTTCCACCACCTGAAGTATATCTGTATTTGTATGGTCAACATGGACAACAGGACTGCATGGTGGCATAGTGGTTAACAGTTGCGTCACAGCAAGAAGGTTGCTGGTTTGATCCTCGGCTGGTGCGGGGTTTGGTCAGTGGCCTTTCTGTGTGGAGTTTGCATGTTCTCCCTGTGTATGCCTGGGTTCTCTCTGGGTACTCTGGCTTCCTCCCACCATCCAAAGACAATGATTGGTTGATTAGTTACTCTAAATTGCCTATAGGAATGAGTATGAGTGTGAGTGTGAGTGGTTGTTTGTCTCTGTGTGGCCCTGCGATGGACTGGCAAGCTGTCCAGGGTGTACCCTGCCTTTTGCCCAAAGACTGCTGGGATAGGCTCCAGCTTCCCCACTACCCTTAATCGGACTAAGCGGTTAGTATAATTAATTAATGAACGTGGATAACCTCTTACTGAAAAGATCTCTGGGTGAGGCCAAGTTTTCTGTCACGGGTTGCATTTTCTTGCATTTGAGCCAGATTCAAGATGAACTGTCGAGGTTTTCTTTTCCTCTCTAACAGTTTTGCTAAAACATCACTGAGAACGACAGAAATTGTGTCAACCAATGAAAGGAAAGTTGAACTAGGGACATGACACGATCTAATGTTTCTATCTTAGTACTCAACGTTTGCAGTTTGAGTTTTGCTAAATTATTTTTTCCACCTTCCACCATATTTTTAAAATCCTTTCTTCTTTCTTCTATTAGTCTTCAAGTTGTAGTATTCGCTAACACCAAACTGTGTTCAGACAGAAAATTCAAGCACTTGTTCGGTTGTATGTTACCCCTAGGCCACTGCTCATTTACCTGGTGCTACATCTAATTTTGCTTGAGGCTGAACAGAAAGTTTTACACACTATTTTATTTATCTCTTTTGTGAAGCATCTTTATCAATAGCAAATATTTTTCCTTTCATAAATGGTAATTGTGTCAGGAAAATACGAGCATTTAAACAAATATTGTCCATGTGTGACTCTACTTTAAGTATCACGCTGTTCATTTTCTATGTCGCTGATAAGTGAAGCATAATCACCATTCTGTTCTTTTAGTGTGTTTGTTTTTCATTGATAAGAACAATGAAGATGTCTAAAAGTGGAAAGCAGTAGAATTTTGCAGGTGGAAAGAACCAAAGCAGTGACACTGCTCTTTCCGAGCCATCTTCAGAGGTGCGGTGTCTGACACTTCTGTATACTTGGATCGCAGCAGGTGGTGGCACACAGCGTTCCACAGCATTTCCCTGCAATTAGCCCCCTGTGCATTTCGCAACAGAGATGCAACATACAACCCAAGTCAGCCTTATAAAATATAAGTAATTATTTGATCCAGTCTTATTTTTTATTCTTTTATGTGTTTTGCATTTTACTGTGGGAAAATTATGTAACTTTTTATTTATTCATCTTCATCCAAGAGGCAATCTGTGCAGATCACTGCCAAGCTGTACTAATTAAATAAATATATGTATTTAGTAAAATAAGAGATTCAAAGAGACTGATTTAAATCATCAAGTATATCATTTCTCACCAAAATGAAACATTTAGCAGTCAGAGTGACCTTATATAAATGGAATAAGGACAAAAGCTGATTTTGCAATTGAAACAATCATGACCTTATTTATTCTGTGATGACATGAGTTCGATGACGACTGAGATTAGAGCCTATCATGGGGGTTTGGACTGTACTGAACACTTCATATATGCAGCACATGCTGCAGGGACATTTGTCCTTTTATACGCTATCCGATAAATTGCAGAGATCTTATTTTGGCCGGGGTTGCACAGTGGCATAGTGGTTAGCACTGTGGCGTCACAGCAATAAGGTCAGTGGTTTGATCCCTAGCTGGTGGCCTTTCTGTGTGGAGTTTTCATGTTCTCCCTGTGTATGCATGGGTTCTCTCCAAGTACTCAGGCTTCCTTCCACCATGCAAAGACATTCATATTAGGTTGATTGGTCACTCTAAAATTGCCCGTAGGAGTGAGTGATTGTTTGTCTTTGTGTGGCCCTGCGATGGACTGGCAAGCTGTCCAGGGTGTACCCCGCCTTTTGCCCAAAGACTGCTGGGTTAGGCTCCAGCTTCCCCTCGGCCGTTCATCGGACTAAGCGATTAGGATGATGGATGAATGATTTTGGCTGTTTTTATATAGTAATTTATCCCTGTACGTTACTGTGTTGAGTAAGTCTGCAGCGATCAGGGTTTCAAACCAGCATTGGCCCCTTAGTTGATGCCCCTCCCTCTCTCTTTGTGTATGTTTACTGTCTTGTACAGGTTTAGAAAAATGGGCTACAACAGAGAGAGTTTACTCTTTTCCTGGGACCAAACAAACAAACAAAAAACTTTCACAGCTCAAGGAAAGTAATTGTTCCTTAGTCTGCTGCGGATACTAAAGGTACCAGTGGCGCCACTCATCCCTGCTCATCCGTGCCCATCCCATGCCAGTTTGTACTTCGGCTGGAAACCTTTCTCCTGCTCCTGTGTAGAAGTTTGAAATAACTTGTTTGGAAAAAGTTAGTTCCTCTGAAAGTACAGCTGTTTCTGAGTTATAACCACAGAGGAGATGTGTTATGATCATAGCATGGTTGGTTTTCTGTGATATTGATTCCCAGAAACTTTCTACGTCCAGCCCAACTACACTGTCAGAAGGATATTCGCTGTTCCTTTTTTCTGTTTGGAAGGATTACCCCTTTTTTTGTTGACGCTGGTGGTGAAAAAATTGCTCCCTCCACTACACAACAGTGCTGGTTTTGTCTTCTTCTGTATGTTTTCAGATGGTTTAGTTATGAAGGTTGATCTGATAAATGGTTTGTGTGATTTGTCAGGAGAAATGGTGATTGGATACCTGTACTTGTTCCACGAAATCCTGAGCCAATCAGGGCATTAATAAGTCAATGGTGGGGCTTTGTCTTTGTGTCTGCAGAACTTCTTTGCTTCTGAAACATCAACAAAAGAGGAAGCGAAAGGAAAATCATAATTTCACTATTAAGGTTTTCTGCCATTTTTGGTGCACTTTTCTCTTTGTTTTACGTCTTCATATCAGTTTGAGTCAAATCTCATCACTGACTTTTTAAAATGTTGGATTTACGTGACTGAAAAGAATAACCGTTCATGCATTTAACTTCCACCTATCCGAGATCAAGTAAGCTGATAAATTCACAGGTAATATTTGTAATGATAAAAATAAACCACTGAGACATTTGCTTTGACTACCAACAACCTGATTCACTTGTCAAAGTTAAACCATGATCAGTGATTTTCAGCCCATTTGTATGGGTTGGATGGGTCAAACTTTGCCTCATAGCCACTTTGCCACTTGACTGTTTTCATCTATTCATATCGCTGATCGCCTGCACTGTTACATGAAGAGTCCTGATGCAGTTGTACATGATCCAGTCTGCTGGCTCACTTCAAATCCTCAGCATTACAGTTTCTTATTTCATGTTAAGCAATGTCAAATTAAGGCATTTAAATGGTGACTGTGAGCACTATGGAAAAACAACAAAGACCACAGTGAGAAAAACGAGGATTTTAAAGAGTAAAACTTTTATAGTGTTTCAAGATACTGTTGCTTTTTTCCGTGTTTTTTCTTTTTTTTTTTGAGTGAAACTTGTACCATCTATAGTTTGATGTTGCAATTTTTCCAAATAAAATGATTAAATAATGTAGAAAATGCCCAAGATTTTTTGTGTAATTGAGCTTGAGTTGAGATATAGATGGAGTGTGACTTGGCCTTTTAATTAGATCCCTGTTGTCATCTCAGTATCCATACACAGGAGAGGAATCGAGTTATCGACTGAAGTATGCCGAACCCTGCCGAGTTAAGTGGCATTACACCCCCTTTCAGCTTGTTAGTATTGGGTTTTTTTCTAGTTAACCTATTACATCACTGACCAACACAACTGATGAACATTTGGCTTTGTTGTGTCCAACACACAAAAAAAATCCAATAAACTGGGAAAAACAGATGAAGCAGCAATCCTAAAAGTTCATCTGCAAAGCAGAAAAAACAGTGAACAGCCTGAGAAAGCACATGAAAATAGCCATCTTTTAATCTCTTTCAGCAGTGATATCCATCAGTAAGGATGGCGATATGACAAGTCTGACACGAGTCCTGATGGAGTCAGCTGGTCAGCAGCAGCATACATGAGGCTGCTCACAATGATACATTCTATTATCAGTGATTTTTCATTAGGAAAATATTGACAAGGTAAATAGCTGATGCATATATATTGCGATAGAAAAAAAGTTGCAGGAATGAAATTTTGGCATTAGGAGTTGTTTCGGTAGAAACAACATCATAACCATCTTTCATTTGATTAGTCATTAGATAAACTCCATCTTTAGAGCTGCATTATGGATCTGAAAGTGAAAGTGCTCTGACCTCTTTCAGCTCTGCTTATAAGACACTGATCATTCATAAGTACTTCACACAACCTCAATATTAAGTAAAGTAAAAAAAAATAAATAAAAAAAAAAAGTCTTTTCAAAGTTTAAAATTACTGATATAATAATAACTACAACCACTGTTGAAGATGGGTTAGACATCTGGAACAGTGGTTGTAGTTAACATAGTAAATGTGAGCTGCATCCTGGCTTGTATCACAGGGCTTTGTGTTTCCTCCTTACTTCAGCTCCACTGATACGCCCTATAGCAATATCAATATATTTTCACTGTTTAGATTGAAAAAAGAACAACACAACACTTCCATTTAGTAAGAAAATAATTTTCAGGAAAGAAAAGAGATTTAAATTCAACACACCTTCCTCATAAATCCTGCTTTGTGTAAAAAGATGCTGTGTCCTCATGTGCACTGTAGTGGCCGTCCACGAGAGATGCTTGTTCAGCAAGTAGAAGAAGCAGCTATTGAAGTGCGACATGCAGACAAGCAGACAAGGTGTAATCCATAGATAAACGCTGACAAGGAGCAGACAAACAGGAAGCCTGCAGGAGTAAAAGATGGCAGCACGACAATACACACTGCTAGGCTGCAAAGTCAAACAATCCAGCCTGAGGTTGCCAGCACAGCTCCGTTTACATTATGTTTTACTGTGTGTATTTGATTGACACTGAGGGACTCCGACAAAGATAGCACACAAGAATAAGAATTGTGCATTTTCATACAAGAATTTCTCACAGTAATGTAGAAAGAAAGTACAACAAAAGCAAAAAGCAAAATAGAAATAGAATAAGAAAATAAAAAACAGGAAACACCTTAATCGGATTTGTGCAGATGTGTTGGTCTTTAAAGAGTCGATCAGTGGGCCTCAGTGTGTCTCATTGATACCTCATTATAATGTCAATAACATCCCATCCAATCTGTATCTTGTGGGTTAAACTCATAGGACAGTCTATGTGGACTCCAGCGTGCTGATGGATTTCCAGATCAACAGCAAGGTTCATACGAGGAGAGAAAAGATGATAGATTAAGTACAGAAAACAGATTGTTTGGAGCATTGCACCTGCTGTACCTTCAGAAGGGCAGTCAGGTACAGAACTTGTGTCAAAAACCTAATTAATAATGAATAATCATTTAGTTTATCTCGTACTCTATTTGTCTCTGGGCCTGAAAACAGAAAATATCTTCCTTTTTTTCCAAGATGGCAGCCATTTTTATTCTGCTCTAGCTGTGACTCTGACTGGATAAGCTAATCAGCACTCGCCTCAGGGATTACATTCCTTATCATATCTCTGCCACCAGTCAGGTTAAGCATGCTGCCACATTGCAACTCTTTTTAATAAAGCTCCATTTTTAAATCAAGATTTGGGTAAAGCCACCCACTCAGTTAATTGGTTTCTATTATATTAGGAGGTATTGTATGGCAGCCAACTCAGTAGAACTGGCTTGGACTGAAGTGCAGGCAGTATTGCTGACTCACGCATAGCGACCTTCAACTCCAATTTGCTCCATCATTCCAAAGCACTTGGTAACTACTCTAATACAGGCCTGATAAGTGTGAGGAGAATACAGAGGGCTCGGCTTGTTGGGAATGTGGAGGTCAGGCTGAGATTGTGTAAATGGATGTTATCAGCTTGGCTGCTAATACCAAACCCAATGGATTGCACTGCTAAAGGATGCCATTTGTCTACAGGCTGCAGCGGCTGGAAATTTCCAGAAAAGTTGCAGGTCTGTACCACAGATGATGCAGATGGGAACTGAATGGGCTTCCCGATACATGATTTAAACATTCACTCACCACAAACATCACTACCATCCAGCTAATGCAATTGCATTAGGGCCCTGGTGACCTGAAGCCACAATGCATGGAGCATTACTAAACATTTCTCATTATTCAGATCATCATATTAACATTTGTTTTCCAGCATGGTTATGCCATGTTGCCCCACTTATACTATTCAAGGAATCTTTCCCTAGTGAAAGAGAAGGTGTAGGACAGCTGCTTGCAAAACCTCCTTCTACATACTGTGTGTTACTGGTAGCACACAGTATGGTGTCCATAGCATGTGCTACATATGTTGCTAGCATTTGTGAACTTATAAATGGTTCATTTCAGAGCATTTTTAGCCAGTTTCCAGTTTAAGTGAGTACATTTTAATTATGCCAGAGCTCTATTTATCCACTTTAATGCTCAGGATAAATTTTAAAAATGTGCATCTTTACTTTATTTTTACAGAACAGCTGCCTGAATGAGTTCAAAGGAAAAAGAAAACTAAACAAAAATAAAATGGTGTCAGAAGGGTTGTGCCACTGAGCTGTAATATAATAATTAAAATAAGAAAAAAAAAATACGTATATGAATAACAAACATAGTTTTATCAGTTCTGAGACAGCTGCAATGCATCGCATTATGGGATACAGTATGCAACATAGACTGGTTGGGAAAATTCTGGAGAATTAATCCAAATTAGTGTATTATATACCTCCTACAGATTATGCAGTAGTTAGCATATTGCATAGCACAGTTTGGTAAATTCATAGGTTGTTGGGGAAATTTACATCCCAGGCACTGCTACCATCCATCATATTAAGGTAGTGTTACATAGCAACACTATGTTCAGTTTCATGTTACAGCACAGGCAGATAGTCAGCACTGATGCGGACTCTGCAGAATCCAGTCTGACTCAATGTGAAGGTTAGTTTAGCTTATAGTTCAGGGGCAGGGGGGTCCAAAGTTGGTTCTCAACTGTTACAACATACATGGCTTCCATTAAATGGATCAAACAACCAATGAAGTTCTGCATTTGAGGTGTTTTAAAGAGGAACAGATGGAAAACCTGCAGGATAGTAACCCTCAAGATCTGGAGCTGGACACCCATGCTATAATTAACTTCTAAGGCAGTTTCATTGAGGTGAGGGTTAGTTTAGACTATTTTGAATTGTTTTAATGCCTAGAATCTATATGTGCTCGACACCCACAGGGATTGGCTGACAGGAGTCCGGGCATGAGACCTTGAGCAGACTGAATATACACTCTGAGGAAAAATAGGTCATAAATAGCATTCTGTTGAAACCTGATTTTCTGCTGCAACATAAAAAAAAATGATGCACAATACCACTGCAGTTTTCAGAGTTTATTTCAGAATTGTTCAATGAATAGTTTCCATGACGATGCACTACTGTACTGGTATCGTAAGTGGCTTTGAAAAGAGACAAACTTTCTGAGTCATGATGGAACATAATTTATAAATTTCTTTTTCTTTAAAAATATATATTTGAAATCTGTAATTTGAAGATATTCATGAATAAAAGTTTAATTTGTTAAAGGACTGTTGCAAATATTTAATATTCATCTGACAGAAATAGTTAAAGTTGTAGCCTGCAGCAAAGAAATGTTATGATGATTTAGTTGACTTCAGCTGAAAATGATGAGAGAAAAAACATCTCATTGTCCTACAGTAAATATCTGTCACCTGTCTCCATACTCCTGCCATCTGTCCTCAAATCCTCTGGTTGGGAAGACTGAGGGCAGTAACACACAACAGCTCTCACACACATGCAGCTGTTCTGGTTTTCTACTGCTGCATGAAGTCAGAGCTTAACATTAGAAACAGGTTTGTATTTTCAGTTGGTTTTTGCTTTGACATGGGAATATGCTCATTTGCTTTAAAATATGCACAATTAAACCAAATGCATTAAACTATGGATAATCAATAGAAATGGTATCAACGTGGATATGTTGTGATCAGGATGGCGACATTTTTCAAAACAGTATGGCTGCAGACCTCCACTCTCAGGCCACCTCCACCATACAGCAAGAAGAAACAAAGACTTAAAACAGACTGTAAACAGAACTGCACAGAAGATTTTTTTTTTAATTAAATGCAACTTAAAACCACTGTGTCACTGTCTGGATCATGCTATAATTAACATTAAGCACACTGTACCAAACATTAAATAATCTGTTCATTAAAAACAATGTACTTTTAAATTAATAAACCATGTTAAATGTTTTTGGCACAATCTGCTTATTTGAATATGGAAAATATTGATAACTACTGAAAATATTGAATTTCCCTTTGGGGATGAACAAATAAACTATTTTTCATTTCATTTCATTTAATTTATTCATTTCATTTCATAACTGCATATCCATAAGACTGCATAAGACTTAACATCTTTAGTTGGATATTTTATATTATGTCTTTACAAAGGGTGGGACTTGAAGAAGTTAATTACAGTTAATGAATTACAGAAAAATTAGCACATTAAAAAAAATAAATAATGCATTCAAATGCGTAATGTTTGTCATTGTACAATTTCCTGATACACCAGTTACACAGATGCACACAGTACCTCTGCTACTAACTTTACTAAAATTTTACTATGTTTCAGACTCTTCAGTCTGTCTAATCGGCAGTTTATTAGTTTACTTAAGAAAGAACGAATAATAAATTCATTATTAGGTACAGCTTTGAGATCTGATTTCTAAAAGACATACTTCAATTTTATCCCAGTCAGAACTTTGAAAGTCTTATTTCATATTGTCATTGAAAGCATCATTGTGCCATTACTTAGAATAAACTCAATAACTCTGTCATAATAAGTATAAGCTTCAAGGATTACTGAGTACTAGTGATCTCCAAAGAGGTGGACCTGTGAGGAAGAGGGGTGGCATGAGTGGCCCACTCTACATAAAAACTAGGTCAGTGTGAATCGCCTGTAAAATTCATGGTGGAACAAAAAGCTGTTGTCATGTGTTACAGTTTTCATTCAGGCCTAAGAAAATGTGTTAGTGTCTCTTTAAACTCATAAATATGTTATAAATGAGGTTTTAATGGTGATTAATGGAGGATTTGAAGTAAAAAATGAGGATGAGTGTAATCCTGGGTCATTGCAATTATAGATGAGTAAAATTGCATCGCAACATTCCCACAGAAGGCAGCAAGATGGAAGGTGACTAACACACGCATGTGCAAGCACGGAGGCAAGTTTCAGAAGCAATCAACCACAAGAAGCAGCAAATAAAAAGATAAAAAGAGAAGGCGAAGAGAGTTTGCTGAATGTGAAGGACTGAGTAAAGTCACCGATTGCAGAAGTTCAACTGTTTTGTGTTAATCCAGTAAGATGGTCGTGATGCAGACAACAGTAATATTGCTGACATGCAGCTAGACTTCAGTGATTGAAAGTATAATTTTATTTAATAAGATTCTCCCACAGCAGAGTTGTTGTATGTCTTTTCTTTTCCGCGTTGAATGTGCAGAATATTTACTTTTATACGTATCTATAGTTAGCTCGATGATAAGATGTAGCGTACAAGGCATCATATTATTAAGTATATTGCATTGGAGCTCTGTGCTGAATATGAAACTGCAGGTGCATCTTAAGATAATATTATTGGAAGTATAGATTAATGTTCTTCTGCCTAACTTTAGCTCGACTGAGATGAAAGGATACAAGTTGTCTTTATAACCTGTCATGGCTGCATTTAACAAAAGTCCCAAAACAGGAAGCAAAGACAGTTTACTTCCTGTAGCATGGACTGAAGATGAAGAGGAAAGCTGAAGCCAGATCAGGCTGGTGGTGTGTCGGGGGAGGTATGAAGGTTGCGCTCTGTTGTTGGAGAGTTTCGTGGCTTCAGGTGGGCGAGACTGGGAATAGTGATCCAGGATAGGTTGTTTCATCTGCTCTGAGACCTGAGGCACAGGAGAACAACAACAAACATCACCTGAACAAGAAGATAAACTAGAAAATCTAGCAGCAGAACATGAATACATCGGGCGCTGACCTCACCATATGCCGGGGACTGGGAGGGAACTGAGGGAGCATGTAGTGGTGTGTGATGATTAGCTGATGCGTGACAGATGAGGATTTGTCTCTGGAGCCTTGCTGGGAATGAGCACCTTGCCCTGATTCATGGGAACAGGTGGAGAAAGAAAGAAACATGGGAGGAAGGAAAGAAAAACAAGGGAAAAAGTAGGGCTTAACCAAGACAGGAGCCTTGCCTTTAATGGGCGCCTCCAGTCAAACTACTGGGCTTGTTAAAGTGGTCCCAGTGGAAGACTTTAATGAAGTAGTAATCCAGAACAAAGAAGGGTGAAATCTTTGAGCCTGTCCCCCTGAGCCAATCAGGCAAAACCCCAAGCTTGGTGGCAGACACTCAGAAGCCAGCAAATGGCGCAGGCTTGATGACTGTCGAACTGGGTGGGAGGATGGAAACCAGCAGCACCAGCACGGTGGAGCGACAGATACTGGCTTCAGCTGAAAACATGTGAAGGGCTTGATGGAGGCTGTAACCTTGCAGGTGATGGATAGAATATTTTCACACTTTCAGTGTGAAAAACGAGACTTTGGTGAAAGTTCAGAGATGAAGTTCTGATCGCTCTAATTTTTATTTTACATTTTTATCTTTCATGCCACTAATGTTTTTCCCCTGATAATCTGCTTTCCCCCTCTCTCCCATCCTGTCCACATTAATTATGATGTTACTGCTCTGGTCTTCCTGTTTCCTCTCTCACCCAGCCAATCGTTTCATTTCCAGCTCTTTTAAATCTCCTTTCAGACCGTGCACACTTCGTACTTTTTAACTCCATTTCCCCCTGTTGCCCCTCAGTGTAGCTGCACCACTTTTCTCCAAGTCCTCTGCCAAAGACCCCTAAAAGATACCTATGTGAGTCTGGTTCCAAAAGACACTGAAACTGGACCTTTTCATTTCTGTTTCTGTTTTTAAAGACCACCTAAATGCAATTTGTAATAACATTTAGAATATTTTACCACGATGTAACACCACTTCTCTCTCATCATGAACTGAAGTTAATATGTTGCCTTTCCCTTTCTTCCCCATACTTCCATGCCCCACTTGTGATGTTTTTGCACATGCTAAGTTGATGTTGTAAATAAGAATTTCTCCCTACCTTTCTGCCTGGTAACATAAATAATGAAATATTCTGTTCTTGTAGGGATGAAATATTTGGACACCGCCTTGTTAATGCTGGAGGATATTCTTTACTTTTGCACATTACATGTGCTGTAGGCTTCGACTTTACAAGGCCTTGCTAGTCTGTATTCCTGGCAAAATGTTAACTGATGCTGCAACAGGAGGGATCATTCTGCTAATGTAACTTCACTGTATCTCCCAAAACATTCACAACCACTTATCACTGTTCAGACTGGCTGCTTTTGGGATTAGGGTTCATCAGACTTACACATTTCATCTCTGAGAAGACTTTCAGCTGTCATGCACTAACTCAACATCTTTCAAATAGTCTTTTTATATCAAAATGGTGCATAAAAAGACATGGATGAAGTATTATTTGCTATTTGAAGGTGCTTGATTTATTTTAAAACTCCGAAATCTTCTGTAGGAAGAATGAGCGACCCGTCACAAGAAGCTCCACCACAAATTAAACCAGAACTTCCATAAAATGTTTCTGGACTTGTTTCAGAAACAAAAACAACATAGGAAATATCTTATTTCTGTGCAGTAGGTTTAAGGTGACTTCTCTAAGGTCTTAAAGTGGTGTAAGAGAAGCTTATCCAGTGATTTGGGAAGTGAGACTCTTCACCGGAATGAAGCATCTATAGCAGGGGTGTCCAAAGTCGGTCCTCGAGGGCCGCTGTCCTGCAGGTTTCCCATGTATTCCTGTTCCAACACATCTAGCTTCCACTAAATGGATCAAACAGCCAATGACGTGCACAACTGATTAAGCTCTACTACTAATTAATTTGAATCAGGTGTGTCTGAGCAGGGATACATAGAAAACCTGCAGGATTCTGGCCCTCGAGGACCGGAGCTGGACACCTCTGATCTATAGTAACATTAACACACATTTCTAAACTTCCTTTTATCCCTGGAAAGATTTCATTTTTTGCAGATAACAGAATTACAACAAACATCTATGCCAGGGAAAGTGCTGACCATGACGGTGAGACCTGCCAGGAGACGCCATTAGGTAACAAGTGAAGGCTTGATGTCGTCGATGCGCTGGAGGCACATAAAAGAGGAAATAAAGAAGCAAAGATTAGAATCTCAATGACTTTTATACAAGCCAGATTTTCATGCGTAGACATCTCAGTCAGAGCAACTCCTCTAATGACTGATGCTGATTGTGGGGAATTTAGACTGGCCTCTGTGGTCTGATCAAACATTTAGCTGTGTTTTTATTACTGCTGTATGGGACACAGAAGGTTCATGTCCTAATAACAAAGCCACTGACTAATCTGAGATTCAACACCTAAAAATAGTTTCAAAAGTTAAAAAAAAAACATCTCTTAATACTTTTCACTGCTCTGTTTACTTTGACCTGTTGGGGGAGAAGCCATTTGATCTGCTTAAAAATAATGCAGACAATCAGGTTAATTTCTTAATGTCCAATATTCCAGAGCAAACCTTTGGGCAGATGGCTCCACATTTCCAATAAGCACCATATGATATAATGTGTGTGTCTGAGATAAACCGGAGCCTCTAAACGACCCAGTCACTGACCATAACATTTCCACAAGTTGGTATAATGTTGTTGTTGAAGAAAGATGGTTTTGGTCTCCAAATACATTTACTATTTCTGTGATTTATCAGTCAAAAACACCTAATTCCACAATATCTTTACTTTAAGTACACAGTGATTGACAAAACTGATTTAGCTTTATTTGTTTTTATTGGACTTTAAAGCATTTTTGTTTTTTCCTTTCACATCACCCAGGTCAAATATTATAAGCTCTGTTCTAAATGTAGATAAATGTCTATGTCTTGGCCACAAATTAATTGTATATTTTATGTTTACTTGCTAGGATGGCCATTTTTAAACAAGCTCTTTGACATTTATCTGACAAACAGACAATAAACCAAACACTAAAATTATACTTGAACAGAAAATGGGAGAAAGACGAACAGGATGTCATAGAAAAGAACTTGTTTCTCCCTGAAAAAAATCGAAATATTGGAGTTGCTGTGTCTATATTTAGGGATTTCATCGTTAAAGTAGGAATCTTATTACATAAATAGATCCTTCACAAACGTAATAAATTCAAATGAAGACGACAACATTTAAACTTATTGCATAATCTTTTTCTTTTATTGCATTACCTTTACTAATAGACATTATTTAATCGAGGCTAAAATGTTTTCAGATACGTCCTTACCTGCAAGCATTTTCAACCACATAAAGAATAATACTGTATGATGCTGCAGCACTGCTGCAAACAAGGAACACTGGGGCTTGTCTGCTAGACATTATCTTGGTCCTGAAGCGCTGCTCATGGGGATAAACTGCCAGGAGACAAGAGGATGACAACTAATGGACTTTCAGACAGAGATGCCCTTGGCTATATTTTTATTACTGTAGGTCATGGGAAAAGGGTGTTGGGACACTTTGGTTATCATAGTTGTAATAAAACCTGCAGTAATTCACATCTTACATCAGAATTAATCAAATCACATGTCAAAGTGGTTCTTTCTTGACAAAAAAGCCTAATTAATTTAAGTTTCATAACGTTTTTTATCGTGGCCTTAATATTTATCCTTTCATTGCTTCTTTCCATCTGGCACCAATTCCAGCACGTTTCACCTAAACCCATGCCAGCACTATTTCTCTATGATCCTATAATGCATATACTGACTCATATTTGATATATGGAGTTTCTTGGACCGGGGTGGCAGTGACTCAGAGCCGCTTGTCTTGCCTTCGAAGGGACAAGTCGAAAGGGAAACAACAACACTGCAAAAACTCAAAAACAAGAAAAAAATATACAAAAATTAGGTAAATGTTACTTAAAATAAGATAAATTATCTGCCAACAGAACAAGAAAATTTGGCTTGTCAAGATTTCCCAAAACAAGTAAAAACACTCTTAAAACAAGAGGAATTATCTGGCATAAAAACTAAGAATTATCTTACCTTTAAAAAAATAAGAAAATTCAATTTAAGATTTTTAATCTTACTTAGATTTCAGTTTTTGCAGTGAAGAACATGCAGTTTCTGGGACATTTTGCATCACTTTAAAACTTTGCGCAGAACCCTGTTGTACACAACATGATACTTGTTTTCAGCCCCCCCAGTGATAATATTACAATAATGCACTACAATTATAGTGCACCAAAAAATGGATGTTGATGAAAGCCGACAGAAGAAGCAGCTTTCCACACAAAATTCACTCCAAAGTCAAAATTAAATATTTAAATAAAAAGTTGATAAATAAAAAGTAAAATTCATTATTTATCTTTTTACATTTTATTAAAGGGCCAAAGACACAAAAGATGCTTTTATCCCCATTTTTTTTATGGCTGGGCTTTAAAGAGACATTACGTAACTTTTTTACCTTAAAACTCAACTTTCCAGACCTGTTCAATGACACAGCGACATCTATCGTGTATTTCTGGAGCCGCTGAGAAACTGCTATACCAGTTTTACATCCGGGACACGGTGTGACGGATGGAAAGTTATTAGATTCTTAGGCACATCATATATAACAGCCAAAATGGAGCCAAGTCTCTCAAGTTCATGTTGGAGGAACTTTGGAGCAAATATTGCTAATCATGCTTATATATTTTGGATTTGCCAAAAAGCTCAGATTGATGTGGAAAAAGTATATAAAGCCCTTAAAATCATCCTCAAACAAGACATCCCACAATCCCCAACAGCATCACTGGTTCAGTCCCCAAAGGCTTTCACAAGAGGCAGAGAACTTCATATTGTTCACAGCAACCTTAAAACAAGCAACAATTAGGTTGTTGAAGATCCTCCCAAATATAATACATGGATTAATCATATGGAGTAAATCCCATATTTATGCAGGCTCCTGAATTCATCCCATGCAAGTGCTGCATGTCATCTAAAGATCCAGGTCTGTATCAGAGTTTAGTTGCTCCTTTTCCCTTTCAGTGGGTTTATATGTGTTTCAGTGTGGACATGTACGCCTTGCAGACTCTAGTTGTACTTTTGTCATCAAAGCAGTTTCTATTTGTCGTGCCTTCATATAAAATGTATAAAATCTTTGCAAAGTTTAAACAAAGATAGAAGATTATCTCTTACATATAACATATCTTACAATTTATATATACAAAAATATTTTAACCGCCATACATATAGTCTTTGTTGTGTTATGTGATTATTTGTGAGGTTGATTTGATTTGCAGTAGCATCATGGGACCAAAGAAACGTTCCCTGCTGCTGCTTGTTGTGTTCACCTGTTCCCGAAGCACGAGGCAGAAGAGTCTTATCATGTTGGAAGATGATGCACGCTGTCAATGCGAAGATTTATATTTATTTTTTTATTGTTTTAGCTATATTCTCTCTTGGTTATGTGCAGCAAGCGAGGTATGTTTTCTTACATCTTTATTTGTGTACATTCATCGAGCAACTTGGTGAACAGTCGTGTTTTATTTGTTTTTCTGCACGTCAACATTTCAACAGTGAATGTCTTTATGCCTACTAGAATGTACTTAAACAAATCCATCAGTGAAGATTATATACTGAACAGAAAACTATAAGTTATTTATGAAAAATAGATTGATAGATGGGCTTTTTCAGTTCTGCTGTGGATTTTTCAGCGCCACACAACCATCTGGTCGCAAACATGCTGGAAAGGTGATTCATGAAAAAGGCCATCTGCCCCTCCAGCTCTTTAGTCAGACGGTATATTACTGCTATTTCGGAAATTGGTGCTAAGCATGACAGATTCCTTAGCAAAGTGTGAGTTTCCCACCACCTCTTCGTTTCAAACCATGATGACAATTCTGACAGCCGTCATGTCCGCAGCAAAGTGACAAACCAGCAGAGCACATCAAAGAGGATTTCAAGTACGCTGAAAATTCCTTGTGCTGAGTCCCACTGAAGCAGTGCTGCTAAGTACATTCACTCCTGTACTGTAATCAAATGCAGCCTTGAGGTATCTTCACTTTACTTGAACATAATCTTTCATACTCATTTTTACTTAACTATATTTAGTAGACAACTGCATTCTTTTAACATTAATGAATAAAAGAGACATTTCCTTTTTTTTCCACAAGCTGACAGTTTCCTGAGGTTTTAATGATATGTCACAGATAGAGGATCACATTTTTCTACATGCATTTAAAGTTCTTTTCATGACAGACAGCTTAAATCATGACAGAAATCTTAAATTTAGACACAAAGAACACAATAATTCCCCCAAACTCCTTATTACTGTATGTTCATGTACAGTACCAACCGCAAGAGCTCACACTAGCACACACAGCAAAACAAGCTCGCACTTACACACAAAACTTATAAAAAACAGATCTCTTTTAGACAAAAATGCATAGGGAAATGTCACAGGATCTGATGTAACTTTGAGAAGTTAAAATATCTTTTCTGTTCCCTAAATTATGAAAAATAAAGACTAATAACTTTGATTATTGGATAAATAAATTACTTTGTTTCTGCAAGTTGGGTGATATTTTTTCTATTCAGTTTAGTTACTGTCATATTCATTTAGCTTAATATTCCACATTTAAGACCCCAGTCCCACATGACCCTTACATATTTCCATGTTAAACCATGAAGACATAGTAAAGCATAAAAAGGACTGATGTTACATAACCAAAAGCTGCTGCAGTTTTTAATCACAGTAACTGAGATTCTACAGTCAGATTTCATTAACAGGGTCTTATTCAGTCTAAATTATGCTCATTATATGTTCACAGTTTTGTTTTGAGTGTTTTGATACTCTTTAATTATGAACATTGCTGAAAAATCACACATAATTGAATCTTCCTCTTCAACCCCTTTTGTTGTGGCACAAATGTTAAACTGAATTGAATCCGACATTTAATTGTTAATCTGCATAAGATATGAACAACAACAAAGTCGTTTTAATTTTTTAGAGAACATTTTTGTCTTTCAAAAGCAACATTCATTAGAAACCTGCCGTTAACTTTTATCTGGTTCTGTCTTTTACGTACTTTGGAAAAACATGGGAAATAAACTACACTGTAGTGACTCATTGTTTCTGAGTATAATCAGACTAAGCCAGCTGAATGTAGGAAAAGGAAATTTAGCTACTTTTAGCAGTTAAAATGAACTTTACATCAGCTCTGGAACAGCTGCAATAAAGAAATAAAATCATGTCAATCAATAGGAAAATCTAAACAAATAATAAAAGATGAGATAATTAATTAATTAATTAAGTTATGAGGCAAATAAGGTTATTTTTTTAAAGCAATGTATGTTGAATTTTATGATTTATTGTGTGTATTACAACTGTTTACTGTTTAAGTTTCACTGTAATGGAATTTAATGTGTATTACAGTATTTTTCATTCTGTAAAAATTTCATGGTGTCATTGATAAGGGGGTTTTGAACTAGATAAGGGCCCAACTTCTTATGAAACCCTTTTTCAAACTTAAAGGCAGAGTATGTAAGATTTCAAGGCGATTCTTTCCACCACCAGGTGGCAAACACCAGGTCGTGAGCAAAATCACAAAAAAAACTGCTACCTCCAAAAAACGACCACAGGTTGGCAGTAATGAACAAAACTCACCCCTCACCCCTCCTCCTTGCCAGCTCCAGTGAGGGCAGGAATCGCTTGTGAGCTGTAGCTCAGAGCCGCACTGCAATAAATGGGCTTATACTCCCCCTACTGGTGGAAAAAAAGTACTTTTTTTTTTACTGGTCAGAAAACATTCAAGAAGGGTCCTTGTCATTAATTAAACTTGTAATTTAATAACGCATCAAATATGGACAGACTGGAACCTACATGTTTAAAAAACTGTCTAATTATGATTGTAGTTATTTTTTTAGTTTATTCATTTTGAAAATATTGAAAATCTTACAGGGCTGAACGGTGGCGCAGTGGTTAGCACTGTGGCCTCACAGCAAGAAGGTCACTGGTTCAATCCTTGGCTGGTTTGGTCAGTGGCCTTTCTGTGTGGAGTTTGCATGTTCTCCCCATGTATGCGTGGATTCTCTCCGGGTACTCTGGCTTCCTCCCACCATCCAAAGATAGGTTAATTGGTCACTCTAAATTGCCCCTAGGAGTGAGTGTGAGTGTGGTTGTTCGTCTCTCTGTGTGTGGCCCTGCGATGGACTGGCGAGCTGTCCAGGGTGTACCCAGCCCAAAGCTGGCTGGGATAGGCTCCAGCTTCCCCGCGACCCTGAATTGGAATAAGCGGTTCGGAAAATGAATGAATGAAAATCTTACATACGCCACCTTTAACATAAGATAAATTATGTGCCAACATAACCAGAACAAGAACATACTCTACGTTAAAGAAACTTTTTATTTGTTGTTTGTTGTAACTTTGGTGACTCCGAAGAGACCAGAAGCTTGTTTGGTAAGGGACAAGTGTAGCATCTTGCATAAAGCTTCCTGTAAGGTATGTCGTCTAAACATACCAGATTATCTTTTTGCACAAACCAACCAATGAGATAACACAAAGCAAGCTGAGGAATCTGAACATATTTTCATCATCCCATAGTTTGATGTGTATAAGCACAGAGCAAGGGAGGTCTATTCCCCTCTGTTAACAACTCCTTTTTTGTCTAAGTGAAGCAACAGGCAGATGAGCTCCATGTTGTCCCAGCCTGAAAGGTTAAATGATATTTTGATGATTGTTTTAAAAAGACAATTATTTCCTGACCAATAAAACTGAATGTTTCCAGCAACACTTACACAGTCTGTACGCTAGATGCTACTGTGAGGACTGTTGGAGTGTAGGATTTCTTCAGCTGGAACGTTTCACTGCATTAAAGATGCAGGAAAAAGACTAATCTGGACAATGTTAGATGCATGTAGGTCAGTATCCTAATATGAAATCTATGCGATGATAGTCACTATAAAAGAGAATAAAACTGTTGGCTGAAAACTAACAGAAAAAGAGAAAAGGAGGGGTGAGAGAATAATAGAAATATGACTTTGGGATGGAAACAGGAACAGGCAGACGGGGAGGGAAAGGTGTTGCTGGCAATGTCTGCATTCACTGAGCTCTAATTAAAGTAATGTAAAATAGGGGAGAGGTGCGTTTGTGTGCAAGTGTTTGTGGGTGATCAGGTGGAAACGAGGTCACCCTCTCCTTCCTGAGATATTTACAATCCAGCATGAATGCTCTCACCAAAAAAAAAAAAAAAAACAAAAAAAAACAGGGTGATGGCATTGTCCCAGGAAAAGAAAAAAAAAAAGAAAAGAAAAAACATCTTTCTTATTTGGGGCCTGCTGACTTGACAAAATGAAAAAGTCAGCGTCTGCCCCTTTCCAATGTCAGAGAGCAGCAGAGCCCGGATTCATCATTATCTAAGCAGAGGAGATAATAAGAAGCCTCACCTGCCCTTTTCCCATCTTCCAGATCATTATCATAATTCAGTATTAATCAGTGCCACCTCAGCTTCTCAGCAGGAGAGATCTAAAACTGACCCCAAAACTTTGACTTTGCTTCCTCCTGCTTCCACAGACGGAGATGTGAAAGGTTCAGGGATGGAGTAGGTGCTGAAATATCCCAGCGATTGTGATCCTACTCCCAGTTTAGAAAGGGAAGCCTTTGATGTGGTGAAGGAGTTGTGTTCTAATGAGGCTCGTTACACAGCGACGTGTCCCTGCCAGACTAGAGGAGGCATCACAGAGCTTCAGCCAGGCGGCTAAAACACTCCTGCTGTTCTCAGTTTGTTCAGCCAGGCTCTATCACAGCCAGCCCAGTGCTACACTTTGTGGCTGTACATCCACAGTTTCAATTATTCATTGGACCACTGCACCCTGCAAACTGAGATGAGATGCGCATCAGCTGTTGTGTTGCTAACTTTTAACACTTTTTACAACATTTAACCTATTTGGAAGTGCATATCTGACTTTCTGGCTTAAAACTCTTTAAACACATTATTAATGTTGAACTGCATTGAACCGTTGTAGTTTACAGCGTGCAGTCTAACTAACAAAGTACCTTGCCTCAGAAAAGAGTAACAATTTAAAAGGTGAATCATTTCTTGTGTGTAGACAAATTATAGCTTTGATGTTAAGTCAATGTTCAGAAGCCAAGATCAGACTTAAAGTTTCTAAAAGATAATAAATGATTGTATTTGCTGTATTGTTTCAATAGGACAGTTCATGGTACTTATATAGTTTAATATGAACATTTTTAAACCGTTAAAAAGTGCCCTTAATTGCTACATTTACATGAGACTTTTAATTCCTATTTAATTCCAAATAAAAGTTAATTCTGCTTTAAACTGATGAAAAATAACCATGCAAACTTCTATTCAGAATTAAATGTAATTCTGATGCTGGTTTATTCAGATTTTAATTTTGAACAATTTATTTCCTCTGTCATGTAAACCTTCATTTTGCTCTAAGTTAATTCTAGTCATGCTGAGCATGCTCGTTACCTTGTCCTGTCCCGATGACGCTCGTTGTTTTGCCTCCCGTGTTCGTTGGTCTGTCTTTCTTCTCCTTCTCAGTTGCTGCAAAAAGTGAAGTAGTATGCTCGTGTTGAGCTGTTACTTCAAAATTATAATGAAAATAGTGGCTCTGGTATATGTTATACATCATGTGCACCCTTTGTCCAATCAGAACCCGCCGCTCTAAAGAGGAATTAAGTAAGGACGTGTTTCTCTGTATTTCAGACCACGCCTTCCTGGCGCGGCCCGGAGTTACATGACCTTTTTTGTCCTTATGATCCTATTGTATCTCTGTTCTTATCTATTGTAAGGCAGCGCTGGTATAATAGCTGCATGGCCTAAGCTTAAGCTGGGTTCTGTATTGCTCTTTTGTCATGAATGTTACATGTTTGTATGTCTGACCTTGGATGAACTGGATTGAACTCTGAATTTCCCCTCGGGGAGGAATAAAGTATCTTTGATTTGATTTGATTCATGTAAACCTCCATTCAGAATTATAATTTTCGTGTAAACTCATAGGAGAATACGTTAATTCCCAATTTTTTCATTCCATTTTTTTAATTACGAATTAAAAAATATCTTGTACTGTAGCCAATGTTGAAAGTAGAATTGTCATTTTTTCCTAGTTTCAAATTTTAACACCATTTCCGGATCTTAAATATGCATAGGATACATAGAAATACCATAAAATCCAACAAATCCCTCTGAAACGTCTTTACAGTTCTGCATTATTCCATTACTTCCCCAGGCAGCTAGGCAGACAAACAGGCAGTTACAACGTTGCTCCTTCTTCGTTTATTTCCGATGGAACGTCCTCAGTGAGGTAAAAATCACCCAACGTCCTAAAGTCCTACAGCTACAGGCAACATTTGTGCATGTGAAATTCCACGCTGGTTCACATGTGCATGAGGCCTGTGATGTCACACAGGAAAGTTGAAAAACATTGGACTTTGTTCTGCTGTCCCATGGCGTTACAGTCAGTGAGGGTTACATTGACTGATCAAAGGAGGCCATTAATTTATCTGGAAGACCCTCGAAGTCAAATGATGTCAAAATTCACTCTAATATTATAACCAAACAAATTTCCTGGGGCGTAGCTGTTCCGAGAGGGTAACGCTGCCGCCATGGCTATTGTTTGTCACACCTCATGTGTCAATACCATAAACATTTCATCCAAATCATATAAGTCAAGTTAACACCACATCAAATTGAACAAATAAGCCAGCTAACATGCTAATGCTAACAGGCTAACATCGTAATACAAATGGAAAACAGGATAATTCTAATAATTGTTGCGAGTTAAAAAATGGCAGCGTTTTCACATGGACCACAAACAATCTTCAACCTGAATGTTCTGACAATTATATTACTCTGAATAAACTTCAAAGTTGTGTTCAGCATGAAAAACAGAAGGTGAATAACTGGAAACAATTGACAAGCAGGATACTTGACTTTTTACTTCCTGTTTCTGGTGATGTCACAGGCTAGCATTGGATTAAACACAGAGGTGGCAATTCCTGCTCCAGAAAGTAAAAGTCCTGCCGTGTTTTTGGGTCTACCTGTACATTTAGAACAGATGTTTTCACCAATAGGCTCATTTACCTGGTAAATAAACTCTGCTCATTAAATGCAGCTCGTTTGGTGCCGGACAAGACTTTTACTTTCTGGACCAGGAATTGCCACCTCTGATTAAACAACACAACACTGCCAACAAATGCTCCAGTCACATTACACGAGCCTGAACACTTTTTAAACTCCTGTTTGTTGGCCAGTAGGTGGACGGGAGTGACCGTCTTTACCTCCTCTTTAATGGGGTGTAAATCTCTTTCAGGAGTGATGCAACTTTGTGGTTCCATGCAAACCAAATCTGACTATTTCATTCTCAAATACTCACCATCATCTGCTGTTCTCCAGACAACTGATCATGAGTAGTCTTTGAGTTTTTCTTTCTTTCTTTTTTTCTTTTCTACAAATAATTCAGAAAAGTGGCTCAGGTTTCTTTTCTTTTCTTTCTTTTTAAATCTTATCAGTATTGTGAACTTGTGCTCTCCAGCATCAAGGCACACAGTACACAGAAGGATGGTCTGGCTGCTGTATTGTTCCAAACAAATCTGCTTTGGCGATGGGAGGAGGATTCGTGGAGATAAAGGAAATGAAACTTTGCAGGTATAAGACTTATCATGATACTTATGTATTCTTTTTTTTGTAATTTGTTTATTGCTAAATCAAAGATTAATGCTGGAACTGACCAGCAAAAGGAGGAGCAGCAGAGAGATGCAGAGTGAAGAGAAGGACAAGGACACAAATATGACGCTGAGCGATGCAAAACAACAACAGTACAGTCAAACCTATATTAAATAAATAAATATACTATTTGCTCTCAGAACGTTAGGTAGTGGCCAACGATACAGAATTGGTTCTTTTTTACTGTGAATGAACTTTTTTGAGGGTTTTCTAAGGTGCTGGTGTTAATATTGTCTTTCACTAGAGTTTATGAGCTTCTCTTGTTAACTGTTGGTTTCAGTGTTGCACACATGCATGATTTTCAATAAGGCATTTATTATCAATTAGGCAATCTAACTTTCTAACCTTTGATCAGAAAAGAACGGTTATAATACAACTAACTAATCGAACTAAACATAAGACAAAGTTTTGGGGCTAACTAGTTCCTTTTAAAATAAATATTAGAGTATAAATATGCTAAAAAAAAAATAAAAAAAAACCCAAAAGAGTTTGCTGCTTCTGAGGTGCAGCAAAGGCAGCATGAGATCACTCAGAAGAGAAAGTCTTTAAATCAAGTAATTTTATGATAGTAGTACACATTTCCCTTCATTGCCACACCAGAGATGCAAATTTAATGATAAATTGATTATGATGTTGTTCATATGCTAAGCAGGATATGTTTTATGTTTACTTATATTATGATAATTTATTTATATTTAATCCTATGCAGAAATAACCCAGCACCATCTAATCTAAACCTCTGTTTCCGTGGCCTAATCTCTAAATTTTGTCGTTAATGTGAAATAAGGAGCTTAATCGGACATGGGAAAGCCATGCATGGCTATTTATTCCCAGCCACACAATATTCAGTGGACACATCAACACTATCAACAACCTGCTCTTCTCAGCCTGCATGCAGTAATGTGATCCTGTACTGAAAACAAACCACACACTGTGATGTATGCCGATGCAATTAGATGGTAAAACATATAAAAAACCTCAGAACGCCTTTGCCCACCCAGTGAGAAGAAAGTATGTAGCAAACTGCCACCAGCCTGCGCATCAACCTGCAGTTTACCTCTGCTGATCTTTTGTGTCTGAATTCTGCACTCTCTTTTCCAGCATTGATTGGTTCTGGCAGTAAGTCTATTTCAGCTGAACTTACTCGTTCTCTGCTTATTTTACAACATCAACCCCCCCATCCAGACTCCCGAGGCTAGTTCACAATATTTTCAACAAGAGAAACTGAAGTAATAATACCGTATTACTCCAGAAGAAGAAAAAAACAAAAAACCTTTCTGCTGTGGGAGATTTCACTGCATTAAGCTCAGATGTCCCAAAATAGATATCAGAAGAATTTTGGCATCCCTTCTGATATTGGGGAACCTGGGACATTGTGTGTAATGTCTTACCCAGGGCAACGTCCTCGCTCTGGGCCTTCTGAATTATTTAGTTAATATCATCCATGCCTTTGCCCCCGAGTCTTGTCTCATCCTTACCAGGCCAACACTGACAGCAAATCTGTAGAAATTGGTGGTATTAGATCTTATGTAACTTCCTGCTCTCAAAACATCACAAAGAAAATAAAATAAAATGAAATAAAAAAAGAAAAAAGAAAAGAAAATAATCAAAGATCTCAATCTCAATCTGAATATTTTAGTGCTATTTGCTTATTGGTCCGCGGTGCTGTACTTAGATAACTAAAACAAATGTTAATCAATACATGAATCATAGATTAATTCCAGTTCCCATCTGGATTTTAACACAAAAACAAGGACATTTGTGTTGGGTTGATTATTCTTCTAACACCACTTGGGGATGTATTTTACATCGCTGGAAAGCCTGATTAGTGACCTTTACAACAAAGTGTGACTTGTAAACTTTCATGCTTGTGTGTAATGAAGAACACAGCTTTGTCGTCTTGCTTGTTCTAAAGAAACCATGACAACCATGCTGACCTTAAACAACCCTGAGGAATGGGAAGCAATCCTACATCAAAATAAAACCAGGCTGGTAACCAGTATGAGGAGGAAGTACCAAGCTGTTGTGGTTGTGTATGAATGTTTCATTTGCTACTGAGGGCTCTGACAGTGGAAAATAGATATAGTGTAAAAAATGTGTGTTCTGTTTTATTCCTGTGAGAGAGAACCCACGCGTGCACAGAGAGAACATGCAAAGTCTGCGCAGGACGGCCCCTGTTTAAACACCATCCAGCCGAGGCTTGAACCAGCGACCTTCTTGTAGTGAGGAGCAGTGCTAACCATCACCCCACTGTGTCTGTGTGGGTTTCTCTCCAGGTATTCTATCGTGCTCCCGCTGTCCAAGAACACACACCTCAAATTAACTCTAAATTCTCCGTAGGACTGAGTGCCTTTTTGTGCTTGTGTGCAGGCATCCCACATGTACCCTGCCTATCGTTCCCTTATGTTTGGAACGTTCCGGCTTTCCTGCAACCCTGAATTGGAATGAGTATTACAGAAAACAGGTGGATGGTCTGAAAATGTGAGACAGTGCAATCAGCAATCATTCAGAAACTCAAAACACGAATGGCCACCAACAGGGGAATATTCCAGCGGTTTCTGGCATCTGTTGATTCCAAAGAAGCACATTATTTACTAGATATTCCTCATTGTAAAGGGGACTAATCAGGTTTTAACACTATGTATAATACAAAACAGTTGGTGTTCTCAAGGACGGGAGAAATAATTGCACAAAAAACACAAATTCTCTTAAATTCTGTGCTAAGTTTATTTGGGTTATTTCCATGAACCAACTCAAAGAGGAAGTAAATAAAAGCCATATTTGTCAACTGGTTTCAGTCCAGTTTAACCCTTTAAAGGGCACTCAATGAAATACCTTGAAATTAGAAATATTAACCTAAATTGTCCTTACGGTATGTACCAAGTCCTCCATTCTGGTTTTACATTAACAAAAAAAAGTAGTTTCATCCTGAATATAAAATAAAACAAAGTGTTTAAAAATAGTCACTTGCTCCATAAAGGGTTAACACAATTATAATCCAATACATTATATAATTCAGATATTCCAATATATTCTACTCATATGTATTCATCCCCTTTCATTAAAGAAAAGGCTGAATTTACAACAGTCACTTAAATAACTGGAGACTTGAAAAAGGAACAATAACTAAACATTTGCAAAAATATAATTTAGAAATGTAAGACACTGTTTTTTAATTTAATTGAGCTAAAGAAAGAAAGAAAAAAACAAACAAACAAATTTGTCCTGGACAAATTAAAGCACTTTTCTGTTGAACAGTGGGACAAAATACCTGTCAACAGGTGCAGAAGTCTGACTGAGAGGAACAGAAAACACCTGACTGGAGCGGAAACATTAAAGGATTGTTCAACTAAATATTAGTTTATGAGTGATGTCATATGTAATAAGTTATCTTATTTGTTTGCTTTTCAAAAAAAAATATTTCTATTGAACCTGAATTAGAAAATAATGTCATGATTTTCATAAAATTTTTATTTATTATTACTTTAGTCAATTTCAGCTTATTTTACAGGCAGCTGTTTTTTTTTTCCTTCTTTAATGAAAGGGTATGAATAAATATGAACACAACTGGACATTATTTGTCTTCATGTGACACCAGTTCTTAAAACGTTGCATTGAATTACATCATATTGATTTTATCAAACTTTCTTTTTCATTCTGCTGACCTGAATGTGCATGACGGGGTGTTTGACAATGGAGAGTAAAAAAAAAAAAAAAAAAAAAAGAAAAAACACTTTGAATGGGAGGAGAGCTACAGCAGGACGACACTGTGGATGAGAAGGCATTTCCCTCAACCAGCTGGAGGGTAAGAGGACAGGACAGCGACACAAACAAACAAACCCCCAGGCCAGAGATACCTGCTGCTGAAGAGAACAAAGACAAGGATGACATCCATTATTTGCATGGTGTTATATTTCTTCATATCACAACACTTAAGATTGATAGAGCCAAATTTCTTATTAAATTTCTATGAGACATCTGCTGCCTAATGCATGAAAGAGAACCTGTCAAAAAGTGATCTGTAATTTAGCGAGACATAATGAAACATGATATGCAGCAATGTGACATGTTCAATTACTCACATTATTAGACCTGTGGGCTGTGCAGTAGATCCATGTCTGGATAGGAGTGTGGCAGCCTGAACTGCAGTTTTATCAGGGCAAGTCCTAGACTAATATTTTACTTCTCGGCTCTGCACCTTCCTTCTTTCTTTATACCTGACTAAGTACTCTGAGCTCTGTGTCAACATATATCACCAGCTTGTGTTTGAGCTTAGCAAGCTTGTACTGTTACACAGCTAACAAGACATATTTCTCAGATGTGTGAAGCTTAATTTCATTGTCCAGTAAATTCTCAGGGGACAGAAATTATGCTGCTGAGGGATTCAATTGTAATAATATGTGTGAAGTCATATCTGTCATGTTCTGGGTTTTTGGTCTTGGTTTCTTGTTTTTTTTCTTAGTTCAAGTTTCCTGTTTTAGTTTCTAGTTTTCCTAGTTACTTTATGTCTAGTTTCCTGTTTTGTATTCCTGTGCTTTAGCTCATTACATCTGTGTCTTGTTATGTGTGTGTGTGTATATATGTATATATATATATATATATATATATATATACTCCTTGGTTTCTGTTCCCTGTTACTGGATCATTGTGTTAATTTAGCCGTAGTCTCTTGTGTTAGCTTGTATTAGTTCTGTTCCCCCTGTTAGTCCTGTTTCCTCGCTTTCTGTATTAAATACTTTTACTTCTGCAACTCCAGCTCGCTGCTCCTGCTTTTGGGTTCACACCACCTCCACCATTATGACAATATGTATCTCTGAAAGTGTTTTATTTTGTTGTCTAGAGGTTGTGGTAGTCACTGGGAAATGGTATGTGACATCATGTTACCTTGGATCCTTTACACCTGGGATAAACTCAAATTTGCAACATGCCATTACAGGAAGTTACCCATCCCATAGAATCAAACATTTGTGCTTTACTCATGTCACAAGCTGTGGTTCATGATGCTCACAGTAACAGCTCAGTGTGGGTGTCAACAGCACATGTGTGCAATGAGATGCTATAGTGTGGGTGGGAATGTCCAGTGACAAACGGTTAACAGTGAAGCTCCATTTGCTGCAAGTAATTAAGTGTACTAGAGCAGTATGTTTCAGTCAGAGCGCTCTCAGTTTGGAGAATGAGGAAGGACTTGTGATCAGGGGAGCTAAGCTAAAATAGATTCAGGATAGGAACAGGGCATGGTTGGACATTTTGTAATGTTTACAAAAGTCAAAATTAAAAAATGGTTTTAGAAAAAGAATTTTTGAAAGATGATATTATCCGCCTACATATATTATCTTTTGACATTGCCAATAAAATGGAATATCAGAAATATTATATATATGTATATATATGTATATATATATATATATATATATATATATATATATATATATATATATATATATATATGTATATATATATATATATATATATATATATATATATATATATATATATATATATATATATATATATATATATATATATATATATATATATATATGTATATATATATATATATATATATGTATATACATATGTGTATATGTATGTATAAAATATAATATAATATAACATGAGTAATTATCAATATATGTGGAGTGATTGATAATCACTCCCTGCATATCAGCATCAGAAACTAAGAGCTGGACAAAATTAGTATATCAGATATCCGTAAAAATATCCAACCACCTTAATTATTTGTCTGATGTTAAAAAAGCCTAATTTTTGCATCACTTATTTCCATTTTCTTAATATCTGCATATACAAATTGCAACTGGTTTCCAGTCCATGTAACTGACACACAAACTGCTGTAAAATCTGAAGTTTAAAGTATCCATCCAGCCATCATTTCATTCATCTTCTTGCCTCCTTTCTACGGTCGGGTCACTGTGGGTTAGCACGCATAGACCTCCTTCTGCCCGGCCACATTTACAGCTGACTGGGATCAGCATCCCAAAGAGTTGCCAGACCAACTAAAGAAAATATAGTCCCTCCAGTGTGCCCAGAATTTTACCTTTATGTTTTTTTTTTAAGGAGAAAACATACTTGGTGTGGTCCTATTCTGAGCAAACGTTCCCTTGAAAATCCCTACCCAACTATCCAAATGGAGAGTTATATATATATATATATATATATATATATATATATATATATATATATATATATATATATATATATATATATATATATATGTATATATATATATATATATATATATATCACACATGATGATGTCATATTCTGATAATACAGAATTAGCTAAAAACTTTTACATCATGGTGAAGGTATTATTGGACCAAATGTAACAAAATCATGGAGAAGACCTCACATTAACTAGAGTTTCAATTTGACATTATTAGCTTAGTGATTTAACAGTTTCTATTGATAATTGGTTGTTTACTTTATTCTGAAACGAGACGATACTCTGACCCACTGGTAAACAATACTTCTTATTAATGTCTCAATAGGTTCCTAAAAGTTAGCATGAAAGTCGTCCTGAGTTCATAAAGGGGTTCTTGTAAGTAGCCGTACACAGTCTGTTACATGATGCATCTCTTTATGCTGTGTTGCACCCAAAGCATACAAACTCTACTAAGTTGGATCAGTTTCACTGATACAACATGTTCCAGTTGTGTTTTTTTACCTTAACTTGTGTACACTGTACCCATTTCACAACTTCACATCAACAACGTGTGAAGAAAAGCAATAATACTGGGACATTTAGGTTGTAGTGAGAACTCTACTGGAGATCAAAGCAGTGACCTGTAGACACGAAAACACACACAAACACACACACACACGTTTCTTTTTCTGCAACATGACAATAAATGAAACACATTCTTTGCCAGCTTTGAGTACTGACATGTGCCAGACTGCATTTGCTTTTGCAATAAAGCAGCACTAACCAACATACTTTGCAGGAGAATATTTTTCACCAAATGCTAATATATTATCTGTGCTTTGCAGAAACACTGCTTCCAGCTCTCAAGGAAATGTGGCCCCTGGAAAATAGCACTTCTCTGACAAAATAATCCTCCCCCCCAAACTGATGAATCAAGCTCACAGAGAATCAAATGATTTGACCCAATTTCAGCTTGGCCTCTGCCAGTTACCATTTGCAGCATTTTGTTTGCTCTCTTCATGCATTGTGTATTGTGATTAACATGCTGTTGGATGAAAAGGCACCGAGCTGCGAGTGGGTCTGGCCATTAATGTTAAATGAGATTGCTGCACAAACAACAATGCAGATGTAACAAAATACAAACATCCAGAAAAATTTGGAAAAAAATTCTGTGCATCTGTTTATTATCTCTGCATCTTCCTGCTGTTGTCTGTCAGTATGGAAACATAGCATCATGTCTGCAATATGCTGTTCCTGACATTTTCTTAATGCTGTAAATCGCATGAACAAACTCAGCTGGAAACTGAGAGGTGATGATCGCGATGGAAGTGAGAGGTTACAAAGGACAAAATTTACCAGCAGGCTGATGATTACCCCCACTACCAACCCTGTAACACTTACACACACACCTCATTAAATCCCTCCCACACCTCCCATCTGTACTGAGAACACAGAGATGGATGCCAGCTCCATGTATGTTTGAATGTGTGTGAATCTGTGCGCAATGTTTGAGTGAATGTACACAGTATGTGTGTGGTAAAGCAGATCTGTAGATGAGTCAAGATGTTGCAGGAAATGCATGAGGAGGTTCCAGCTTCAGTCAGAAATACAGTTTTTATTAAAAATAAAACCACATGCTGGGAACACAGATATGGCAGAAGAGAAAAGTAATCAACTTGAGTTTCTGGTTGTGTTGGAGGGGCAGAATCTGGTGAGAGTTTTGGCTCGTTGCTGTTTTAGGTTAAATAACAATGAAAAGATGAAGGCTGTTCATGCATTTGATCTGAATCATTACAGATGGTTCCTCCTGTCAAGCATTACAGAACCAGACGATAAAATGTATTTTTTAATGGAAAAGGTTAAGCGGTAGGATCAGACAACGTATTCGGAACAAAGTCTAAAATAGTTCAGGTTGTGTGTGATGTTGTACACACACACACACACACACACACACACACACACACACTGTTGTTAAATGAGCTTTCTCACCTCCTGTTCTGGAAACTAGAGAAGCGCTTGAAGAGTAGACCTCCATGTAGACCTCCATGTGGACCTCCATGTAGACCTCCATGTAGACCTCCATGTGGACCTGCATGTAGACCTCCATGTAGACCTGCATGTAGACCTCCATATAGACCTCCATGTAAACCTCCATGTAGACCTCCACGTGGACCTCCATGTAGACCTCCATGTGGACCTCCATGTAGACCTCCATGTAGACCTCCATGTGGACCTGCATGTAGACCTCCATGTAGACCTGCATGTAGACCTCCATATAGACCTCCATGTAAACCTCCATGTAGACCTCCACATGGACCTCCATGTAGACCTCCATGTAGACCTCCATGTGGACCTCCATGTAGACCTCCATGTAGACCTCCATGTGGACCTGCATGTAGACCTCCATGTAGACCTGCATGTAGACCTCCATATAGACCTCCATGTAAACCTCCATGTAGACCTCCACGTGGACCTCCATGTAGACCTCCATGTAGACCTCCATGTAGACCTCCACGTGGACCTCCACGTGGACCTCCATGTAGACCTCCATGTAGACCTCCATGTAGACCTCCATGTGGACCTCCATGTAGACCTCCATGTAGACCTCCATGTAGACCTCCATGTGGACCTCCATGTAGACCTCCATGTAGACCTCCATGTGGACCTCTAGAAGCAGCTCATTTTCACTCATGTTGTGATTAAAACACTGTTATTGTCCTACATTCATAATATATGGATACACTGTTAGATTCCTTGAATATCAAAACATATATTTAGCATCTGAAATAACAATGACAGTAATAGTTAAATAGTTATTAAAAACGTAGCAACTCTGTGATGGTTCTTTCTCTTTTTTTATTCCTACAGGAAAACAGATAAGTAACACCAGTATATTTACAAATTAGCAATATGACTGTAGACTGGAAATAACAAATGGATACGCTAGGCCTAGCTTTTCTGTCTATATGTGTAAAATTAACATTTATTTAGAGAGGTTTTTTTTTTTTTTATCTTGCCAATTGATTCTTGGTTAATTCAGGATTTTTTGTAGTTTTCATAAAATGAAAATATGATGAACAGCTCAAGTCTCTCCATATTTTTATGTAAACCAAAAAAATAGTGTAATATTTTTTATTATCTATATTATACTATATATATATTATTATTATATCTATATCTATACTCAACATAAAACTACATTAACTATAACATAATTATATTCCTTACGAGAGGGTTTTGCTACCTCTCATATGTTTTTTTTATTCCAATTTGGATATCCAAGTGTGATGTTGCATATTAATAATGTTCTGTAAAAATAATGGTGTGCAATTTATCTGTGGTAGTGAAGAATCCGTTAACAATTCCTTCCTGATCAATCCCAACATTTAAAGAAATCTAAGTTAGACCAAGACCCTTTCTCAGAAAAACAAGCACAAAAATCTTTGCAGTGTTTTTTATGTGAAGTTGCTCTAAAAGTTGACAAACAGGGAGACAAATAACCGTTGGCATAAACAGTATGAGAGGAGGAATAAGGTGGAAGAATCAGACACATGTGGACAAGGAGGTAACATGGTCACCTGTTGACTAACTAGCTTCCCCCTGATTTAACAGCAAAGTAGGGATAAAAATGAAGGCTCAAGATTAAAACAAGTAAAATTTACTCCACAAATCCACAGACAAAGAAGACTTGATGGTTTACAGAATAATTGAGGAGAAGTGGATGCTAATTAAAAATCATTGGCTGTAAAGGTCACTATAATTCAGATATTTGTAATGGTCATAAAATAAAGTAAAATAAAAAGAAATATAGTAGCATAACGTCAAAAATAATATTTCACAGTATGATAAATTTAATTGTTTCCACTACGGGCTTTGAAAAGTGTTTTTCTTTATATTTTCAGTCACTTTCATATTCTGATTCATTCTCTTTGTTTTAAGACCAAAACAGAAAGAAAGAAAGCAAATAAAAGCAACTTCACTTGCAAACTTTATGCCTCTGAACTTTATTTACTTTCCCACTGGTGCAATATTCTTAATACTTATTGTTCCTTTCGGCTATATTTGTCAGTGCACACTCTATACTTTCAACAAATTGACTTAATCAGTCTGTGTCTATTTACCAGTTCAATATTTCTTTTCTCTGCCATCCGGAATGTGCGCTTGTACTGTTGGGGTTTTTTTACAGCTGTAATTTTCTTTGACTGCTGTGACATTGGATTTATCGGTCTACAGGATGAATAAAGCATTATGTTATCTTTATTCATTGTAATCCCTCTTTATAACAGGGCAGCAGGGTCTGGAAATATGTTGCTGTACAAAAAAAGGGATTAGTCGATGAACAAACCAAAACAAAAATACATTTATAAATTCCTAAACAGTACACTCTGAAACTATGTGTGATAACTGATGCAATGCAAAGAACTTATAAAGTTTTAGAAAATTTTGATCCTCTGTTGTAAATCTACATGTGAGCTGCTTAGAGGCTGGATGCTGTGTATGAATAACATGAAATGAACTAGCCTTTTATGAACAGTGGTCCTTAAATTCGGTTTGAGACCCCCAATTGCGGTTACAAGGTAATTTCAAGGGGTTGCCAGAAAACTGTTTAAAATACACAAAGTAGAAATATCAAATAAATTCAAGATTATATAGAGGAGTGGTCAAAATCAAGCCATTAATCCAGATAAATGTGTGAAATTAGGAAATATTTTAATACATTAACATTAAAAATAGCAAAGTTAGTATACTTGCCGTAATAAATACCTGAATTAAGATTTTTCCATGAGAGAAGGTACTTTTGAGCAGTGAATTAAATCCACCGAAAACCCCTTTATCTCCCTTTTCTTCTCTTTTCTTTTTTTTTTTTAATGAAGATTCTTACAGTTGGCTGCAGAATGAGCCAATTGATATATAAGACGATTAATCTTTCAGTCATCTTGTGGGCTCGAGATCACAGACACCAACCTATGTTATCTTAGGGGTAGTATCTCAAAAAAGTATGAGAAGTACTGCTTTAAAGTATTTCAGAGCAACACCAGGGTCATAAACAGAAATTTAAAATCTGGGTTGATGGGCCCAAAGTTACCCTCTCAGAAGACGTCTTGAGCTGTTTTCCATCGACTGCACTCAGTCAAGGCCTCTCCTCATGTGTCGGGGATTTCAGCATCAGTAAGGAGCTACTTTACTGATATTATTGTACAACACAGAACTCCAGATCTGCTTTCTAAAAAAAAAAATAAAAAAACATGGCACACTTTGGCTGCCACGACCAATGATTATGTACTGTCAAAGGAACAGTGAAAAGGAAAAAAGGCAAAAGCAGGTTTGCCCAAAAGCCCAAAATCAATAAGTGCTACCTGCTTTTAATGTTTTTAAACTGAAAATCTGAACAATGGTTCAGATGACGTGTTGAACATTTCAGGTGGATCTCATGAATGCATCTGTAGCTAAACAATCAGGTGGCTGGTTGCCAACAAATGGTTGCCATGTTGCTATAATTTACTGCGGCATTGAGGCAGTTATCAAAGATCAGTTAAAAGTTGGGAACAAACAATCATATATTCTCCAGGCTTCACATGTCGGTCCAATCACAGCAGAAAATGTGTAATATGTTTGTTTCCTTTTTCATCCTGCTGTTGCCTCACAGTCCTCAGCTGTGAAATGGGAACATCTCACCAAGCTGTTGCTGTTTTTGTTGGGTATCACTCAAATAACATGAGATTAAAAACAAAATCTTGATCAAAAAATGTTGTGTAACATGTGCATGTTTTTTTTATTTTTTTTTATTTTGCGAGCCATGTTTTCTGATTGGATCTGAAGGCACTTCTAAATGAGGTAAGATGATGATGATAAAGGGATGATGATGTTTGATGTGTCGGCAATGTTTTTTATGCAATTGTTTATTTATTGTGTTGTGTGTTTTAATGTCAGTAAGCCAACTACAAGCTGCAAACCAATTCTACCAATGGGTATAAATAAAGGTACCTGACCTGACCTGACACCTAACACACACATCAATCGTATCTCCTCCAATGTATTCCCAATGTTCACACAGAAACACAAGTAGAGACAAAGGAAGCCTCATGAAGAACATCGATGGTACTGACAAGTCAGAACTTGTCAGTACCATCTTGACTTGAAAAAAAGGAAAAAAAAAGGAAAAGATCATTTTGACTCTTTGACGTGCAGAAACACTTTGCACTGTGGGTGAATGCACTTCGCATCCTTTAACACCATGTCTCCACAGACTGCATACAAATGTCAGATCTGTCTGCATTGCATTAACACAATTAAACAGTTTAAATTGTTTGCTGGTATTTTCCACCTGACTTTACAGTAAAATTTCCAGAAAATCTGTATGTAAAACCTTTTTTTTATCTATGCATCAAAATTGTGCAAGTGAGTGATGCTTACTGGTAAAAGTTGCTGCTTTGCTCCCATGAGTTTTTACTCGCCATGAAGACTAGCATCTAAACCAATCAACTTCTACTTCATTTTTTTTTTAACAACAACATGTTGAAGCAACCACTTTGTTTTGAACTTACACACAAAATGAGTGACAACAAATTCTTACAATGTTACGCTCTTATTTATCTACAGTACTTTATATGAAAAATGTGGCTATAGTAGATTATAATCAGTGTCCTTTCAGCATTTTACCATTACACTTTAAGCAGAAAGTTGAATTAAAGTCCCTGAACAACCTTAAAGCTTTTAACCCAATCTGAATATAGCTGCTCTGAACTCATAAATAATGCAGGATGTGTAAAGCAGATGCATTACATTGAGCTCTATTGTGCAGACACTCTGTTTAATGAATAGGCATTGCTAAGAGCCATTACCTGAAAGCAAAGTCTTCCCCAATGTCTTCTTTCCCCTGTGCATTAGTTGACCGGAGTTGTTGTGTTGGGAAGGCAGAGGCTCTGGCCTGGATCTGACAGTGTAATGTTCACGCTCAGTAAATTGTGTTGGAATTGCTCCCATGGGAGACATGAATGCGACAATGGTCTGTGGGTAAGGAGTACTTGTTCATACACAACATTGGAAGTCTGTTTGCCCTTTTGCGGTGAATGAGGAATTAATTATTCATCTGCCAATGGCGGATAAAGAGTGTGAAGGAGAGAGGAGGAGGTGTTTTTGTACACAATAGATTGTGAAATCTTTTTAGGTGTCAGTGAAACTGGAATGAAGTCGTGAGGATAAATGGCAACAGCAGAAACACACAGAGGAGCATTTTTTATTCTAAATTAAAATCTTCTGGTATCATTAACTCATGAGCCTACATCAAAGCTTGTTATGGAAATTAAAAATGCAAAGTGCAGCATTTTCCACCATTTCTCCAGTGAAAGTAATCAGAGTTGTAGTATTCTATATTTTCACTGCATTTCAGGTCACCACAAGTCTAGGAAACAACTACTTGTATGGCTGACATACTCTATGAAGAGAGTAGAGGAAGAAAAAAGAAACACCTGTCTTTTCATCACTGCTCGTTTCAAACATAGACCGTATATGAAAGATGGACGGAGCCTTCGGCGGTAAAAAGTGAAGCCTATGCAGAAGTGCATAAAATTGCAATTCCCCCTTCATCCACTAGGGGCTGGCTCCAAAACAGAGCAAATCCCCATAGACTCCCATGTTAAAAAGACCAACTTCACAGCAGAAATAAACATGTTTACAGTCTGGTTCAAAAATCCATTTTCGGTTTATAGGTCAGGTTTACCTTCATGATAACTGTGGGGGGTATAGATTTTTTTTTCTAACTCGCCCGTTCAAAAGTAATTTAATTTCAAAGTTCGGCATATTTAGGGACGTGTCCTTTTGATTGACACGTACCAATCTCCCGCTTCAAGTAATAAGAACGCAGAACAACCGTATTTAACCATATTTAGCCGGTTAACAACGTGACTTAGCTTTAGCCCGCTTACCTCCGTTAGCTGGTTAGCTCCTGTTATCTCCGGGTTAGCTCGGTTAGCTCTTAGCTACAGGCAGCTCAGAGTTCGCTCGATGTCAATCATCCACCATGATGCTCGCAGACCCCCTCTCAGCTCCACCTCTTTGCCAAATATGTATTTTCCGGGTGAGACGACGCGCATGCCTCTGCCAAGATGCAGATGCTAGGAACCGCCCACCGAGCTTCAATTCAGATCTTCAGAAACGTATGGGTGACGTCACCGAGGCTAGTCCATATCTATATACAGTCTATGGTTTCAACTGAGCAAGAAGTCACACATTGCTGCGTTTGATTTGACTCAGAGGTAGGTTGAGAGAACTGGGTAACCAGGATCCTTTTTGTTTTGCTTGAGACCTCAGATGCAAACATGTTAGCAACAGGTCCTGACACCAGCAGACAGACTACATCCAATGGTTTTCTCTGTTGTTTTTGGACACGCATGCATTTTGTAAAGTTAATCTCTGTAAAAGTTACAAAGCGTTACCTTTAACTGTAATTTATGTACAATTAAAGAAGTACATTTAGACTTAAATGTATGCTTACTCTTGGTTTCATTCAACCTAGTTTTGTTAGCCAGCTATCTTTACTAATGAACTGGGGGTGGGTCCACTTCCACTTTCCCATTTAGATTACCAACTTCAGGGAGGATTCGTGTTGTATTTCCAACAGAGCCTCGGCTGGGGAGAAGTTTCAACAGTGGACTTTCTGTGCGGAGTTTGCATGTTGTCCGTTGTCCCTGTGTGTGTGATAAGTATATGTATGTATATAGCACATACACGTCATACAATGAAAATCTGTCAATCAATCAGTGGCAACAACCTCTCCAACCAGAAATTCTTGTACCAGTTATGCCAACACGGGGGACACAATTAAAACCACCAACTTTTAACTCATCGGATGACCTGCTCTACCACCTGAGCCAGGGATTGACATGAGTATGGTTTGATACTCAACACAGATGAACATTATATTATGTCATAGTGTGTGTTTCTGTGTACTTCAGAAGGAACGGTTAAGCAGAAGTAGAAACTTAAAAAAGTAAATCAGCTTTTTTTTTCTGTTACCAGGAGCCTTTATGGTTACTTCTGATTCATTGTGGACCTTAATGTACATAAAATGTTCAAATAGCTTTTTAAGGGCCTTTTGTCATTGAATAGTTTTATTTCCTGAGACTGTAACAGACCTGGAGGAGCCTGTACAACAGTAAAATAGGGACCAACGTGACCCCCCTGGGAAGAATAAAGCTGGTGCACACTGTCCTAGCGTGTCAGTGCTGATTAAAGATTATTCAAAGAGAAAAACTTAGCCTTCATATCACTCACTGGGGAACGATCCTAACCGAGAAATCAAAACCACATTAATAAAAAACATTGAACAGAGTCGCTGATAATTAAAACAGCCAGTGAGCGCTTAGATCCAACGAATCACTAATTAATAAACCAATCCTAAAATGATCAGTAATTATGCCTGTCAAGGACACCAATTTGCCACAGTGCTGAATGCAATCTCAACTTGTTTGATCTTTGGCTTTCATGTCTGCTCCTCCTGCGCTCCCCAGGCAACACTTAGTCCACCAGCAGGTCGGTTTTTTTTGCGCTGACAGAAAGTGGTGAATCGCCAACAGCTCTTCTTGGAACATCGTGGACGCCAAGAACTGGTTGCAAGGGAGCAGCAGCTGGGTACGTGGGTGGCAGGATATCAGATAGGATCACTGAGACCAAAGGAGGTGAAGAAGGATAGAGAAAGCATGATGGGATAGGAGGAGGGTTGAGGAGAAATTGCACAGTGAGATACAAGAGAGCACTATAAATACAAACCTGCTGCCAGCACAGTGGGCACCGTCCAGCCAGGTTGGAGTCATTTCCATAGCAGTAAATGCCATTTATCTAATGTATTGGCCTATTACAACCTCTCCTTTATGGGTTCCTGATGAGGGATCCCCTGCAGTCTCACAGCAGGGCCACCAACACAATTGATTGGGGAGTCATTCTATTTCTGCTAGCAGACCCTCACTCATGCTTCTCTCTCCTGATCCTCCTGTTTCCTTGCAGCCCTCCTCTTGTTGCTTCTCCGTCTCCCTTCCTTCCATCTTCCTGTGCCTGTTCCCTGTCTTCTCGCTCCCTTTTTCCATCCCTCCTGCCTCTTTTTCTGCCTCTGTCCCTTCAGTCTCTGAGGATTGTCTACAGCCTCATTGTCAAGCTGCTCTCATGAAAATCAATACTATCATTCTAATTCAAACTGATATCAAAAGGCACAAGGCCAGCAAACCATTTCTCTCCAGACTTCTTATAAGCCCATGTTTTTCCACGCCATTTATTTTCTGCTGTTTGATCCCTTTCGATCTTCTCTTTAGAGGACTCCTCTGGGTTTAACTCGCCCGGCACGTCTGAAAAGAGTTTAGATTTGACAAATTTGGCAGTGTTCGCAAGTATCCATGAGCGCCCGTCTCTGAGATATCGGTCTCTGTGATAAGTACCTCAGATATTGGCACCCAAAAACACTTGTGCCTTAAATGCAATTTTAATATTTTATCAGCTAAGCCAAGAATAAAGCAAGTAATTATGTATTCTCAGAAACCTAATTTTTTAAGAACAGAGTGAGGGGAGGAGGGGAGGGATGCATATTATCAGGGTTTGAAAAGAAAGCACTCTTGTTTATTCCATCTTAGGCTCGTATCACTTGCTTTCTTAATATAATTATTACAAATTATCAGTCTTCCTCCGAGCCCATGGCTATATCACACCACTAATGTCCTTCCACAGTCCTCTCAAAACATGCTTATCAGCATGTTCTTCCCAATCATAGGGTCATTTGTGGACCTAAAATGCAGTCCATTTGTATGAGGAGATGTTTAAGGCCTTGAGGTACTCTAACAGTTCAATATAAATAAGATTTGATCGAGACAGCAACACTGCAAACATTTTGTGGTTGGGTAATTCTGTCCATACAGCTTGTAGTTGGTTTACCAGAAACCTTTTGGAGATGCACTTAGCTGTTTGTCTGTATTTGCAAACACAGCAAAAGAGCACTCCTAAACTATTGTTGTGCTAGAGGCCCAACATTTTATCTTCAAAAGCTTTTGAAGGGGAAAAGATAAATGATTCAGACAGTTCCATGATTCTTGAAACTTGTTGTACTTCTTTGTGCAGTTTGAAGGCTTCCAGAGGCCTTAGCTTTAATTCAGTACCTGATTTCTTTTAAAAGAGACACATCCTGTATTTCTTTGAAGCACTTAGATCTGCCATAAGTTGGCTTTTGCAGTTAACAGATGTGATTATTAACAGAGTCGCTGCAGTGTCCACAGGAAGCCTTATTAGTCGTATAAATGAAAGGTGTGTGGATCAAGGTTGCACAGTTTATTTGTCACTTTTTGAAGTGCATAAAGTCAACCAGTTGGCCAGAACCAGTTCATCCCTCTAAGAGTGAGTAAGCTTTTTACTCTTTTTTTTTCAGTCAGGAGAGACTCATCTGCTTGTTTCAAGTGCTGCTGATAAAGGAAGATTAGATTTTGGCATCGGTCCCATCTGGGGATAATGACCAGTTTGTTCTGTGTAACTGGTGAGCAACAAAACAGCCACTCTGATTCGACATGGAGTTTTGATCCTGATTGTTGGATCGGAGGTTGCACAGGTGCAGGTAATGATAAGCAAGAGTACAGCTGATTAATAAATAGCCAGCACATTCATTTGATGCAGTATCAAGCAGACTTCAGTCTGGTGTTACAACAGAGGGATGTGAGTAAATGGAAGAATGGATGAAAAAAAAAATAGCCTTAAAAGATCTATATTGATCAAGTCAGTTATCAGATTCCTCCTATATGTTTTCAAACTTTGAACTGAAGTTTTCTTTTTGTTTTTGCCCAAAGAGTGAGACAAGTCTGTTGCCTTTTTGCTGGAACATTTGGACTGATGGTGTAGTGAGAGGACAGGCTGTTTGGTGATGGTTTTTTTTTTTTTTTTTTCTCTCTAGCTCCTGCTCAGCTAAAGAAATATGAATTTAACTCAGTTTCAGTTTGATTTTGGGTTAAATTGCTTTTAGGCTGCAACAAAGTGAAATATATTTTATGTTTACAAACATATGTGCTTGTGTTAGAGAGAAAATCATGGGAATACATGGTCAGGAGATGAAGTTTGCAGTTGATGAAAGCTTTTTGGATTTATTTAGTACTGGAGAATAAATCTCAGTATGCTTCAACAAAACTGCATCATTTCATCCACGAGTTAAGTTTCAAGATATCGGGTGTTATGATGAACTGATTTCAAAGAGTCAAAATCAAAGCTATACAGAAGTGTGAAAACTGAAAGCTTTAAGCATATTTAATGTGTGATAGACTAAAATCACTTCCTTTAAGGCCCGACCAAAGTTTCACCAGATTTATCTGTTTTTAATCTTCTCTCACCTTGTTTGGCACCTTCTGTGAGACTGACCCAAATGCAGCACTTTTTTTCTCACAACCTTTAGCACAATAGACCCGATGAGTTCATTTCCCTTTAACAAAGCTTTATGTGGTGGTCGCACGTAATAAATGAAAAGACACCTGCAAGAAAGTTCAGACAGAAAACTCGAGATCCTTGTTTTTCCATTTGACCTCCCTTTGTTAGTGTTTGTCGTTACTCCCGACTTTGTCTTGTATTCTGTCCTCTTTGTTTCTTATCCAGTTGATTTGGTCGTTTCCATTATTCCCGGTTGCATCTCACTGAGAAATATATTGTAAAGGAACCAGTTTTAACCCATTTTATCAGCTTCCAGGTAAAGCTGCTGCCTGGTTGAGAATGACAGCATCATACTCTACAAGATGGTCAAAGCTACCCCTCCAATCTGGGGGTCTTTCAAAAGGGGTCTTTCTGAATTACTTACACTGCCATCCCTTCAAGATAATTTGCTACTTGATTTTTCAGCCTTTCTATCATTCCTGTATTCACTTGTGGGCTTGTCAGAATTTCATCACCCCTTAATCAGAGCCACCAAACTTTATTTATGTCATGCTCCAAATGTCACTAACCTCACACTTACATTGTACCTTTACACTGGCCGGGTTCTTCGCCCATATATCCACCAGAGGACAGCACAGATATCAGTTTTCCTCTAAGTTCCAACGTCCGTTTCAGACTGACAAACATGGCAAAGGTGGACAAGATAATGTTCAGAATGAGGCATCAAAAATCAGTTCAGTGGGTGGTGGTGGTGTGTGCAACACATTGCGGCTTCTTCTTTGTTGAGTTTGTCGCACAGCTATACTGCAACACTGCCCCCATGTTTTCCATTGGAACTACTCCATTTGCTGCGTCAGGCTTTGGATCGGCAAGAACCTTTGAAACAAACCAGATTACACTTCTTTCAGACGCAGAAGATGGACAAAAGGTTTTGTGTCAGCCTTTAGTGTAGAGCATGAATAAATTTAATCATATTTATTCGAGATTTACAACTAAAAGAAGGAAGATAATTAACTAATAAGCACAATAAAATAAATACACTGATAAAAAAAAAAGAGACACCAAAAGAATATAAAATTCTTTGCATCTTATACTGTAGTTGAAGCCAAATATACTCAGCAATATGAGGAGTGCTCATATCAAGAAGTAAACAGTTTCTTCTGCAGCGCTAGAAGCTTGTTCACCTTCATGACTTATTGTGTAGCTCACCAAATCAGGACTGCCTTGCTCTTACCTGGGGTGTGAATCTAGAGATGAGCCAGACATGGAGCAACTGAATTGATGCCAAGGCTGGAGTCAAACGTTCACCTGTTTTATTCCAAATAAAGCAGCCGTGTTCTGAGCTACTTGAAGTTGACAGAAAAGACTGATCTTGACCCGACATTCACCGCTTTGCAATAGTCTGAGTAGGGATATAAAAGAATACGTTTCTCTTTTTTTCACAAATTTTATTTATCCCCTGAGAGAAATTGCAAAACTATAGAAGGTTTTCTTTTTCCCCCGTTATTTGTTTGTGTTGGTTTTTAAAAAGAAAATTAATTAATTGCCAACCCAGGTCTGGTTCCAGAGGCTGATGGCTGCTGGCAGGTAAGGCTCATCTTTGGCAATCGCTCTTTGTCTGAAAAAGCTTAATTTACCATCAGCATTGATTTGCTTAAAAAATAAAAAGAATAAACAAATAAAGCTCCTTAGATCACAGCCATAAGGATGGTTCTTCTTTGAAGGAGTTAAAATTATTTTCACTTCTCTTTTTTGATATCTTAGATATCTAAGATCCAGTTGGCAGATTAGACTGAGCCCATTGAAGTGTGTTGCTTCTCAGTGATATTACTGCATGTCTCAGAGACACTAGTACACACCACAGCTCACAATGCTGGCAGAGTAGGAAGTACATGAATCCACTGAATTAATGCAAAAACTGTTATTCTTACACATCTCTGCATATTTAGACATTTTTTTACTGACACCCAGAACATCATGGTGAAACAGACGTTGATTAATTCTTGCAGAGTTTTCTGACTAAGTCAGTTTTCCTCACTTGACCTCTGTCCTGTCAACTTTATTATACAGCATGTTTAAAGCAACAACTGTTCGCCAAAGTGCTCTAAAACTTGAAAAATAAAGAAAATACAATTAACAAAACTAGGAGAAAAACAACTAAATTAATAAATGCCAACTAAATTAAAAACCTAGTTAGAAAAATAAGTGATTAAAATAAATTTTAAAAACCTTCAGTCAAGAAGTCTTGATGTGGATAGTAAGGTCGGCTCCACAGAACAGAGAGAGCTCCGTCACCGCTTTGTTTTTAACCACAGCAGCACGTGGAGCGTCGGCCTCTTCCTGAATGGTCGAGTTTAAATAATGTCTTTATAAACATTAAATCTTGACACTAAAATAAATGTATAACGAATAAAAAATGTTCTAAATTATAATTTAGTAAAATTAGACATTGTTTTTTTAACCGAATTGAGTTGACGAGACTGATTGAAAACTAACAAATAAAACTGTCCAGCACAAATTACAGTGCTTTGCTGATGAGCAGGGAGCCAAAATACCTGCCAGGTGCAGAAGTCTGATTAGTTCCAGAAAACAGCTGATTGCAGTGATTGCCTGAAATGATTTTTCAACAAAATCTTTATTTAAAAGTGATAACTCTATTAGTTTAGCGTGTTTTTCTTACTTGTTTTTCAAATGTTTCTACTGAGCCACAATTTAAAAACAATGGCATGACTGTCATAAATAAGACCTTTATTAAAATCTATCCGTTTCAGTGACAGCTGAAATTGGAAACATTTTCACATGGAAACATTACCTCCTCAAAAGGACTGTTTCGGGGGTCATATCCACCCTGGGACGCTGCTTCACTCCTGGTCATGCTGTAGAGACATGAGGTTTGAGGAAAGGACCCCTTAAAAGACCTTAAGACATCAAAAAGGTGACTGGATTCAAATTGCACCTTTTATGGACCCTGAGTTGCATTAAAATTGCCAACTTGATCATTTTTCCTCACCAAATTTCTAACTATCAAAGTTTAAAGGTCACTTCAAAGCTCAGTAATGAGTTGCAAATAATATCTCAAATTCCTCAAGCGATGATTTGAAAAGCAGCAAAATAGAAAGAGAAACACCACTGGCACATGACCAATGAAGGTTAAAGCTTAAAACATCATCCGTGAGCGTTTCATATGCTCATATTGGTTCAATGTGTTTCACTGGCTCAAAATGTTTTGATGTGTTTTGGATGCAATGACAGTTTGACAAGTGTGACAGCTTTCAGTGTTTTGATGCTATATAAGCTATAATGTGCATCTATAATGGAGATGTTTGCCAAGCCACCGAAGTGAAGTCAATGCAATAGTGCATGAGCAAAAGGAGGAGGACATGAAAACATCAGATCAGCTGGATTTTGAAAGGTGGATGGCAGAAACATGTTGAACTTGACAACAGTTGTTTGGCATAGAAAGTACATCAACAGTTCCTATACTTCAGTATAATTAGCTAATTTTGTTAAAAAGAATCAAATATTTGCTATAAAGTGTTTTTCCTGTGTGAGACCATTGTATAAGTGGATTGTAAAACACCTTGGACCCGTGCATTACAAGGTTTTAATCAAGTGACAACCTCCAGCGGTTAAAAGTGAAGCCTATGCGCAAGTGCATAAAACTGCAGTTCCCCTTTCATCCACTAGGGGCTGGCTCCAAAACAGAGCAAATCCCCATAGACTCCCATGTTAAAAAGACCAACTTCACAGCAGAAATAAACATGTTTACAGCCTGGTTCAAAAATCCATTTTTGGTTTATAGGTCAGGTTTACCTTCATGACAACTGTGGGGGGAGTACATTTTTTTCTAACTCACCCGTTTAAAAGTAATTTAATCTTTAAGTTCGGCAAATTTAGGGGCGTGTCCTTTTGATTGACAGGTACCAACCTCTCGGGGTTAGCTCGGTTAGCTTTTAGCTACAGAACGCTCGGAGTTTGCTCGACGTCAATCATCCGGCATGATGCTCACGGCTGCCCTCTCAGCTCAACCTCTTTGCCCATATTTGTATTTTCCGGGCGAGACAACACGCATGACGCTGCCAACATGGCGACGGTAGGAACCGCCCACCGAGCTTCAATTTAGCTCTTCAGGAACCTATGGGTGACGTCACGGAGACTCCGTCCATCTCTTTATATACAGTCTATGGTTTTAATGCACTTCGTGCAAGAACACCACTGTTCTAGACTCCATGTTGTACATTAAAGCCATGTCTTTCTTCTGTCACTTTGCTTGTTTGCTCTATTTTTCAACAAATGTCTGCCCAAACAGGTGAGTCTGAGATCTTTCCCTTTGTGACCTCACCAAGGGAAATACAGACCCTTGGTAGTAGATACTGCCATTGATGCACCCCCAGCCTGTCTTCTAAAATCATTCAGCAGGTGCCAGCAGAATCTGCATCTTCTCCCGGAGAAGGGTGTCGAGTGGGTGTGGACAGGCACAGCTCATGGACATTTAAAGGTTCAGACACAGAAATGGCCTGTTGTCAGTGGAGCTCAATGGAGACACTTTTGGAATGGTTGAAATTGAGAACCAAGGATAAATTTGAGGTAAAACATGTTTAAAAAATATTGTTGCTGGGCTTCTAACATCCAAATGAAACTGCTGAAAAAATGTACAATATGGGTTCTTTACTAGCAACCAAATTCACAGAATCCTATGATTCATCATGTTCACCAGCTGGCTAAATAAAGGTTTCAAGGCAGTTTGAAAGGGAACATAACATGATTTAACTGTTGACTTGAATCAAAGCTTGTCAACATCTTGACTAAAGAAAGAAAAAAACACTTTTCAAAGTAATTTAGACAGAAATGGTGACCTTGATATCAGCCAATAAGATAAGAACTGGAGTGAGGTTATTGCCAGTGAGAGAGGCAGCAGGACTGCGTCTTCAAAAGCAAGTGAGATGTAAAACAGTATGAAAAGTTCTTTAGAAAAGAAAAGATAGTGAAAAGAACACTATCTATGAGGAGAGTTTGAAAGTGGCATTTGTCTTAGAATCACCCGTGCTCAAACTCCTACATCTAAAGGAGTAAAGAGAGATCTACATGAGAGTGTAAACAGAATGAAAGCATAAATTTCATAGCATAAAAAAGCATAAAAGGCTCTTTTATTTTAACCTGTCCTGTCCAGTATCACAGCATACAGCACGTCAGTCTGTGTGCCATATTTTAGCCGGATAGATTTGCTCTGTCAAGGGAAACAAGTCATGTGTAAGGTTGCCCTTGATATTCTGAATATTTTCATTATTATTTTTATTGAAATCATTATCGGACTTGATATGGCGGCGGTGGACCTGACAGGGAAACAAAAAAAGAGAAAAGAAAGAAAGGAAAATGGGAGGGAAGAAAAAACAGAAAGAAAAGAAAAAGAAAGAAGAGAAAAGAGCGTGTCTAAGCTGTTAAAAACACAGGATTTGCAAAAACAATACATACTACGACAGTATTACAGTACATCTAAATATATGAAGTGGAGTATGAACGAAATGCAAAAAAACAAATAAAAAGTAGATGCACACACACACACACACACACAACTGTCATTGAATTTACCTGCAGAGAGACTTAACAGATAAACATCTGCAACATTTAGTAGAAACTAGGTAGAAAGATGAACACTTTTGTGGGCATGCACATGTGAATGTGCAGCCTGTGGTCATGCCATCAAAGATCAACTGAGTGCCAGTAAGGGGAGGAACCCAAGGCCCCCAGGGCCCAGCAGGTCCACCAAACACAAAGTCCATGCAGCCAAAGCAGAGAGCGCTGCTGTCCTCCGAACCCAGAGCAAAGGAAGCACCAAGGCAGGAGTCCAGCAGGCACCGAGGGCCGAAGCGCAGGCCTGACGGAGCCCCAGGACCACCCATACCCCCCCAGCAGAGCCCCGACCAAGACCCAGCAGGACCTGCCCACCAGAGCAAAACCACCGCAGGCCGGTGCCACAATGACAGCGGGGGCAGGAACCCCAATGAAAAAGGACACGCCCGTAGCCAAGCCCCCTAAACCCCCTCACACCAGCACACCCTCTCCTCCCCCCCCTCCCCTCAACTCTCCCTCTCAACCCCCCCCACCGGCAGCAGCCCAGACAGGCCGGAGGCATCAGACCCGGGCTCTCTACATTCACACACCCACACAAACACACGCACCAACCAGAGATTCTGCCAGCCCCCGTATGTGGCACCAAGCAACCCCCAGGGTGAACGGCTCCCTCTTCTTTTGAAAACTTTTTAGTTATGGAGTGTGTGAGATGCTACAGCGTGATTAGTATCACAGAAATTTGCAACTGAATTACTGCTGTTTAAATCATGTTTGAGAAAATGTCCCGATGTGTCTGACCTGAAGCTTATTCTTCCTCCACTTCCTCTCAACAAGCCATTCACATCTGTAATGTACAGAAGACCCTGAGGTTTCCCCCACCATCCAAAAAGATACAACAAGAGTAGTGATCTGATAGATTTATGTCACAGAATGCATGTATTTTAAGCCATGAGATGGAATTTGTGATCAACATGCAAATCCTCACATCATGGTAAGGACTTGTCTCAACTGAGGAATTATAAAAGATTTTTTAAGAAATGGAACAAATAGATTTTTAAAACATTTATTGAATAGTTAAATGTCTTATTCCTACAAGGTTTTAGTTTGAAAAGGGTTATACCAAAATACAACATTTTTAGGTACCAAAATACTTGGTGAGGGTAGAAAAATATTTTTTGACAGCCCAACATGACCTCAAAAATGAGAGCTCTGCCAAATAAGCACTGGAGGAGGACTTGTCACCCTGCTAGGCAGGGTATTTTGACAGACATGCTTCAAATTAGGAAAACATCTTTAAACCATGCAGTCAGAAGAGGACATGCTTTGTCAATAGCTGTGCAAAGAAGGGCTCGAATTGCAAATTCAGTGCACGGGACGTCGTGGGATCCAAGAAACTCTAATCAAACTTACTTTGGCATGAAAACAGCTGCAAAGAACTAGCAGGAAAAAAAGGCAACAAAAAAAACCAAAATTCAAACAGGCAAAACTAAGACTAACACCAGCAATGAATTAAATACGGTAAAGGTGAAAGGATAGAACAAAAATTTGAAAAGAAAAAAGCAGATAAAGACACAAAGACAAAGACACAGGAAGCAAAATTTTCTGGAAAGAACACAGAAAAACTTTCCTCAAAACAGAGTAGGAAGCTGACATAGCTCTTCGCAAACAGCAGAATATAAAAATTAAAAATATATACATTTTAAAAGAAATGAAAGGCAACATGAAGTGTCACCAAACATTACAGGGCCGTGCAAGTCTTACACGGCTTTTGTATATATGTATATATATATATATATATATATATATATATATATATATATATATATATATACATATACACGTGTGTGTCTTTGTCTGTGTGTGTGTGTGTGCGTAGTCACAGGAGCATTAACCCGCTGGAGATGGTCTCATTGCCTTTATCTTTAACATTATTTTCTACAATTTTCTTTCTAATCTCCTGAGACAACTCTTTCCTTTTGTGAATGTCTGACTTTCATTCATAGAATTTGTATTTATTCTTACTTTAGTCAGTTTCAAGTTATTTCTGTGTACATTGTGAGTTTTTCATTTATTGGCCAAAGGGTACCAACAATTTTGTCCACATCTGTATGAGAGGTTAGAGTCTTAGTGGAGAGTTGTTTTAGCTAAAATATTAAATGTTTTAAATGGAAAGATTGAACTAAAGTATAAATATTTTAAGATGACTTTTTTTTGTTGTTTATTTTCTCATTGAACTAACATCGACAACCTCACAATGGGGATGATTGTCACAAAAGCCCATTTTTTATTTGGCGCTTCATATCTTTGGATAGATTTATACTGAAAAGTAGAAAGGCCTTTCATTTTGACACAACACTTGAGGTGTCCAATACACATTAAAATAGATCCAGCTAAGGCTTTTTTTTTCGCCCTAAAAATGCAGGGTGATTGTTGTGTTGTGGAAAAATGTAGAGGAAGATCCTCTTTGCACTACAGACCAGAGACGGCACTGGTAGTTTAAGAATGCATCTTTATTCAGACTGACAGAGTTTAGGTGTCTTGCAGAGAAGGCTTGTAGGCAGAACCCAGTTCAGCTTTTATATGTTTTTCTGCGTGTGCAAATGGAGAAGGGGACTTCCACTCAGCCAGTGTTCTTGTCTAAAGTTCGCTTGGCATATTTCAACGTTATGTCTCATGCAACACCTGTTGTTTACCACAGAGGTCAGAGACGACCTTCATATATTAAAACTTCTAACATTGCAAAACTGTTGATCTCCTTTTGTATATCAGTTGCTTCTGCCCTAAAATGAGCGTTGCCTCAGTATGCAAATTCATGTCCATCCTGTCAATGGCTGATGACTTTTGGTTTGTTGGGGAACAAAAACTACTGAGTTTCTTCATCTTACCTATTTGTCAAGCCAAAAAACATCTTCTCTGCCTCAAAGCAGAAACCAAGTTCCACTTAAGTCCTGACAGTAACAGAGTTAACATTGAAGACTGTTGGCCAAGTGTTACAGAAATCATTTCTGTCCTTTTTCACTCATCTTTAAAATCCCCATTTAGATTGTATCAGTCTGAAACATATTTTGTGTGAACGCAGAAGAAATTACCTTGTTGTGCTTCGGTTCTTTTAGTGTAAACCAGCAGATGTGTGACTGACATTTTAATATTCATAACCACAGACAGACTAGTCATGTTCAAGCTGTGACACGGCCATGAGAGCTGATCACTCTCAGCCAGGGCGTCTGAAGGTTTTGGATGTGTTTTGCTGTGGGACACCTGAATCATATTAATGGATCAACATGTTTGGACAGCACCTGAGAATAAGCTGGATGGGGGGGGGGGGGGCTAGATGGGGGGGCTGGACACCCCGTTTCAGGCAATGCCAGAAGACTGGTCCCTTTTCAAATTGGTGCTTTTTTAACCAAGCGCTTTTTGTCTAAAACTTATCCAGCAGATAGGAAGGGAAGCCAAACAGCATGAAAGAATGTGACAGAGCAACAATCTCATAAAGGCTTTAATAGTCTTACATTTGTCCCACTCTCACCTCCTGCCCCCAAAAATATTTTTTGTGCTATTAGCAGATCAGTCATGTATTACACTACCAGTCCGACCGGCAGTAGCAGAGTGGCAGAGGGCGACCGCTTAGAGGATTCTCATCACAGACTCTGCAGCTATAAATACAAGGTGTAATATGATGTCACAGATCCTTCTTATAAGACCAATGCCAAAAATGGCATGACATAAAAATTTATTGCAGGAGTTTTTCGATCATTGGGCCAGATTCTGAACTTTTCACATTTCCATTTGTATAAAAAAAGAGCCCAGCAGTAAAACAGCAGGGTTTTTACAGCCATGCCCAGGGATTTTATTCAAATAAGACCAAATGCAGTCCATTCTATTACACCAATTCCTCTAATGAGCACTCAGCACTAAAAGGTTAAATAACAGGTGAGGGAACATTTACTCAACTGTAAACAAGTAATTAATCATTCCGCCTCCCTACAGGGTCCTCATATTTGCATAAATTACAGGGAAGAAAGCAGGGTTACTTCATTTTCCAATTTTGAGAAAATCACCCATATCACAGGAAATTTAATAATAATGGGTCTGACTCAACTATTCAGCTCCATCTGAGTTTTCCAGCAGAAAAGTACACAAAGATGATGTCCGCTGCTGAAAGCTGACTTTCCAAACAAGCATTCTTCACCTTTTTATTATTTTTTTTAAGTAAAATTTGGTTGTTGCATCGCAACGTGTAGCTTATTAAATTGACTGTCTTTCAAAGAAATTGTCTGCAATGTGAACCCAAAAATAACACATCAAAAACCAAGAACCTGTCTGTTCCTTAGAGGGACCTCAGAGAGGCTTGATGCAATGTAAAACTGTCTGCCAATTACAATGGAAGATGAAGAGAAATATCAATTCAAGGTGGAGAAGTTATTTAAATGTAAAGAAGAAGTCTTTCAAAGGGCATCTGAAGGAACAGCAATGGTCTGCTTGGGGCTTTTTTTATTCAGACCCGATTCTTCATTATTTTCTTGGAGAAACTGAAGATGCAGACACATGTTTGAGGAGAAACAAGAACATCATTAACATAGGAATTTAGTTGGCTGTCAGCAGTAATTAAGAATGGCTACATCTGAGTCTGTAAATGTGGCCAAAAAATGCCGGGTTGCTTTGATGCATCTGTGGGAGGACAGAGCCGATTTGACAGAACGGACTGATAAGCATTCAAAGGGAGGCCCCACCAGAACGAGGTGGAACTGTAAATATACACGTTACTTTGCCATCTAAAAAGGCCATTTTATCCTTTATGATGTGTCACTCTTGCAATGATAATTCAGTTTCTTGGAAATTCAATAGAAAAAGTGTCGAAACAAACACCTTCATACATAAAGCGGCAAGGGAAAGATAAAGAATCTCGATCATTAGAGTAAATTCTAGAAAAACTGCAGGGGTCGTTTTCGCAAGATGAAAATAAGAACCTGTCAAATCAAAAGCGCATGGTAAGTACTGTAGTTATGTGCCCCTGAGTGGCGCAGATATAAGATATAAAAGAAAATATGAAGGAGGAAACGAGACGGACAATGATGCAAAAACAGTCCAGGAATCCGCTGAAAAGAGGAATGCCGGCGCGCAACTCTGAGGGCTAAGAAAGAAGAAAAAACTGCAATAATTTGATGTTTTTGCTACATAACTAGACAAGAACCTGCTGTAAAATAACACTGCATTTTTAAAAAAAAAAACAATTTATTTGTTTGCTAATCGCATTTTATTTTGTGTGTAAAAAAAGTAGACTCCATTTCAGTTTTGTCTGAAGAATCCATATTACAAATCTAATGTGTGTGTGTGTGTGTGTGTTTAACCCTCTGGGGACCAAGGGTATTTTAAAGAAATAAACCTGACTTTTTTTGTTTAAATGGTAATAAACACCACCTTTCAATGCCCCATAATGTCCTATACCTTGTTTTTTTCTTTTTTTTTAATTGAAATATCATAAACTGCTATGTAAATGAGGCTCCTTTGCTTGAAATAAAGAGTATTTTAATTTCGAAGCATGACTAAAGGTACTGAAGCACCGCAGCTTTCCGAAATCACACTATATCTGTTACCAAGTTATACATCTGTTACGACGCTGTTGTGTCGTTTATGTTGAAATAAACTACTTGAGTAATGCAAATGTTTTTCTGAGCAATTACGCATGGTATGCGTCCGTAAAAGCTGTTGTTTTCATAATTTATTGGCCTTGTAAATACAGAAGGCAGCTATCCGACTGCTAATGATGCCGATGCATAGTGATGACACTGTTTGGAGGCGTTTCCTGAGGCATCATCGGCTCTGATTGGACAAACACGTGTCATGCGCCAAAGACAAAGGTTCTGATTGGAGCACCTATTTTGACACAACACTGTATCACCTTTGAATGGGCTACAGTGATGTCGGAACTACTGCCTGAAATACCGGAGTCTCCTGATTAAGAGGGGGAAAAAGTACGTTTCTATCTTTTATGGTTCGGCAGCTATGCTCGATTAAACACAACATGGTCCCTGGCATTGCCGACAATGCCGACGTCCCCAGAGTGTTAAGATATTTCATTTCTCCATGTTCCTTGTCTTCTTCTACAACTAGACCAAGCTATGCGACAGCCTCTCCCATGGCAAAGTTCTTACAAGCCACATCTTTTAATTACACACAAATGTGTCTGTGGAACAGTAGCTGTGTTTCCATCACACCTAGAATTTCCAAAAAAACGAAATATTGCAATGAAAAAAATGCTAATGCAAACAACTACACTTAGAAAAAAGTGTCAGATATTGTTTTAAAAGTATTCATGTTCCCATGAGGGGTTTTTTCAGATATTTCAATATAGAAAAGTGTAATGGAAACACTTTCTTCATATTTATATGTCCACAGAGGTGACTTGAGGGGTGGTGACCAATTCATTTCCGATAAAGATGGCGCGGCATGGAACAAACAGTCAATTTCAGAGTTTTAGAAACAAATATGAGTAAATATATGAGTACAAAATGAATAAATATAATGGAAACACAACTATAATAACTCTCTGCTTCTTCATTTACATATTTTACCAACATGATCTTTTGGTTTTACTTGTTGAGTTCAGTAACGGACCATGGTCGCCCCTCTAGATCGAAGACATGTCCAGATCCTGCCAACTGGACATGGTGTTTGCAGTGTGTTTAAGTACTGTTTGTTGATGCTTGGGATGCAAACAGACCCATCTGCTCTTTTGCAGTGGTTGTTGACGTCAGTTGGTGAATGAGAGCCCCCATATTCACTCAGACTAGCGTATCTCTACAATCCATGCAGTTCAGTATACACACTAACACTGTGTGTACACACAGTGGGACTTATCCTTTTTAAGCTCTTATGATGCTGATTTTCCATCCCTCAGCCAAACTGCTCCTCCTTGAGGATGAAAGGGTTTGCATGTCCTAATGATCCTGGCTGCTCAGTTGTTTGGTGTGTTATGGTCCTGATAGGGTCGCCCGAGACTAAGAAGGTACTTGGTGAGGAACTAGACAAAAAGTAGGTAAATAAAAAAAAAGTTTAAGAACAGGTCCCAAGATTGCCGTTGAGTTCCATGTTTATCCTTTCAAACAGAAGACATTCAGAGTGAGCATCCCTTTGCAACGATGCAGCTGTGGCTGTAAATCAAATCATACAAAATGTGATGATTATTTCTGCAAAGGCCAACTGGGACAAAGTGAAGTAGGAGAAAATAAGAGCGGTTTTAGTAAACAGATCAAGTGAGGTCTCCAAAATGGTTGACGCCTGTGGTATTTGGAAAAAAAATCTCAGAAACTAAGGAATAAAACTGTTTAGTATTTCCAACTTATCTAACTGTAACCTGGAAAACGTTATGAGAGGTTTTTCATTCAACAGTCCTCAAGAATAAGGCAACTATGGACAGATTGTTCATTTAATATTTTTTATTAAACTAATTTCTTTTAGTGATTCCTTTGCTTTTACTGTGTCTACTTTATTGGTGTGTTTCATTTTGATTCATTTATCATTTTATCTATATGTAGAATTTAATTGCATTTTATTTTATTCCAGTCTTTTTCTTTATTTTTTCCAGATTTCTTTTCTTGTGTTGATGTTGTTTTTATATAATTTTTGGAATAGTTCTGCGCCTGAACTCTTAGTTGATTAAAATAGATGATATTCCAAGATAAAATAGCAGAAATACTGTCAGAAGTTTTAATTGTTTTTTGATGATAAAGTTCCATTTAATCTTAAAGACTTAATAGTTCCATATTTCCCAGTGCTTCGCTGTCACACAGGTGCAGGTTTGCTGCAGGTGGTTCATGAAGTTTCAAAGTAAAATAAGAGGCAGAGCTGTCAGACATCAGATACTCTCTTGTGAGACCAGCTTTCAGTATGGGTTTAGGAGGCAAATTCCTTCTTTACCTTTAAAAAATTAGAGGAAAAACCTTTTTTTTTTTATCCCTTGTCATCGAGCTTAGCTGGTTCAGGTGACCTTTAGTCATTCCATTACTGAGTATGGGGACTTTGAGGCTGCTAAAGGGACGTCCTATGAAGCCTGCTGCCTCTGCACTCATGTCTCTTTAACATATATTTTCCATTTATTATTAATATTATCCTCATTATTATTTTTTATCTTTTATTCTACTAGGCAGAGAAAATGATCAAATGTAGATTTTAATTTGAAGCTTTTGTGAAACATGTTTTTGTTTTTTGTGATACATGTGACTTCATGTCCTTCGTTACCTCTTTGTGTGCCAAAACCATCGTTCTTTACCTGGGTTTCCTCAGCAGGCAGCCTGATTTTATTTTTGATCTTTTTCTGCTGCTGCTTTGTAAACACTGCAGTTATGACAGCTGTTGAGAAGAGGCTCCACCGATCTTCTCATTCTGACACTTATTCAGAGGCGCCTCTTCAATGCCCCATGAGGTTTGATATTTACTGTAAGCTATGACAGATAATTTAAACGTGGTTTTACACATACCATCATACTTGCACACAAACACTGTTATATTCTCACCTAAACAATAATATACTCTCTCACAAAACACACACCGTCATACTGGCATACAAACTTTATTATACTCTTACTCTCTCGCAAGTACTTCTACACTCTCTTATAGGCATATTCATACTCTCACACAATTACTACTATACTCTCTCACAAACAATAGTATATCCTTTTACAGATACATGTGTATTTTGAACTCATGATCATACATTACTGACCTCCTTTATTACATATGCTTCTATTAGCAGATTCAGCTTTTCCGAATTAAAAACTCATCAATGGAACATTACTTCTGCAAAACCGACACAACACTGTAATGGGTAGCCAAGGTAGACTGCGAGCTACAATCACAATTTCCTCTAAAAGAGCCATCCTCCAACCTACCAGACTTAAATTGGACTCGATGCAGAACCTGCTGCTGCTCGACTGCTTAGGGACCGTTTGCAAATTGCTAAACCAAAAAAATATGAACAGGAAATATTCAATAACTACAATATGATACTGCAGTGCCACCAAACTCGAAGTACAGGAAAAACCCATCACATTTTAATAATACTACAGCTCTTATTTTGGAAAAATTTGTTTAAATGTATGTTTTGACATTTTTTTATAATGTAAATAAGTAAAAAATGACAAATAACTACAATATGATAGTTATATCATAAATAAATAAACCATATTATCTGGATCATACTACTATTCTTACTTTGGTAAGATATGCTTAATTTTTTTTTTTTTTTTTTTTTTTTCTGTTTTAAATTATGTAAATAAGTATAAAATTAGTAAGAAATACAATTTGACATGTAGTAGCGCCACCAAACTCAGTACAAAATACATGTAGAACTGTCCAGATGATATAGTTTATTTGTCATAAGAGTTTGGTGGCACTACAACATGTCATATTGTAGTTATTAGTCATTTTATACTTTTCAAGTTTTACCAATTATATAAATTGATTTTTGCGCAGCACACCAAACAGTTTGTCCAAGTAGTTTATCAAACAGTTCTGTGTTGTTACTTTGTATTGATGATGGGAAAATGCAAGGTGATAGGAAAACTGATCATTTACATCTTTGGCCAGAATTATAGATCATCACTATTATAACTATTTGTATAATTATTCCAGTATTTATTTCCTTCTTCTGACAACTTGCACTGCATTCAGTTCAGACTGAAATTTCTCAACACAAATAAGTAATAATTGCTGAGCTGTTAGAAAAAGGCTGAGTGGGGGGGAAAGCGTTGCCATCACTAACAGGATGTGGTGTGGAAACAGGACCAAAATGTAGAATCAGGCAGGAGGAAGATGGATGAGGATGTTCTTTAGTCCAAAAAAACATGGCATTGCTTCACAAACCGAAAGGAAAAAATGAGTAAACTAAGAGAAAAACTAAGCAACGAGGAAAAAAGGACAAAGCTATGAAGATGAACCGTCGGAGAACAAAAAAAACAAACAAAAAACAATGGGAATTGATAAACTGAGGAGGAGATAAACTGACTAAGAAGGTGAAGAATTTGAGCAAAGTACAACCAGGTGTGCAGAGAATAAGAAGTACAGAAAACAGAAAATTCAAGACCCGTGACTACAAAATAAAACAACAAGAACAACAAAGAAAAAAAGACTCAAAGACAATGGAAACAGTAGAAAAACCCCAGATGCCATGACGGTCTCCTTACTGGGGAGACTGTCATGGGTTTCCATGAAAGGCCAAAAGCCTGGAAATGCACTGGATGCTACAGGAGAGGGAAGAAAAATGTTGGGAAAGACTAACAGAGTGAGATGCACTACAAACAAATGCACTCCAGTTCTTTTTCATCCTCATTTTCCTCTTCCTCTTCCTCCTCCTAGTGGAAAAGGCCTTTCCACCAGCCGTGCACGCCGTGCAGCACGTGTCAGAAGCTTCTGTCGCGGTTCCCTGCAAACACTTTTGATGGCGCACACTTCCACAACGCATCAAGCTCAGCAGTTCATATAGAGCCAGACAGGAAATCTGACATGGCAGCAGCGTAAAACATCAAATAAATGTCAAAATTACAAACCTCCACCCCCCCTGCAGGTTTGCAATCAATGAATCTGTAAATATCACGCCATTGACACCAGGTTTGAAGTCAATTGGTCAGGTGGGGTCTCAGTGTTACTTTTAATCATGGACAACAAGACGTTGATTGTAATAATATTTTATTCAATCACAGATCCTTTTCACGAGGACAACAGCAGATAGGAACCAAGATCAGAATCAGCTTTATTTGTTACTGAGCCAGTGTCCCGGCACCACGAAATTATTCCAGTACAACCCGTCCAAGATTTAGACAAAAACAACAAACATGTAACATAAACAGGATCAGGCAGACTGAGGCAGCAGCCACGAAAGCGGCGCACCTTTTCATGCAGAATGAGGAAAAGATTACATGAGGGAGGATGGGTGGGGGTTAAAAAAAAGAAGTATCTCTACACTTCACCTAAAAGGGGGGAGAGAGAAAGATGCGATGAAAAAAAACACACATCAGAACAAGAAAAAAAGCACATATTCAGACAGTTACAACACAAGAGAACACATGGGAGGGGGGCAAGAGGTGGCAATTCCTGGTCCAGAAAATAAAAGTCCTGTCCAGCTGCTGTTCCGACAAGTCACCAAACCAGCTGAATTTATTGAGCAGAGTTTATTTGCCAGGTAAACGAGCCTGTTGGTGAAAACACCCTTTCTAAATGTACCGGTAGATCCAAAAACATTGCAGGACTTCTACTTTCTGGACCAGGAATGGCCCCCTCTGGAGTGAGGGCTGGAGTGGGATCTCTCAGCAGCCAAGTGAGGTCGCAGTCAACCGGCGCACCCATCCAACTCGCCGTCCGTGAGCGGAGGGAGGGGCAAGGTCCAGAGAAGGCGGTGAAAGATACGAGTGTGTCTGTAACAGTGTACGTGAGTGAGCCACGAGTTGATGTAAACGTCGCCTTGAGAGCTGAGTTCAGTTTAGTTCCACAGGCCTGAGAGAGTTGGAGAAGGTGGGGGGAACCGAGCGTCAGACAGCATTACATCCCAGGAGACCAGATAACAGGCCTGCCCCAAGGCCAGTGGAGTCCTTAGTGGTCCTAATCGGACTGTGAAACAGCCAAATCGGGGGTCAGCTTCCTCCAAACTGAGCTGACAGCTTCTCCAAGATGTTTCCCACCCCCATGGTTATAATAAATTCAAGTTTGTGTAGAAATCCTCCACAGAAAGAAACGACAGACACGTGACCTTCATCACGTCTCCAGCAGCATGTAGTCCGTCAGGACATGTGGGTTCCCCTCCACCCGCTCTTTAGGAGAAAAAGATTTGATCAAATATCAGCAGTTTTAGAAATGGATGGCGAGTTTAACATATGTATTCACTTCTAAATGTGGTTTTTAAATGCATTGAGTCTGATAAGCTGTAAAAAGTCATTAAGTGACACCTTTTGTGTGAGTTTGTGATCTGGCAGAACACCCTGAGCTTTCTCAGAAAAAAGAGAAAAAGAGACCGGATTTAGTTAATGATCTGTGCGCCTTTTACAGCTTTTTCTTCATTCTTTTTTCTGATCACATATCAACTAAACCTCTCAACACTCCCTCCACACTTTCTGGTGGTACTGCCCCATTTAGTGTATCAAAGGATGCATCCAGAAGAGCCCTGGAATCTGACCAAATCACATATTAGAAGGATACAAGAGACGGACTGATGGAATCTGCATCCGTCTTCACCACAGAGCAAAACTCAGGTCTTAGAAGTTACATTTGTCGGCCGTGACGTTAACTGCTTTTTGTTTCCAGGTTAAAAACAAATGTTTGAACCCACTTTGCATCAGAGATGTTTAACGTGTCCACAGGTGGTCTGACATGTAATATTTGTGGGACATTTTTAGGCAAGTTCAAGAAGGACAAGAGGAGACAAGAAATGTTCAACACCTTAATAAAATCCTTTTTTGCAGTTTTTTAATGTTAACTTGCCACAAAAAGAAACTTATTGGAAGGTTTTGGAAACATTTAGGGTTGAAATTACGAGCTATAGTTCATCTAACTAAATTCTATTAAAACAAGATTGGAACAAAACCTGGTGAAGCAATAGATACCCGTGTGCTCCAGGGCCAAAAACGTAACTTTATTAAGGCTAACATGATAGATTTCCCATCAACAACACTGTATGCGTTTGTGAAAGAGCATAAAAATCTACATATGCATACATCAGACCAAAAAATGTCAAAATAAGACCAGTTGTGACCACATGGGAGGATTTTTCTGCCATTATTTAGTACTGATTTAATAGCACATGCTTCCCGAAAGCCTTTCCAGATCAATCATACCTGCATTGTAAAAAGCTAAGCGATGTTGCTGTAGGCCAGTGGGTGCTGCAGCTACCATCTGTTTGCTTTCTTTTTCCTGCCTCTGTCTAATTTATTCAGAGACATTTAGCCTGTGCCCTTTAGAGTGACAGTGTAATATCTGTGATGTAGACCTCTGCTCATACTTACAGATCAGCACAGATGGCTTCCAGCTCGAAACAATAAAGGAATACAACCTTCTCTTTTCACAGAACAAAACAGAACAGAATTAGGAAAAAAAAAATACCCAGAAGCTGTTGATGGCAACTTAACACTCATAATGGCAACCAATCCGTGTTTCCCTGGATTGTTTGCATGACATAGAAAGCCAAGCAGGCTGCTCCTTGCTGCATCAGAGCTGATTTAGTCACAGCAACTTTTAAATTGCTGTGATCGTAGCCGAGAGAAAAACCAGCCATCAGGTCATCGCTATGCTAGTCCTAACAGATGTCCGAGGGGGCTGTCCATTCATCTTATATCATGCGTATGAGTAAGGAAGCGGATGTGAGTCACAAATGTATACGCAGTGAGGAGCTTTCTTTTATCAGTCCTGCACACTGGTCCATCTATCATCCAGCAGCCCCACCTGGAAGTCCTGACAGCCCCCAGAGCGAGGCTGCTGTTTAACCTGTAGACCTGCTGTTTAAAACCTCCAGTGGACGTAATTAGCAGCCTCAACAACCTCTTCTTCATCTGCATCGCCGTTGTCATCCTGTTTTGCTTTGAAAGCTTCCCTCCCTCGAACCACTTAAGACAAAGCTCATCACGTTGGGCTCAAATATCACATCAGTGAAAGGGAAAGTTATGTAGTTTCATTTCTTTTCATTTTGCTTTTTTTTTTTGTTTTTTTTTTTTGTTTTTGCATTATATGCAACACGAAGCATGGCACTTGGCCAGTCATTTTAAAAAGAAAAGACAATAATACATTTAAATGACACATGAGTTGCACCAGAAAAAGCAGAGTGCTTTTCCACAGAGCTACAAGGATTGCAAGGCTACATGCAAAATGACTCAGCGATTAATTTGAGTGCCATTCAAGTCAATAAAAATTACCAAGCAGTCGCAATTTATTTCAAGAGCTACTGGATTGCTTTGATAAATTTGTACAGGAAATAAACACACCTTTACTATTAAATGTCTTAAAATGTCACAAGGGTCTGGTGAGCAGGTTGGATGCAGGTAGAACAGATTACTGTGAGAAGCTAGAAGACATTCATTTGGCTCCCAGATGAAATATTCTAATCTTTTAACATAGTGGCGCCGTATATATTACCATGTGACTGACAATGAAACTCATACAGCTTGTTTATAGTCATATTTATAGCAACATATCGATGGTCTGGAAGCTTGTGTTGTTGAAAACTTCCAAATAAACCATTAAACAGGCTACTTCATACTGTGTCAGCTCATTGTGGAATAAAGTGTCCTTGTGATGGAAGATGTAGAAGAGGAGGACTTCAAGCAGAGCTTGAATCCTGCTGCATTGCATTGTTCACAAAGGAGGCTCAACATCTGCAACACTGTCTGCTTAACCCTATTCGTCTGGTAATTAGCTAACTTTATATAAGCCTGCAACTGCAAAGTGAGTGAAAACATTCTTGTTTCCATCGTCTGATAAAAATCCTCTGACAGTTTAAATGATCATTTCTCATGGCCCTGATTTCACCTAAAACAATCAGGCTAAAACCGCTAGTAACTACTACAAGATACATGCAGCACATTAACTTAATTACCTACACAGCTATAATTATAGTCAGGTTTTAATGAAGGGCTGAGGAAGCTGATACACAAACACACACACATGTGTACACAGTGTGTGTCGTTTCCTTACTCGCTGTTTTGTCAGATTTCCTTCCTGGCCTTGGCTGCAACAACTGAGAATATTTTAACTGTAGGTGATGCCTTCAACAAATTAATACGCAGGGGAAAGAAAAGGAGAAGAAAAACATGAATCATCACGGGGAAAAGAAGAAATTCAACAAAAGATGCAACTTCACCAGTTAAGTGTCAAAACAATCAGGCCCATTAATTAAATGTTCCCACCCTTTAGACTGCACTGTGTCATCATACAGCTAATTAATATAATCAGTTACTCAGAGCTTCTCCTCATGTTTGTCACTTCTGATAGCCATAAATACTAAATCACTGTCACGGAGCTGGAGCCGTGAGACCCGGCCATATTGTCACTTTCTAGACAGAATGGAGATCTGATAAGTTTACTTACTGTTGCTCTTGTTAGGAGCTTCATGCGAAGACTGGATGCGTAAACAATGCATAAGTGTCAAAGAAAAGCAACGTTTTCTGAGTGTGTAATTGTTGTGATGACTTAGTGGTTGTGTTGTGCAGAGGAAACGCCTCCCCCACCCCCCCACAGTCACTCTGAATTGAACTGAGAGGTGGAAATTATCGCCTGACCTCGCTGCTGGTTTTCTTAAACTCTTTCACTTCACTTTCAGATAAGTAGCAAGAGCCTCGAGGGTAATTGAAAAGTACAAGAAGAACCCTGTAAAAGCACGGATCAGCGGAGGCTTAATCCTCCACCTCTATAGTTTAAAAGTCTGTTAGTATTTGGAAGTTGTGCATTTAGTCCTAATTGAATTCCAGTAAATAAAGTAGAATATGTCCTGATGAATGCATGGCAATAAATAGCATTAAACACCTCCTGTAAGGGATGTTCTCTGCTTATATAACCTGACAGAGTAATAGACATTGGTAATTTAGCCTCTTGTCTGTAATAAGGGGGGGGGGGGGGTTTGTAATTTGCTGGTTTTGTGACTCAGTTTGGAAGAAATTCAGAATCTTTTCTTCCACTCTTAATCCATAAATCAGGCATTGACGTTCCTTTTCAGGATTGAAGTTGCTGTAAGGTGTTTTTTCTGGGATAAGGTCAGATTTTGGCAAATACACACAAAGAACATCCACAGATACTCACACACAAGGTTTTATTAACAGGTCATTAAATAATCAATCAGGGGGAACCTTACAGTCCAGCTTCCCATCAGCAACACCATTGCCAGTCCAATAAGAATTGACTTTTCAGTCCCACGGAGCAGAAACTCAGCCAGGGAGCTGAATGCTGCTGATAGTGTATTGGCTGTTTTGCTGTTTATTCGTCATCAGCTTCACTGCTTAGAAGTGCAACACCAGTTTCTTTGAACCGGACAGCGTCTCAAGCTGTTTCACTCAACCCTCTGAAAATAACACTTCCTGAAATAACTTCCCTGGCGGCAGAACGAGGAGGGCTTTCCTCTGTTTAACACTGCACAGGTGCAACAGTTTGGCTTAAAATACTGTCATTTCAGAAGGTATGAGACAATTCCTCTCTGTTTTATCACTGGTCTGCAGGAACACAAGACCTTTTACGTGGTCTTTTGGGTTTTTTTTTTTTTTTTTTAGTTGCTATTTCAAAGAGCAAGCTTTCCAAGGAAGATCAGCCAAAATTTATATATAATAGTACTGTGTGACCCTCAGCGTTACATCGCCATTATGACCAAGTTTAGATGTGTTGACTGACTTTGCTGTGCTAGTCTGTTGTCTATTAGGATTCCATGAAGTCAATGCTCCATTGATGGCATCATATGTCTCTTCTGTGAAAGTCTCATGATTGTTCCATATGTGAACTTAGCAATGTCTTTGTCTATTTTCCACATAATCCACTAAACACAGAGCTTTCCGCCTACCATCATAGTTAAGAACCTTTCAGAGTGTTTCTGTAGAATAGATCGGTCTCTTGTGCTTGCTCTTTATTTCTTTATAGTAGGGATGTGTGGTGTCAAAACAATACACAACAGTGCAGCTTTTAAATAGGAAACATCATAACCACAGCCTTTAATATGCATGTAGACAATGCAGAAGCATGGTTTTACACTGAGACGAGGCAGATGGCTCCCCTCCCTGAGCTGGGTTCTGCCGGAGGTTTTACCTTCCTGTTTTCCTTTCCACTGTCGCCTCATGCACGCTCACGGTGTGAGATTATATCGAAGTCAAGACAACAATCGACACAATCTATTAGTTTTATCTTATTTAAGTTATTTATTATTTATTTATTATAAATTGGCTTGTGTCTGATGTATCTGTAAAGCGCCCCGTTGTGAAGTGGTGCTATACAAATAAAGCTGAATTGAATTGAATTGAATTAAGGCCTTTTTTTTTTACTTAAATGTGATAGTTTTTTGTTTTTTTTAATAGCTCTCCTACCCATTTGCAGACTATTATTTCACTTCACTTATCTGCAGTAAACATGCAATCATTGAAAAACCTGTGACAACCTGTTTTTCATTAGAAAACTGCTCATTTCACGTGAACATCACTGAGATTTACTTGCTTTGAATGTGAAGGTGATTAAAGAAACTTGACTTTCAGTTTCAAGTCGAAGCAGAAATGAGGCAACTAATGGATGAAGATGAAACAAAAGTTAATGTAAAGTCAGGAGTGAAATGTCGTCTTATTTGTGAATAAGAGAATTTGGCAACCCATGTAACCCTCCGCCCTACATGCACACATCTTTTATTTCAGTTCTTTCAGCTGAATTTCATTCACAGAGCAGACACAGTCCAATAAAATCCTATTTATTATACTATAAACCAGCCTAATTAATCGTAATTGCTTTCATATCAGAACAATTCATGAAGAGTTTCTACTGGATTACACCGACAATGCAGCAGGTGACAGAGGAAACTCACTGCTGCTCAAATGGTTTTGTATAAATAAAACGCTTGACTTTGACTTGAATGTGGTGCAGCATCATTTATTTATACGTCCTCCGCTAATGTGGTGACACTGTTCACTGTAGTCCTCGTGGAAGTTCATGTGATTTGGTTTTAAAGAAGGTCTAAAAAAGGTTCTCCTGTGTTTGGAATTGATGTTAAACTCAGGAGACCTGAAGTTTACATAAAACATGGGAGTGTTTGGTGATCAGTCGCTCAGTCCTGCTCAGTCTAATTTAATAATGATAACCTGTATGTGAAAAAGAATAAATGCAATCCCTGCATGTTTAATTACAAATAATAAATATGATTTTAGCCTAGAATTATGAACTGTTATTTTATTGCACACACTAATGTCATTTCATGGAAACACAAACCATGAAAGCATTTTGCACAGTTAGTATATCTGGCCAGACTTTCCTGTTTTTACTCCAAACTGGCACCAAGAATTGGCTCGAATTTCCAAACTTAAAGAATCTGTTACTAAAAAATGAAATCCAATATTTTATTCACTGATTATTTTCTGTAAATACATTGAATAAATAACTTCAGCTGTCCAGAACAGACTTGGTGTGTGAGGGAAGAGCAAAAATAAAGATAACTTGACACAGTTATTGTTTGCACACATGCACAGCAGCCCTAAAGTTTACTGCCGCTCTTCGGAGAGGATGGCATGCAAGATCATCAGCTTTTGCTCTGGGTCACAAAGCTTCCTATTAAAATGTCTGGAAGACCAGCAGGTGTGACTTTGAGTATAACAGCTAATCTACTGGATCATTTACTGCAAGTGAGCGAGGTGTGACACTAAATTTGTTGCTTTATTATCTTTTCTCCTGACCTGTGTGCTGCTTCCCACTGACTTAGTTGTTGTGGACATGTTCAGATGCACAATAGCCTAAAATCAGCACAACAAGAAACCTTGTCTTCTAATTAACACATATTTCAAAGAAAAAAAATATTTCTCTATTATACAGTAGACAGCTGCCTCTTTGCACCCCGACTCTTGCAGCTCCAGCTGTGGGAGCAATTCACAAGCAGAAATCCTGCTGAGATGAACAGCAAAATGCAAAAACTGTTCAGACATGATATTCTGTACATTTTTATAAATTTCAGTGGTCTGAAACAAACAGGCTCTTCTCTCAGTTCAAGATATTGTTTACCTTCAACTTGTCCCTTTTGAAGGGGTCACCACAGCAAATTATCGCTCAGGTGAATTAGCACATGTTTAACGCCAGACGCCTTCCTGACGTAACCCTCTGCATCAAGGATCAATCCTCCACAGGGAGCAGGACTCAAACCATCAGGTCACTAGACAAGAGGCTCACCTGAGCCACTGCCACCTCTTTCCTCGCTCAGTTCAAGAAATGGAAAAAAAAAAACATGTTGTCATGCACAGAACTAAAAGCAGATTTTTATAAACAGACCTGCAAAAAAGAGAAAAGAAAAAGGACAAAAACCAGATTGTTGGAACAACCGGAGTGTCAAAGTTTCTCAGAGTAATTTGCAATGTTCGTCACCTGTACTTATGATCACAAGTACTTAGAAGCTGCACATCCATAACAGTTTTTTCCCTCAATAAAAGCAATATTTGTAAAATTCGACTTACTACAGCTGTGATTTGAGGGTGTTTCCACTGAATGGTGTTTGGTGCATAAGCTGCAGGTAGCCACAGAATGTTATTTCTGAGTTGTCTACTTACTGGTAAGAATTTGCTACAGCTATTCAAGGTCTTTCACCATCATTTCTCTCTTTAATTTATTAGTAAAACTCTGTATTTCACTGTTGTTTGCACCACACCATGCCACCTTTACCAGAAATGAACTGGTCACATGACCACCCAACATCACATCTGGGGACATGTAAATACAAAAAAAGTGTTTCCATCACATTTTGTATACATACTTTTTTATAAAAACATCTGAAATACCGCCTCATCAGAGTGCAAAAAACCTTTTAGTGATATCTAAGAGATTTTTCTAAATGTTTCTATTCGCATTTTTTCATTGCAATATTTAGATTTTGAGCATCCTATGGGTGATGGACATGGAGCTGGAGTGAGAAGAGGGTGCAAAAGTTTGTTCTATGTGGAAAAAAACCTAGATCAAACTAAAGATATATGTGTATAATGTTGTATATGGTAGCTTCAGACAATGGACATAAGGAGGTGGTCCAACAACTAAATGAAGAAAACAACATGTCAGCTGTCATGCTGCACAGATTGACCACTTCCAGCTCCTTGGATTGGTACGAAATAATGACGAGACTTTGCAAGACGGCACCTAATGCATCAACCACTGGTGCATGTGTCCCTTCTTTTCTGCCTCTAGACATCATCTGCAGCTGGATCAAACTCAGTTTGACTTTCAGCCATCCTTACAAGGTGTTGTAAGTCACTATTACATTTTCACTGACTACATTTTAAAAGAGGAAATCCAAACATCATATTCAAGTTTTTGTAAATACTTAAGTGTTCGTGAGGGCCAAACTTTCCACAAATAATTAAATGATGAGCAAGGAAACGCATGTTGCCCTGCAAGACCCACAGCAGTGAACTGAATCAGTAAAAACAAACAGTTATTACAAAGATGTGTTTCTTAAAAATAAGATAAAAGATTCAATACACTTCTCTCCTAGTTAGAGCAAAAAGCCTCATCTTTTGTTAGCCACAGGATTTAACTAAAAATCCACTTTCTGCTATGAACACATTTTTGTTCACGATGTGCTCTGAAAGAAAGAAAAGGAAAAGGAAGGAAGGAAGAAAGAATTGGTTAAATGACAAACAGATATGTTAACACGGACAGAAAAAAGGGAGATTGAGTGCAAGCATTTGGGGAATTGGAGTCATGTTTACTTTTTCTGCTGTAAGGCCATGATGAAATATTGAAATATTGAACCAGATATTTTGCATGGCCAACAGGCTTTCAGTGCTGCAGAATCTGTTTCCTGTAATGAGGCCAGACCCAGTCCTCCTCTACTGAGATAGATATAAGAACACTACAGGGCTACAGCCAACCAAAGCAGTGTGAGCTATGCCATAGTGTTGCTAGCGTATGCTTGTTTTTGCAGGTGTTTTCACCAGTGGATGTATTTAGCTCCAATTGGACTAATTTCTTCTTACCACAAATTCATGTCTGTGATCAAAACCTTCTCATTAGCTAAATTCCTTGGCCTGACTACCCCCCTACCACATCCAATACATATCCAAACATGCTGCTGTTGTACTGTGTGGCTCCAAAAATACAACACCTGTCTGCCCCCTTCTCCCGACCTCGTTCTACCAGTTCTGGATATGGTAATGGACATTGTGAATTATTTGCTGAGGAAGGCTTTGAGACATCCGTGCATAATCATGTCTGAGTACAGGCAGAGAGCAGTGCGGTCAGCCAGCGAGAGGATAGGACATTTGCATAATGTCCCAGAGCGTGTGGCACAGGTGAAGGAGCCAGTCATTTAAAATGGACAACGCTGCAAGCTCATGCCTTTGGAGTGCTGGATGCAATGGTTGCAAGCTGGAAAGCAGGAAAGATGGATGAGGGCTCATTAAGACCTTGCCTGTTGTATGCCGGCTACCACAATAAATGAGCCATTTTCTGTCATCATACAAAAATAATGCTTTGTCCTAATTATACTCCTGGAAAGCCTTCTTCGTGTTTCACAGTTGGCTTCTGGTACAGGTATCCATTAAAAAGAAAAAAAAAAGGTTACAAGCATTTTCAGAAAAAGATTGCCTCATGTGACTTTCTTTCTGTAAATTCTCTGAGCTACTTACACATGTTGGCTTGTAGCCAGGCGATGTGGTGGGAGACCTCCATGTGCAGGGAGACGATTGATGTTTCAGCCGTGAGACGTTTTACATGCCATGCAGTGTGTTGTTGCATTAAAGAAGAGAAACGATTTACAATTAACTCAATAAAACATTTTAGTCTTAATGTGATTAAATAACAAATTAAAAAAAATATTACTTGAAGAGAAATAAAATAAGACATTGTGGATTATTCCACTTTTCCCAAAGCACATTAGTTCTGCCTCCATCTGTTGCTGAGGAGTGTCTAAAAACAGCTAAAAACTTCCAAGCTTACAAGAGTCTTGACTACATTTGGATACACTTCAGCACAGAGAGAAATCTCTGAATCCAGCAGTGGCTTGTTGCTGAAGTGTAAACAGGATGCCATAAAAAATATTGGGAACTGTCTCAAAAGATATCATTTCACTAGTTTACTCTGCTGCTGCTGAAACAGGAAGGGGAAAATGTGGTTGTTATTTATCAAATCATATTTAGATCATCATTCAAGATGACTTTTTGGGTTGAGTGTTTTACGTACATACTATGTCCACTAGAGCAAATGGCAGCTTGTTTACATATTCTGCTCCCAGAAAAAGCACGCCACGCACGGAGATAGAAATGAGGGCACAAATTGTTTCTCAGGAAGTCGCTTTTAGAAGCTAAAGATAAAGGGACACTTCCTACAGACGTAGAGGAAGTTACTATATCTCGCAAGGGAAGAGTGGAGGGGTTTTTATTACACTGAACTGCTGTGCTTTAAAGACTAAGGTCACATTCACGTTAGTCTTTTTGATTCGACACATTGTCCATTTGTCACTTCGTTTAGGGAAAAGTGAATGCAGAAAACAAACTCTGGCTTAGATCAAAGAAGTGGAATTGGTCCACCAACAAACGCAGGGCTCGGTGTGTTCAAGCAAACCAAAAACAGAAAGTGGTTTGCAAAAAAAAAGTCACTTACTGCATTTAACTTAGCATTGCATTGTGGGTAAATACATGGTGATTGCGTTAAGAGTCCTTTGCCTTGTCTGTTGTTCATACTGTGTCCATTGTTGCAGTGTGTTTCTGCAGTATACTTGCATGAGACAAAATAAAAAACCCAAAACATCAATAGCTTTGTCTCCATGTTTATCTGACAAGTGGAGGAAACTGAGGTTTCTTCTTCACTCTGGTCTTGTTCTCTCTTTTGCTAAATACTAGTGCAGCGTCACCTTTGGTGGGAATGGGGATATGTTATTGTAAAGGTTTGGGTCGTTTAACCAAAGTACAGTGTGAACATGATCTCGGTCCACATGGATACACCCCCGACAACTGAGCTGAGTCCCTAAATGGACCGAGTTTCGCAGACTTTCCTGATGTGAATGCACCCTTAATGACCTAAAATAAAATAACCAGCTTGTGAAGAGCTAAGCTGGACAGCTGGAGATACCAAAGTTTTCTTCAACACTAAGGCTGCATTTATTGCAGCCTTTTTGATTCCAATCCTAGTCCGTTTGCTTGGAAAGTTCACTTTGTTTGAAGTAATGCGAATGTGCAAACGTATTCTGATATGTATTGAAGAAGTGTACTCGGTCTGCTTACAAACGTATGTCTTGGTTTATTTCCAGTGGACCAAATACAGGAAGCAGACAAACAACAGACAGACAAAGACAGACAAACTGCATTGTGGGTTCAGCTCACAGCATCGTGGGTAAACACAAAATATAAGCATGTGTGGGATAATGGGCAGCTTGAAGGGGAGAAGTTGCACATGGTCAGTCATATTTGGATCAACCCGAGTATTTCGCTTATGTATAAGAAAACAAATATGTTCTGCATTAACCAGTAGGTGAGTTTTCTTCTTCAGTGGTTGTCTCGTCTCTTCCTTCAGTAATTCTTTGTGCAGCAGCGCCTCTGGTGGAGAGTAAAACATGTTATTGAAAAGCTGTGATTCATTTGAAAAGCGCTGAGTGAATGCAAACTTGGTCTGGAAGAATATTGTACCTCCCCACCAGAGCTGAGTCTCACAATAGGTCCAAGTCTATATGACTTCTCTGGTGTGAATGTTTTTCAACGTAAAACTTTAGAAGGCCTAGTCACGGCACTACATTGTGCATGCATGAAGGACGTACAGAATTGATGGAAAAGGAACTTCTGGGCAAAGTCACCAAACTTTCTATCAGTTTTTAATTAGTGGTTCTGTGCATGTGGTTTTCATTTTATTGTGACTGTTGGTAATACAGTTAACTTTTTGCCTTCCCATTTGTCTTGATAAGAGTCACAAACAAAAGACAATTTCTAACTTGGAGTGTTTCCAAGGTGGCTGTCCAGAGGCTTGCCTGGAAGGACTTTGGTCATATTTATGTATAAAAAGAGACATTTTTACATGTTTAAAAGACTTTCAAACAAAGCGGTGTGTGTGAGAGAAAGTAAATTTATTGAATGCCTGACCCATAGGTATGCATAACGTGACAAAAGGTTGTAAGTAAATTCAGGCTTCCAAACCAAATAGTAGCTTTCATTGAGATGCAAAAAGGGTGCACTCAAATAAAAAATGCATTGCAGGGAATGGATAAGAAGTTAGTTAATAGATACTGGAACTCCCAATTTAATTTCTATATTTTGTGCATAGACGGCCACTCTAAAGCTGGCTCCATAACAGTTTGTGTCTATGTCCCAAGAGAGCAATGCCAAGAACAAATGCTGCCAAGGCACCGTTAACGTTGATGGATTGTTGTTAACATTATATCCCTGATGACATAAGTGACAAAGTAACATTAAAGATTGGCCAGTTTATTAATTTAATAATGCATTATTTTTCTTTCACATGGTAACATTAGCTCTGAGGAAATATCGAACAGCATTTTAAAGTTTTTGTTGTTGTTGATGACATTCATGTGAAGTTTCATGGCCAAAGGTGTGATGAAGTTTGAATTTTATAAATGCAATCTCAGTGATGTGGAAGACTTATAGCCTGGTATGCTGGACTGGAGCGCTCTATATATTCAGTACAGAGCGACTCAGTCTGGAGTCCCTTCCCTTCACGGAGATTCGCATCGGTCTGAAACAAACCGGCCACTCTGATTGGTTGATCTGAGGAGACTCTTGTCACCATGTATTCTTCAAAACATTCAAGATGGCTCACGGAAATAGCGGGAGTTAGTTTCTTCTACGATTAGGTCCAAAAAGCAACACAGCGTTGCCAATAACGCCTTGTAGCCTCAGGTTTTTACACCAAAAACAACACAGGTCATTTCTGTCTGATGTCTTCTTTGTGTTTATTTTCTTCTGTTGCGTTTGCTCTACTGAACACTTCCAGACACTGTAGGCTGCCGCATTGCTGACATCACGCCCGCCATTTTTCTGATTGGTTTACTCCTCGCTTGTTTGTCCCGCCCTAGAAATCCGTTGATGCGAGTGAGTCCCCAGACTCGACGCCGGTACAGCGAGAGAGTCTGACTTGCCAGGCTAGAAGACTTCTTCTTTTCCTTCTTTTCTAAATCTCATGTTGAACTGTTAATGATGTAAAGAAATTTGATATTGATTTAATGCGTTCAGTATATTTTTCTACTACATGTTTAAATCTGTAAACTGTATTTCAGTATTAAATTCTTGAAGTTTGATTATTTTTAATTTTGCTTTTCTAAATTAATGCAAGGTGGATGCTGAAGTATGTCCAAGGAGGAACACAAGGCCAGCAGGCAGATGTATGAGCAGCCATCTACCAGTGGTTTCTATTCACATTCCCAACAGCAACCAGTAGGCATGTGGACTGTGGGTCTTCTGAAGGCACAGAGGGTCCTGCCACTGTGAGGCCGTCAACCAGTAACACTACAGAAAACTATGAACTTCCTCCAACTGATCCATTTTTTTGGCCAGCACTCATTTTAGATGCTGATCGTCAGGAAATTGTATGGAGAGGTCCACAGAAAGTCACGCCTGAATTTTTATAGGAGTTATTACGGAGATCTTTTATATTCTCGTGGTTTCAGTTTCTTTTTTTTCTTTTTTTTTTAAAGTTTCATTCATTTTTCTATTCATTTATTTAATGTTTGGCATTGTTAATTGAAGGGTGGCTTCATGTTAAGATTTTAACTTCTCCACCCTGCTTCAAATAAAGACAACTGCACTGGGAATTTCTTGTGTTGAATGTGTTGGTGTTTGTTGGAACTTGCATATTAAACAATGGTAATAGAAATTCTCTCTTCACAGAATATACACATTTTAACTGCATAAAATACTTCAACACTACTGTGCAACTGTAATGGAGCAGCCAGAAACCTGAACATCCCAGAATGCATTATTATGTTTTGTAATAGCTGTCAGTATTGAAAACATTTTAATGTGACTTAATGGGACATTTTTGTCCTTAAAAGCAAGGACAACAACAACGGATGCATTAACTAATCAGTCTGGGCTTCTGCTTTTAACAGGGGCCTCAAAGCAGTTGTGCTTAGGGCCCCCAGATGGCTAGAAGCAGCCCTGTTTGTAGCAACGTTTCAGTGTCAATAAATCATCTCTAAATGTCAAGAAAACTTAATACATAATATTTGCAAACTGGAAAACTAATACTAAGGTGACAGCCATGATCAAAAACACTGAACACTGAAGTTTATGAAAACAAATACTTAGGAGTCCTTATAGATCATAAGTTATGCAGAAAATCTCGTGTTAATCACATTAAACTCAAATGATTAAAGTCTGTGGCTATACTGTAAAAACTAAGGGTGTTCTAAGTTCAAGTGCACTTCACTTTCATACTTCCACATGTTGCGTATTGTGTGGAAGGTTGGGGAAAAGAACATATAAAACAATATCAATTCTTTTTATTTCTTTTTTTTTGTCAAAAAAAAGAAAACGATTATGCTCATACACAGAGCTAAATAAAATAAACAAACAGAAAGAAACATTACAACAAAAAAATGTGTTCAATTTTATATTTTGGGCTCAGAATGTCTGGTTTGGTCTCCCCAATGGATAATTTGCTGTGCAGCAAGCAGTAAAAAAAAAAAAAAAAAAAAAAAAAAAAAAAAAGAATCTTTAAACAACAACAAACATCACGATTCACAAACATAACAAAAAATATCTAAGAGGAAAGACGGAAGGTTACTTATTCTGCAGAGCGATGGAGCACTCATCCTTACCCTCGCCCTCGCCTGCACCACACACGGGGACATCAAGCATAAACTCCTCAGAGAAGTTTTATTAAAACTTTGGCCCTTACATAGCAACCATTCCTACACACACATTTGCGCATATTTGTGCATGACAACATTTTCAAAAATGAGTAAATTTACCATCTTTTTTGTTGTTTGTCAATGCACAATTTCTTATTATAAATAAAGCTGCTGTTTACACACAACTTTATTACCTAAAATTCTCAGAAGTGGAAACAAATGGCAAGTTTTACATCAACACTTGTAAAGATTGAAGTAGATACGTCTCCTTTGTGTGCTGTGACACTTTCTTTGAATCTTTTTTAGACTTTAATACATTTCAGTAAGTGGTTTGATATGATTGAACTATCTCTTAAAGATTTCTGACAGATCTCTCATTGATCTCTGATCATTTACTGTCTTCATTTCACATTGCTGTTTATTTTGTTAGTTATTTTCATCACGTTTATAGTTTCCTGGTGATTGTTAAATATTTATCAGTCCACTCAAAGGTTTTTTATGAGCCTCATGTCCATTTTTTTAAAAATAAATGTAAACAGAACTTGAACCTAACAAAGCAGACATTCTCTTTCTCTCCCCATCAAGAGTTTCACACGTGACTTCTAAAGGGATGTGGATGACGTTACATCTCTTGCCAAATATCAAGAGAAGTATATTCACCAAATATGAGGGTCCATTTGTTAATCGAGAGCGCACATTGCTTTAAGTCTTCCTAAAAAGTTTATTTTACACCTACAGCTCATTCAGAACCCTGCTGCTCGAGTCTTCTCTAAGACCAAGAAAGTGGACCACATCAGTCCATGTATGAGGTCTTTACAGGGGCTGCATGTCTGTCAGAGAATAGACGTTAAAGTTCTGTTGCTGATCGATAAAGCTCTGAATGGTTCAGGACCAAAGTACACCACAGACCTGTTGTCCCAGTATGAACCTTCCAGACCCCTCAGGTCATCTGGATGAGGTCTTTTATCAGTTCCCAGAGTCAAAGGCAGACATAGAGACGCTGCATTCAGTTTCTATACTGCGCATGTCTGGAACAAACTCCCAGAAAACCTCAGATAAGCTGAAACATTAAAAGACACATCTGTTTTTAGCCGCTTTTATAGGTTTTATTCAAAACAATGTTTAGAGAAATGCCGGATGTTTCTCTTAAGCTGGAATTGATGAGGATTTTAACAATCGCTGGGGCTTCTTGCCAGGTCATCTTTGTAAATGAGAAGATGTTTTCAACTGATTTTACCTGGTTAAATAAAGGTTAAATAAAAACATGAACATATCTGTTTTTAATGTCTCTCTGAAGCACTTTGAATTGGTGGGAAAATCAAATCGAAAAATCGAAAATCTGGATTTTTTTTGCTTCACAATTTTAAATTAGATTTTTTGTTAATTTTTTTTTTTTTTTTTTTTAAACAAATAAAAATAATCCATGATAAAATTTTTGTCATTTTTATTGTTTTTATTGATCTTTTTACTTGTCTTCTGGGGCATAATAGCAGCAGAATGATGGTCTGGCTACTGTGTTGTTTTTTCTAATTGAAATCAAGAAAAATGATGCGCAAAAAAATCAGTTTTAAACTTTTATTTTGTTTTTAATCTACAAAAATCAGCAATATCAAAGAATTGTTAGAATCGCAATTTAAATCGAATCGGCACCCAAAAAACTGGAATTGAATTGAATCGGGACAAAAGCACATCGTCACAGCCCTATTAAATAGTATGACGTTTTTCTTAATCTTAATCTTGATCATTCATATAAAGCATCTGTTGTGAAAAATGAGAGTCCTTAAACTACCGGCTCCGATCCTGTAGAAGTCCCCGACTCCTCTATGCATCTGATCTCCAATGAACTACGTTGATCACCACTTCATTTTAAACACAACAAATGAAGCAGATGTGACGTTACAGCAACACAAAGAATAAAAAGTCCACCTTGAATCAAAGTAAAAAAATATGAAGATAAGTTAAACATAGTAAAGAGGAATGGTCGGTTCAATAGTGCAACACTGTGATTGATAGTTTGATTTATCAACTATATATATAAAAAGAGCAAAAGCATCATTGGACCATTAGTGCACAATCTTCCCATGTGTTCCTCGGCCCTGTGGCACTAACAACTTTGAGGATTTGTGGGTGCAATAAAGAGACCATAGATTCAAGGTAATTTGCTCTACAATGAGGTGAAACCCTGAGTGCTGGCAGAAGGCTCGCTACATTGCCGGAGCAGTTAACCTATTCATCGGTCAAAACAAACAAGCGTCACCGTCAGCTTTTATCAGCACTTCATTTCATAACCTTGGTGCAGAAATGAGAGCCTCTCAGAGTGGTTTATAGGGAGACCGTGTTGAATGCTGGGAGATGGTAGCCTGCCTGAGCAGCAATCGCTCTGGTCTACAGCAATCTATTGATCTGGCAAGCTTGTCCAATCAATACAAAAGAAGAGACGAGGGGAAACAACATTAGAGGAGAAAATAGCCTATTTAATTTTTTTTTTCTTTTTTTTTTTTGTCTTGTCCAGCATTTAAGCAAGCAGACTGATGTTCTGGATGCTGTGTTCTGCTGAGCAAATTTATTTTGCCAAGGGGAACTTTTGTAGATGTAATGATCCCCTTGTATTTCTTGATTCTTATTTTATTTTTCAATTTGTTTTGGATAATAGCTTGTATTACAGAGTTTATGCTGCTGGACCCGACCGGAAAGGACAGGAAAGGGGCAGAAAGAGAACAGAAAAGAGAACATAAAAAAACAAAAAAAAAAACAAAAGAAAGAGATCAATGCATACATGTATATGCACATACATACCCACCTACATATATATGTATATACACTCGCACATACATTATATATATACATATATACATACATACATACATATACACATACATTCACATGCATACACACACATGTACACATACATGCATACATAAAGATAGATATACATACATACATATACACATACATACACACACATATATATATATATATATACATATATACACATATACATACTCACATACATACACATACACATACACACACATACACATACATACACATACACTCACACATATGCATACATATATACATATCCATACACATACATACATACACATACACATACACATAAGTACACACACATACCCACCCACACACATAAATATATACACCCACACAAGCCAACTCTAGATTCGTGGAGAACAAAACCGTTGACAATCATGAGGACCAGAAACTAGCAAGTTAAGTCAAAAAGAAATAGCCTATTTACAGTGCTCGAAGAGTGGGCGAGGGGGGCTGCATAAGCATTGTAGGATAGGCACCGTATGTGAATACTACACACGCACTTAGCTCCAGATGGGAGGAAATTTCTTTTTTTTCCACAACTGTAGACCTCTGTATTATTTCCTTGGGAGAGTCAGGAATGTAATGAGAAAACTAGCAGAAAGAGGGAGAAAAAGGCTGTGAAGAGGGCTGGTTGGGATGGAGTATGAGATGAGGCAATGAGGCATGGCCGGCACACGGCAAATGAGTGGTCTGAGTTAGGTGGACATTCCAAAATACGCTCCTGCTCAAGATGAGAAAAAAGGGGAAAAAATCCGATCTGTCAGCTCCACACACGGATCTCTTCATTGACAAGAGGATGATCAAGTGGGAAGAAAAAGAACTTCAATTGCAGAATCACAGGTTTGGCCTACACAGCAGCCAGTGTTTCTATTAACGGCCATGCGTTATGTCAGGGTAACCTTGAGTGAGAAAAAGATCCCCTTCCTCTTCTTTCACCCTCCATTTCTCTAAGAAGGAACACTGGACCATGTTTAAATTGTAACCTGCAGAAGCTGAAATGGATGATATATTAAAGCAGTGAGAAGAAACTAGTAAAGAGGTATTTGCTTGTCCATAGACGCTTCAATCAGAGAAAGAGAAGATGGACACAACAGCAAGGGGGGAAAAAATCAGGGTTTCATGTACAAGATTTTTCAGATACAAAACTGTTAAAAAATTTCCTCTTCACTGAAAATTTTTTGACAATATTAAAGACAACAAATCAACAAGCTATTAGATTTAATATTGTCCAGAACATTCAGTTCTTTTATTTATTTCCAATCATCCTGCCTGAGTTTCAAAAACATCTCCAGATGTGTTTCCATTGCAGTTTTTCTCCTTGCTGCAAAGGATTTGCTACAGCTTTTTAAAACCTATCTCCCAAATTTTCCTTTCTAATTCATTGTAAAACTGGCTTTTGCGGTTGTTTGCTGCACGTCGCACCATCTTTACCAGAAAGAACTGGTAACATGACCCCTTACATCATGCCTGGGGGCGCGTGAATGTGAAAAAAGTGTTGCCATTACACTTTTACAATATACCAAATATATCAAAACGTCAGAAAAACCACCGCATGAGAGTGAAAAAACTTTACGGTGATATTTGGGAGGCATTTCCATTAACAGTTTTTTATTGCAATATTTATGTTTTGCACAATCTTAGCTGTAACGGAAATGCAGCTACTGCACAAGCGATTGGCCTTGTGCTAATACACAGCTTTTCCTATAGCTAAATCCTGAAATCATGATCAATAGAATTTGTCATTACAAAACTGCCAACAAATAAAATAATAAATAAAACCGCGAATTAAGAATGCGAAGAATGCAAACTTTAACAAGCAGTGAATGATGTACCTAATATTTATCGCATCCTAACATTTATTGCACAAATCCGTTTGGAAATATTTATTTGGAAACATTGGGAAACATTTAAAACAAAAAGCAAAAAAAAAAAATTTTTCTTTTTAAAAATCTGATCTCAGCAGTCGGATCAAAGTAGAGCCAGTGGGTAAAAGTCAAACTCTTGCTGATGCCAGTCAGGAGAGGCTCTAAAGTGTCTTTCCATGAAGAGAAGCTCTTTACTCCTCTGACAAGAAATGCTCTTCAGTTCCAATAAAAACAGATGCTGCAGCAGCATATCTGATCAGACACAACATTAGAACCAATGACAGGTGAGGTGTGGATGTCTGCTTATCTTGTTCAAGTGAAATGTTTAGCTGGGAAAAGCGTGAATCCAAATGTTTACACGGATTTTACTGTGATACTATTAATTACTGGAGCCAGTAGCACCAGACAGGACAGCAGTAAATCCAGCATGAACCTTTGAGGAGGGCTCAGGAAAAATGACAATCAGCAATGATTTTAATGTGTTCAATCAGCCTTCAAAAGACCCAAGCTGATGGAATTTAATTACATCTGTGGGAAGCAAAGCTAATCCGTAAACAGCAACTGCAAACATGTGAGTATAGACACTCCAGGACACCCTCAGATGTTATTTGTTCACAGCCTGACTTAGGAGTTTCATTTTGGGGCATGAGGACCAACCCAGGACGACCGAACAGTATGTGAGCTTTAATATCAAAGCTGATCAGCGTATACATACAGTGTATAGTGTGTTATCAGGACTCCAGTTCAATAGTTTTATTGCCTGCTACCTTTTGAGCCAATCGGTCTAATCTATCTCTTTTAAAGGAAGCTCTTGCTAGTAGGAATGGTATATCTCATGTAAAAAACGTTTGCATGGAGGCAAATGAAAATGTCTGGAACTAGATTAAAAACAGCTTAAAGTTTTAGCTGACTTTGTTTCACATGTGAGGATTGCAAACACTGAACGATGCCCCCCCCCCCCCATATTGAGTTATAACTCTGGGAACAGAAAATAGATTTGACCCTGATGACCAGAGAGATCTGGTTGGTTCCTAGTGTCCTTTTCTTACTGCACCCTCATGTGTCATATCCTGAAAACTGTTCCACAGGTAAAACTTTATATACTTGTCCTCAAAATTATTCATATCCTTGTTCATTTTTTGGATTTTTTTGTTTGCTTGTTTGTTTTTGTGGTAAACTGAATAAATTTAGTGAAGTTTCTTCATAAAATACGTGTGACCAGCAAGTAAAATAATAAAACAATACAAAGTTTGAGAATTTTTTTTTTTTTTAAATTCAAGGGGTTGGAAAATCAAATCGAAAAAATGTAATATTGGGATTCTTTGCTTCATAATTTTAAAATCGATTTTGTTGTTAAAAAATCTTTTTTTTTTCAAATAAATAAAAATAACTCATTGTAAACTTTTTGTCACTTTTATTGTTTTTATTGATCTTTTTACTTGTCTTCTTGGGCATTATAGCAGCAGAATGATGATCTGGCTACTGGGTTGTTTTTCCTAATTGTAATCAAGAAAAATGACGAGCAAAAAAAGGTTTGGTACTTTTTTTTTGTTTTTAATCTACAAAACTGAGCAATATCGAAGAATTGTGAGAATCACAATTCGAATCAAATCGGCACCTTAATAATCTGAATTGAATCAAATCAGGACAAAACCATATCGTCATAGTCCTAATATTTATTAAGGAATTTACAAACATTATTTGTTCAAAATTATTCATACCCCACATTTCCCATGTGTAGTGTCTTTCTTTAATAGTCAATAGCATAGAATTCATTTAGATAATTGCTTCTGGACGACTTCTGCATGTGTCTAAAAGCTTCCTGAAAGTCTCATGTGGAATGTCAGCGTATTCTTCCGTAGCAAAAGTCTCAAACTGAGTCAGGTTGGTTGGTCTCCTAGTCATTACTCTGGTCTTCAAGATTTGCCAAAAGTTCTCGATCGGAGCTAGTTTTGGACTCTGACTTGGCCCTTCTATGACAATGGCTTAAACCATTTCTTCACTACCTTGGCTGTATGTTTTGGATCATTGTCATGCTCGTACATCCAGTTGTGACCAAGCTTGAGCTTTTCAGCAGATTCATTCACATTTTCGTCCTAGATCCTGATGTAATCCTCCTTTCTCGTGATTCCTTTAACCTTGACAAAGTTCCCTGTGCCACTGAAAGAGAAGCATCACCAAAGCATGCCAAAAGCAGAACATTGTGATGTGTAGCCTGCAAGGTCTTTAAGCTTCTCCTTTGGTCCTTCAGCTTCAGAATTTTGTCTTATACGTTTTATTTCTTTGCAACTTGTACCATAGTTTGTTAACCAATCACAGCATTTCAACAAGCTCCAAATCTTCCCTGAATCAAGGCCACCATGACAGAGGCTGGAAAACGTGCACCTTCGTGGGACACAGTTTGATCCATTGGACTAGTTTCACTTAAAAGATCTGTTTGCATTCATTCAGAAATTCACTCAGTCTATGTTGCGAGTCATTCACTCCCTCTTCTTTAATATGTCTCAATAATCTCTGGTTCATTAATTTTTTTTCTTGTTATCCATTCATATAATATTTCCAGGTAATTTTATGCTCATTTACAGCATATCATTCATGTTTCATTCTCTAATTGGCCATAATAGACACAGGATGCTGCTTTGGAGTCAGTTGTCTGATAAGTTGTTTAAAAAAAGGAAGGGCAGTGTAAGTGCATAATCCCTGGAAAAGGTATATGCTCTACCAACAGAAAGTCATGTAGGTAGTCATGCTGCCTCCAGCTGAAGATATGTTGTTTTTCACTGTTACAAAGTGTTGATCTGTGTGGTTTTTATTCTTATCCACCTTCACTAAATCCTTTATAAATTGGTTTTATTTGCAAGATGTTGGTTCAACTGATACAGTACATCCATGATAAGACCACTTTCTATCACTGTGTCATGTCTTTTAACAAGGCCCTTTAATCCACTGTTGGTATGTTTTGGCTTTCCCTCCACTATGGGTGCCACAGGCTTGACTGAAACAGCATCCAAGCACGGAACCAGCTGCACATCTTATCTGTTAGGTTATTTAAACAACCACACAGCATATACCTCTTTTTGGATAAAGACAGTTTTTATGTTGAAACATAAACTGCACATTACTGCACATTATCAAAAACTGTACTCATAATGGCTCATTTCAACCTCCTACTGTTATGTGGGAAGAAGCCTGCCTACTCTTTACCCAGGCAGAAATTTTTCACACCACTTTAAATACATTCTCAATTGTCCTCCTGCTCAGTGGCACAAATAAATTTGAACAGACCGCTCTTGCATTGTGAGCCTGAATAATTCAAGTTTATATATAGTTAAAATAGTCATACTTCAAATCAAAACAAATAATTTTCGCTACATGTCACAGTGACGCTGTTCAACCGAGAATGTGCGGAACTGGCACGCCAGAGCAATGCACTATGAAATCCTATCCAACATGCTTTTTCTTCAAGGAGGTTGTCAGTTCCAGTTTGCCCATAATTCTTTCTCTGTTTTGAGCAGCAGTGTGTGTCCAAGAGACTTAGTTCCTCTATCTGAAGTGCTGCTCTGAATTATTGGCATAACTGAATCTTAACCACAGAACTGTGAGTAGTGTTATAAACACATTTAAATATATATGTTCTGTAAAATATATGCAATGTAATAGATTTTTCCATCCATCTATTTTTTAACGGCTCAGTCCAAATCTGGGTTGTGGGGAAGCTGGAGCCTATCCCAGCAATCATTATGCGAGAAGCAGGACACATCCTGGACAGGTCACCAGTCCATTGCAAAAGAGACAACCATTCACCCTCATACTCACACTTAAGGACAATTTAGAGCGACCAGCTAGCATTTTGACTGGACAGATTTCTACAAATATCAATGGGACATGGTGATGAATCAACAAGAAAGACCTGAAGTACTACAGAAGAAAATATCCAGCATATCTACCCCCGCTTGACCAGGTAATGGTCAAATAATAGTAATAATCAATCGTGGCTAATGAAGAGACCACAGCGTGTTGCATGTATTGAAATGTTTTTATCTAATAATATTTTTGAAGCCAAACAAGTTACAGAACCAGTTGGGAATTATTTATCCTGAACACAAAGAAAAGCCTGTTGGTCACTTCAGAAATAAATAAACCTCCCAACTATCATATATAGCAGAGTTGTTTTACTAAAGCACCATTTATCTCGTATAAAACTTGGCTCACCTGAAGTAGTTTGAGGGATTCCTGGTTTGAAATGTTTAACCCTCAAACAGAAGAATGGATAACAATACTGACACAGTTTTATACTTAACTACAATACAGCCACTAAACTAATGATGGACTTATTAGTATGTTTCTTTGGTTCATGTGATGGGAAGGGGGGGTCTTGACATTATTGTCGGTAATTAAAGAGGGCTCTGTGGAAAAAGGGTGCTGAAAATTTTGGAAACCACTGATATTACCTAACATGCATGTCTTTGGACGGTGGGAAGTACCCAGAAAGAACCCAAGCATACACAAGGAGAACGTGCAAACTCCACAGAGAAAGACCACCGTTCGAACTTCCCCTTAAATTTTCCAGTATTCTAATAGAAAAAAAGAAGATTTAACTGAGACAACTATTGTTTAAAAACAGTTTTTCTAGGTCATTTACTTAGACTGGCCCACGGGTAGATTTAATTGGTGGGCCAAAGAGCCATTACCCTCAGGGTGAATGGTTGTCTCTTTTGCAATGGGACTGGTGACCTGTCCAGGATGTGCCCTGCTTCTCGCCCAATGATTGCTGGGATAGGCTCCAGCTTCTCCATAACCCAGACTTGGACTGAGCCGTTAAAAAATCTTGCAGTGTATGCATTTTATTCAAACACTAATATTGTCCCAAAAATGTCTGGCTAAAGATCTTGACGTCATTATGCATCCTACGCATTTCACTTGCAGCCACCAGAATGTGTGCTTTACACGAGCTAAACTGAGGCTGATTTAATCAAAGGCTCAGGGATAATTCATACTTTAACCATCAAGGTACAAGGACAACGTACTGGATTTTTCATTCCACTACATTTATATCTACCTAAAACATCACCAGTCTTCATACACAGGAGAAAGTTTGAAAGTTTTAAAAACCAAATAAGAAACACCAATTGAAAAAAAAACAAAAACAAACTCTAAACCACAACTGACAATATGAGGAATATTTAATAATAATTATCATTGCAAGCAACTTTCTAGAGAAACTACCCAGACTTGGCAACACTGGCAGAGAGCACAAATCAGTCAAGGTCAAGACCCCCAGCCAGTCCTGTAGGGCTGCTTCAACTCCCTCCACCTCTGAGTCTAAAAATATAATGATAGCAGGTAATAAAAAAAAAAAGAAAAAAGAAAGAAAGTCAGTGTGTGTCATTTAAAACACAACTAACTTAGATGTCACCGATTTGGATGAAGACAGAGTGAAGCTGACTCTGAACTCACATCTGCCACAATTAATGACCATGCTACTGTACGGTCTGATTTATGGCAGCTGTTTCTTTTACAGCAATAGTAGGGAGAAGAACATTATAGTTATATAGATGTATGAACGGTACCAAAGAAAAAAAAAAGTATACATATATATATATATATATATATATATATATATATATATATATATATATATATATATATATATATATATATATATATATATATATATATATATGTATATATACATATTTGAGTGTGTGTTTTGATAATGTCAAGGCAGTGAATGAATCTCTAGTACTAATACTTAAATACTTGTATAAGTCCTGACTGACATGGGAATTCACAGTCAAGATTCAGTCAGGCATCTATTTCTTTTACTCTTTTTAAGACATTTCCATGCCTGGAACAGAAGTTCATGTTCATTGCATCCTTTCAAAGACAGTGTGGGAGCAAGAAAAGGGCATTTAAACATTCCAGAAAAGAAAAAAACAAAAGTAGTAGAGGGTGTGTGTTGATGTTGACTGGTAGTGTTTTGTTCTATGTCCTCCATGGTCTGTCACTGATGCACAGATCAGACCACCGCTAAATCTGTGTTTGCAACTTAGTACCCTTGGCACTATATTTAGCAAGTTTTCAGATCCCCTCCATCAACTTTATTTTAAAAAATGCAAGTAGTGACAAATCTAGTCAGTTTTTCAGGTGCTTTTGCAAACTTTTGGTGACTGACATGACTTCTCAATGAGAAAAAGTTCTTTCAAACACGAACCTGGTAAGGAAAGGTGATGTAACACAGTGGTAAACATGCCCCGGTCCCGGCTTTTCTCGAACGTGTTGCAGACATTATATTCAAAATGAATAGTTTGGATATAAAACATCTTTTCTTTATTTGTGTTTTCAGCAGGATATAGGTTATAAGCAAATGAAGGCATGTTAAGCTCCTTTTTGTTGTTTTATAGGAAAAATAATACAGATTCCGCAAATGTGTCCCATTAAATCTTAAAATATGAATCTAAAGCAATTAGCCCTCATCCGGTGATGAAGGTCTCCATATTTTACACTTGGAAAAGTGGAAACGTAAAGCAGGCCATTGTGTGAGAATCTCATTATGCTACAGTTTCTCTCCATCCAAATTACACCACTGATGCACTTCTTAGAGTCCGAATAAAGTCAGCTCATTTTTGAAGCATTTAATGTGTTCAGCAGAACTCCAGTTATGGGCCTGTGTTTACAGCCATTATGATATTCTCAGCAATATTTCTTGTTTTTCAACACACTACAGGGAAAATCCTCCTTACTGGAGGCAACCGGAGTTAGTAAAATAAAGGGCGCTCTGGCTCCAAGCATTTCTTGACACAAGTTGTGAGAAATAATGGTGGCAACTATGTATTTTGAGGGAAAAGGCTTTAAAGACATTTGCATAATCTGTGCAGTGCTGCCGCTGGACCACAACAGCATCAACTCGTCCGGCTTTAATTTCACTATCATCACTTCTGTGGTGGCAGAGGAGCCGCAACAATCAACTATTCATCTCTTTCACATTTACTGACATGACTGGGTTTCTCAGCTTTCACTGTTCATTTAGACAATGTCTCTTCTGGGAAAGACTCATATGTTGTTTTATGAGTCTGTTTAATACAAGCAGTCGTGAAAAACCACAGACAAGCTGTGCACTCACGAATCTTCCTTTTAGATTAGCTACGACAAGGCCCTCAGGAGTACTTACATTTTTACAGCAGCATCTTATCTTCATTAACACAAGGTTGGCCAGAACAAAACCCTGGTCATCAATTGACTGAACTCTTTATGTGTATTGCAGATCTTTTGTGGCCATTTTAAAAAGATCAGAAAATATGTTCATAATTTACCAAAGAAGTGGCTTAAAAACTTTAACTTTTTCTGTTTTGTTTCTTCAGACAAACCCAAGTGGCACTATTTCGTTTCATATATTCATACCAAAGAGAGGTCACCAGCTGCTTTAACTAAATAAAAAGGCCTCTTTCAGAATGCTCAAATCATTGGCATAAAATTAATAAAACATCTAAGGACATGCAGGAAGTACTAAAATTGGGTTAAGAGCTGTCCAATGCATTAGCAAAAACTGGAAGGATAGTGGGAGATCATTGTCTTCCAGGAAGAAATGTGCCCAGAAAAAATGTCCTGAATGATGGTGATCCAGGACCACTGACACTTTTGGTCAAACCAAATTGGAGAAAGAGGGCATCAGAACTATGTTTAATATTTAAAGCAGGAACATTTTCACACACACAATGTGAACTGAACTCAAGAGATTGGTGCTGAACAGCTGTGTAGCTATAAGAAAACACCAGTCAGTGAGGGTAACTGTGGGAAATGGCTTCTGTTTGCTAGGGAGCATAAATATTGAATTCTGGAGCAACAGAAGAAGGTCATGTGGTTGTCTGAGTTCAGATTTACCCCGTTCCCAAGTGATGGGAGCATCGGGGTAAGAAGAGAGCCAGAGTGATGCAGAAGTGATGCATCCGTTGTGCCTAGTCCCTACAGTACAAGCCTGTGGGATGAGTCTACAATCTGGAGTTGCTGCAGGTTCAGCAACACTATCTGATACCCGGATATACTGAATGAGCAGGTTATTTGATCATTGCATTTTTTCTTCCCCTGATTAGACATCCATATTCCAAGATGACAATGTCAGGATTCGTGGGGCTTACACGTATTGAGAATCTTTGGGATACGCTGCAAAAGGTTTTGCACAGTGATCAGATTCTCCCATCATCAATACAAGGTCTCAATGAAAACTACAGGCAACAGTGGATGGAAATCAACCTTGACACATGGCAAAACAATATCAAAACAATGTTAAAGTACTGAAGGTGCTGCAACAAATATTAGTGCATGTGAGCTTTTTATACATATGGTTGGCAGGTGGATTTTATACTGTACTTTATACTGTTATTTACCGGCCTTTAATGGGTATTATACACTGCTCAAAAAATAAAGGGAACACTTAAACAACACAGTGTAACTCCAAGTCAGCCACACTTCTGTGAAATCAAACTGTCCACTTAGGAAGCAATACTGATTGACAGCCAATTTCGCATGCTGTTGTGCAAATGGCATAGACAAAAGGCAATTGGCAAGACACACCCAATAAAGGAGTGGTTCTGCAGGTGGTGACCACAGACCACTTCTCAGTTCCGATGCTTTCCCGGCTGATGTTTTGGTTACTTTTGAATGCTGGCGGTGCTTTCAGTCTAGTGGTAGCATGAGACGGAGTCTACAACCCACACAAGTGGCTCAGGTAGTGCAGCTCATCCAGGATAGCACAACAATGCAAACTGTGGCAAGAAGGTTTGCTGTGTCTGTCAGCGTAGTTTCCAGATCATGGAGGCGCTACCAGGAGACAGGCCAGTACATCAGGAGACATGGAGGAGGCCGTGGGAGGGCAACAACCCAGCAGCAGGACCGCTACCTCCTTCTTTGTGCCAGGAGGAACAGGAGGAGCACTGCCAGAGCCCTGCAAAATGAGCTCCAGCGGGCCACAAATGTGCATGTGTCTGCTCAAACAGACTCCATGAGGGTGGTATGAGGCCCTGATGTCCACAGGTGGGGGTTGTGCTTACAGCCCAACACCGTGCAGGACGTTTGGCATTTACCAGAGAACACCAAGATTGGCAAATTCACCACTGGCGCCCTGTGCTCTTCACAGATGAAAGCAGGTTCACACTGAGCACAAGTGACAGACGTGACAGAGTCTGGAGAACGTTCTGCTGCCTGCAAAATCCTCCAGCATGACCGGTTTGGCAGTGGGTCAGTAATGGTGTGGGGTGGCATTTCTTTGGAGGGTGCACAGCCCGAGATATGCTCGCCAGAGGTAGCCTGACTGCCATTAGGTACTGAGATGAGATCTTCAGACCCCTTGTGAGACCATATGCTGGTGCAGTTGGCTCTGGGTTCCTTCTAATGCAAGACATTGCTAAACCTCATGTGGGTGGAGTGTGTCAGCAGTTCCTGCAACATGAAGGCATTGATGTTATGGACTGGCCCACCTGTTACCCAGACCTGAATCCATTTTAGCACATCTGGGACATCATGTCTTGCTCCATCCACCAACGGCAAGTTGCGTAAAAATAGCATGTTAGGATGAAAATACAAAGTAGATAAGAAAAAACTTGGAGGGCAATCGTGGCTGTGAAAATGCAGAAAGGATTTCCCCAACCTGGCTCGGTTTCTTTGCCTCCTCCTGCTAAATAGCTGAGAAAAAGAGAAAGTTGTTGGTGGAAAAAGCCGCAAACTAAAAAAGCACTCGGAGAGCACAAATGTCCACCACAGACTTTGAAAAAATTCCTGGATCCAAACAGTGATCTGGATCACCACCAAAATTAAACTAGTTCATTTTCACATTTCCAACAAGTACAGCTACAGTCTGGTCCCAGTTTAAGGTGTTGCTCGCCATTGGAACAAGTGGTTCATCTGGTGAAAGCGGGTCTATTAATTGGGCTATTTATTTCCTAATAAAACTAATCATTGTAATAGAGAATTGTTGTTGTTGTAACATTAAGCAGGTGACATTGACAGCTATGGACTGATATTCTTGCTGTTGAGGGATTAAATATTTAATGTGCACATGTGTGCAGTTTATTGCACCGATGGTTGTAGGAAGACCATCAATAGATTAAATACCACCATGACGTTGAATTATTCTTGAACAGAAGTCTAAAAATTGAATATTGCCATGAGGACAGATGTAACGGTTGGACAAGATCTGCAATTGCTTGATTTTTATTTATTTATTTATTTTTAAAAAGCTCTATAAATTCCTAAAAGTTAAATTTGAAAAATTTATCAAAATCATGACTGTAATTTTATCATTTTATTTTGATTGACTGAGCAGCAGAAAACACAAAAGCTGACTTAGTTCGAACACCGGAGTCGGGTATGTACATGCACATCAGGACATGAAAGTTGTGATTTGTGCAAAAGTCAATAACAACGCCTTTTTTCCTAAAAGACCTTTAATGAGGCCATTTTGAAACATTAAAACAGCCAGAAAAAAGGCAAAAGTCTGATTTCCTTTCACAGAAAATTGATTTTCTTTCCCTCTTAAGGAAACTGCAGAAAATTGCAGCTGTGACTTAAAAAAAAAAACATTAAAAACATAATGCAATGATTTGGAAATGATCAAACTTATATTTTATACTGTAACTTGAACAAATGTTATGAATCATATAGGTTTTAATCCACTGGTTTTTATAGATTAATTGGAATATTTTAAGCATTTGGGAAAGAAGCATGTTCAACTGGGAGGTGTATAAATAACAAACTGCGAGCATAAAAGTCAGAATGCCAGTTTTGCATGCACTGAAACATTTCATCTTCATTTCATATATATATATATATATATATATATATATATATATATATATATATATATATTGAGCCGATCCCAGCAGTCAAGTAAGTAAGTATACTTATGCATATTTCAGAGGTTTTTTTTAAGCTTGTCGACCCAGTTCTATGAAGGTAATTCAGTTGAATAGCCGCCTTTAATTGCTTGTTTAGAGTTAGTGTTGCATTTATTTAGTGTTATAAAGGACCTCACAGACAGACAGTGGAGTTAGCAGGACTTTAGTTGCAGTTTCTGGGTGCAGTTTCTGCTCCACTTAAATTATTAAAATCATCTAAATTTATTCGTACATCCTAAAAAGTGGACTCATAACCTCCAGAAGACATCTACTACTCTGACCAGAAAAAAAATTGTGATTTTCTTTTTTTTTTTTTTTTTTTCAAAAGTTGGAATAAGATACAAATAGTTTTTCAGGAGCTTCCCTCTTAGTTCCATCTCCTCCATTCCTACACCTCAGTGCAGCTTCACACTCCATAGAACCCCAGCCTTTAGGGCTCAGCGGCTCCATCCTCATCCATCATCCTGAAGGGGGGAAAAAGGCGATCCATGTTTCCTTAGGGCGGGAGCCATGGCTGTGGCTGTCAGCCAATGGTGATTGATGGGCGGGGTTATGACAGGGCACCTGGGCCAATGCACACGCCTTATCCAGGGAGAGTGCTGGCTCCTCGGCACCAGCTGGGTGCTGCTTTTGCCTTTACAGTACCGACAGTCTGGAGAATATACAGCAAGGCCGTCGAGGCGCCTACACGTACCTGCTGGGGGAAAAAGCTTTCTGTCAGAACGCTGATTCTTGTTAACACCAGAGTTTGAAGGCAGCAGACATGGCGGCAGCAGTGGTAGAATCGTGCAGACACCCACCACTGGGAGGATGACACATACAAGCACAGACACTGGCGCTGCTGTTGCAATACAGTAACTTAGCAACAGGAAACCTCACACGCTGACCACTGACACCGCATCATGATAGAAATATGGGTTGGCGTCTCACTCTCTTTCCTCTTTCTTTCCCTCCTGTTTTTTGTCTTTCTTTTTTTTTTTTTGGTTTTGTCAGACCTAGCAGACGTGACTCTATTCCAGACTCAAACAGCTAAAAAGAGCCTCCTCTGCAGCTTTCCTCCTCCACCTACTCCTGCTCTGCTACATTATTATACATCTCTTCTTTCGACAGTATTCTGCACCTCCCTCTCTTCTTCCTCTGTAGCAATCCACACTCCTTGTCTGCAAACACTTACACCGACTCCAGCTCTCCAAATCCCCTCTGTTTAGACATTTTTTTTCTTTTTGAACACGTCTTCCTCTTTGTGTCTGCTTTGTGTCTTCCTCTTCTGCTCTCTTATGGGCTTTTCCTTTGGTCTGTACAACACCATGCATCCTTCTGTACAGTGCCTCCTCGTCCATCTTCATAGTCTTCACCTTCTCAGTCACCTCCTTTTCTGAGGCTCATGACATTGCAGCAAACAGGTGCGCATTTCACACACTATTTGTTCCCTTGTTTTGTCATTCTGCCGAGTTCCAGCGGTCATCATTAATAACCCCAGTACCTCTCGCTGGTTGTTTTCTATGTCTCTGGGCTGATGTTTCCTCCAGCCTGCAGGCAGAGCTGCCAGCCTCAGCCTCTGGTACAAAGAGGGATGGAGGAGTTAGATTAGTTCAGACACACAGGTAACTAAATCCAGACAGGAATTTACACACAACTGCACTTCAAGCCATGTGGGCTCTCAGAATACCAAAGAAAATGCTGATGGTCTTTTTAGCTTTTTTTTTTTTTTTTTTTTTTTTTCATTCTTACTGGGATACTAATGAAAAGTTGGTTTTTTTTGTTAGTTTTGTTCTATCAAAAGAAGTTTGATGCAGAATGGGGAGATGTATGTTTTTCTTTTACATTAAATGGGTACAGATGTACAGAAAAAGGTTTATTTATAAGTGTTAGGCATAATGGGGATAGGCTTGGATCTGTTTTTTCTACAGACCAAAATGATAATGGAAAAACCTTAGTAAAAATTATGTGTTTTGATTTTTAATTCATTTATGCAAACATTTACACATATGTATGTATGTATGTATGTATGTATGTATGTATGTATGTATGTATGCATGTATGTACGTGTGTATGTATGTATGTATGTATGTATGTATGTATGTATGTATGTTTGTATGTGTGTATGTATGCATGTATGTATGTGTGTATATATGTATGTATGTTTGTATGTGTGTATGTATGCATGTATGTATGTGTGTATATATGTATGTATGTTTGTACGTGTGTATGTATGCATGTATGTATGTGTGTATATATGTATGTATGTTTGTATGTGTGTATGTATGCATGTATGTATGTGTGTATATATGTATGTATGTTTGTATGTGTGTATGTATGCATGTATGTACGTGTGTATATATGTATGTATGTTTGTATGTGTGTATGTATGTATGTATGTATGTAGGTACGTGTGTATGTATATTTGCATGTGTGTATGTGTGCATGTATGCATTAGTTACGTGTTATTCATGAACAAACCAGCTCTAAAAGCCAATTCTTTGTAGTGAACGAGAAGAACCAGTCAAGTGATTAATCTTTTGTAGGGGCGGGACTTCCTTTTGATGCCTTTAAGCAGCTTTCATGCAGTAAATTCCATATGCAGAAAGACAAGGCTCATACCACTATGTAGAGAGGGAAGATGGGGAGTGGAGTGGTACAGACCAGGTTCACAGAAAGAGCTAAAAAACAGGAAATTTCACATGTCAGGACAAAATGGAGAAATTAGTTCATGTAAAGTGTCATAAGGTTCAGATTCTGGTCTTTTTTTTGCCTTTATTTGGTTGATTTGCTTACTGTGGTTCTGTGTTGATCTGTGTGTTTACAGGTTTGGTTTAAACTAAGTGTGGGTCTTTAACATATTAATTATGATTTGTTGATTGTAGGAAAATTAACAAGTAAAAAAAAATGAATGCATTTATTCATGGAACATTTGTCATTGCAAAATTTCCTATCCACCAAATACGCTGATGCACACTGTAGACTTCTGCTAAAAACGTAGCATTTTGGTGCCATATTTTGTGATTTTTCAGACTCCGCTAACAACTTTATGTCATCAAAAGTGATTATCAATAAGTTTAGCAACTTTTTCTACAATGGTTTATTCTTCTGTTTGCAGCAACCGCTGCTGCGTAAGCCCCTCCCCCATCCAGAAGAACACAAGCAGCTTGGTTGTGATCAAGCTGGTCGCGATCACCTCTGCTCTGACCAGACTGAAGCTCCAGCGCAGTCCGGTTTACTGTCTGATATTAATGTCTATTAATGAAGAGTGTGAACGAAAACATTTAAAAAGTTAAAAGTACTTTAACATGTTGTAATGCATGATTAGAAACTGAGTTTACCATTTAAATATCTGTTTATTTTTAACTGAGTCATTCATCAAAATTCATTTAAATGTGAAAATCTGGCTTTCTATGAGAACTATCATGCGATTAAAATGTAATCAGTCAAGATAGATTAATTAATCACGCTGTAGTTAATTTGATTTTTTTTTATCGAATACCAAGCCTTTTGAACATAATAATCATAACTAGCTTTTCTAAAAAAAATTTAAAAAAAATTTTAAAAAAAGCAAAACAAATAAGGTGTTCATGATCAAAATAAATCAATAAATTCCTTATTAACAAACAAACTACTCTTATGTTAAATTAGACTAAATCAGAAGTTCTGAGTGATAATCAATAAAGAACAATCTGGGAGCCAAAAGAGTCCACTCTTTAATTTAAAGAGTCAGAGCTCTGAAAACAGTCAAACTTCATTTATTAGATTCTCACTAAAATTTGATTAAACATTTAACAAAAGCACATAATGAAGTGTGGAACAATGTCTTGAACAGGTGTAACACTGGATCATATGGGCTCAACCTGCCAATACAAAGAAAACACTTATTTTCTGTGTCTTAAAAATAAAGAATGTACCATTCTTTGTCATTGTGGCTTGCTCTGCGGGTTCAGACAAAGGTGTGGAGCCGATCTGTCTCTCTGTCTTTCTCTCTTTCATTTTTTGTTGGTGTGGGTTCACTTGTGCTTTTCTTTGCTGCCACTGAGTTTTGAGGAAACCACCACTGCTTTCTGATGTCTGTTCAACCCCCCCCATCCCTACAGTATTTAGATTAGCTCAGATAGCCCTCTGCTCTCAAATGCATTTTGACTGTAGTCATGCCCAAGGCAGTTTTCACACCTCATTGTATAAAGATTGTTTTTTAAAGCGAGGTTATATGAAGTATTTATAAGTACTCAGTCTTACCTGTGTACACCATCGCTGTGCTCTCAGCTTGCAGAACCAGAGAAACTCTGACAGGGAGACCCAGCTCAGACTTAAAACACAGAGGAGCAACTAAAACAGGGTTGTCCTGCGCTGGTCCTCAATGGCCACAATCCTGCATGTTTTCCATGTAACCTTGTTCCAAAACACCAGAATCCAACTAATCAGTCATTGTGCAGAACTTCATTGGCTGTTGGATCCATTTAATGGAAGCCAGGTGTGTTGGAACATGGAAAACATGCAAAACCTGCAGGGCAGCCGCCCTCAAAGACCAACTTTAGGCACGCTTGAACTAAAACAAATCAAACCTGGAAGATGTCATTGCTGTTATAACTTTTACTTAAACAGCTGTCTTTTGGGTTCTAGTTGTATTAGAAAGCAGAGTTAAACTTGTGATTTTGTGAGTTGCTAACGGTCTCGCAACACGGATGTTTGCAGGATTGAACTGCAACATCAACACAGCACCATGATGACAGCGCTGCAGCTGAGTTTGAATCACTACAGTTTTCAATCTGTAGCGTCACAACTGAGAAAATAGTTCTGCAGAATAGCAGGAATAACTTTAGAAAAATGTTCAGATTGTAAAATGTAAAAATAGTTATGTAACAACACAGTTTTAGGTTCCACGTGTCACTAATAAGCTAGTTTTCATGCTATTGTAACAATTATCATGTTGTTTATTTATAGATGAGATGCCTTCACTGTTAAAAGCAAAAAGTTGAATGAACTTAAAATAATGCAACCAGCTGCAAAACCCTTTTGAGGAAATTTGACTAAGTGCGTTTGGTGTTGCATAAGTGGGTAACTCAAAGTAGAATCTCAAATTTGACAAAGTAGGATGGATAGTCACTGGACTTATGTCTTCCAGCTGAAACAACTTATGTAGAAAATATCTGTAAAAGCTGAAACAATTTGTTTTCAGAAGTTGCCTCAACTCCAATAAGAGCAGTCTCAAGTTTGTCCAGCTTATTTATTTACCTCTGAACGAACGTAGGTTCACACAACAGATTTTTTTCTCTCTCTTTTAGAGTTCACTTAAAATTAACACAGCTGGGTCGCCTTTTAAAGTTTACTCAACCACTCATTCCTCCTGTTGTAAGTCTGCATTCCATCCACCTGTTTTCACCTTTTCCAGCGGCTGTAGGTGAAAGGCAGGACACACTCTGGACAGGTTAACAACCTCCAACAACTGAAATGGCTGAACATCAAACCAGGAACCTTCTTGCTCTGAAGCAGCACAGCCAGCACTGCGCAGCCCCTTTAAAATTCCCCTTTTAAAATCATTTTATGTATTATTAACAAGTAACATTTCCACAGCAACATCATCACAGGCTGTTTCACAGTCATGTCAGTTAACAAACTCGTTTGACAACTTGATGACCTTTTGAACTGCCTCAGAAGTTCAAGTCTTTTGGAGTCCGGGTACAGAGCATGTGAGGCACCAGTGTGGTAGTTAACACCATTACCTCACAGTCCCAGTTACAGCCTCAGTCTTCCTGTGTGGAATTTGCATGTTACACGTGTGGGCCTGAATACTTGTTTGTCTGTTATGATGGACTGGTGACCAGTCCAAACCTCTCACTTAGCTGCTGGGATAAAATCCAGGTGCCTGGAACCCTGAATTGGAAATTATTGATAGTAGTTTTATTGTAAATAATAGTAGTATATTTAATTTATTGTTTTAATTTTCATAAACAGTCATGATTCCCATGTGGACATAAAACAGTGAGGATTTCTAGTTTAATTAACACTCACTTGATTAAAAACATCTAGAATAGTTGCAATGTTATATATATATATATATATATATATATATATATATATATATATATATATATATATATATATATATATATATATATATATATATATATATATATATATATATATATATATATATACACTACTCATAAAAAGTTAGGGATATTTGGCTTTCAGGTGAAATTTATGGAAAATGCAATATGTTCATGCTACAGTGATATAATATCATAAAAGTAAGACATTTAAGTAGAAGGATGCACTACTGATTTCCTCATCGCAAAAAATTCATTCAACACAAAAGGTAACAACAATGGTAGTTACACCACAACAAAAAATGTGAACGTCTCAATATCTCGTCATGTGCCCATGAGCATCAATTACAGCTTGACAACGACGTCTCATGCTGTTCACAAGGCAACTTATTGCCTGCTGAGGCATGGCATCCCACTCTTCTTGAAGGGCAGCCCTCAGGTCATTGAGGTTCTGGGGTGCAGGGTTTCGAGCCTCTACACGACGGCTCAGCTGATCCCACAGGTTTTCAATGGGATTCAGGTCTGGAGAGAGTGCAGGCCATTCCATTTGAGGTACACCAGCCGTTCCCTGATGATGCGGCCTCGATGAGCAGGAGCATTGTCGTCCATGAAGATGAAATTAGGCCTGTGCTGTTCATGTAGGGGCACAATCACTGGATTAATGATGTTATTCAGGTAGTATGGGCTTGTCACTGTACCATTCACAAAGTGTAGGGCAGTTCTGTACCAAGTGGACACCCCTGCCCACACTGTAACACCGCCACCACCAAAAGCTCGCCTGGTGACAACAGTGGCTGATGCATAGCGCTCTCCCTGACGTCTCCAACATCGTTGCCGGCCATCATTTCTGCTCAGTGTGAATCGACTTTCATCAGAGAACAGCACTGAGGCCCACTGGTTCCTCGTCCAGCGTAAATGCTCCCTGGCCCATGCAAGATGATGATGCCTGCGCCTGGTGGTGTGGTCAGGTACCCGTGCAGGTCGTCTAGCACGCAGACCACGCTGATGGAAACGGTTTGGAATGGTCTGACGTGACACTTGGGTGCCTCTCACCTCTCTTAAACGTGCCTGGAGTTGAGTGGCATTCATCATCCGGTTTCTCAGGGCAGTGTTCACAATGTAGCGGTCATCAGCACGGGATGTGGCCAAAGGACGTCCACTTCTAGGCCTTTCTGTGACTCTTCCAGTCTCTCCATATCTCTGTTGCAACCTGCTGATGACACTCTGTGACACTCCAAGCTCAGTGGCCACTTCTGTCTGAGAACGTCCTGTTTGAAGCATCGCAATGGCAAGGGACTGTTGTTCCATTGTTAGGTGTCGTCTTGGTCTCATGATGTCAAAATGTGAACAGCATGATGAGGACAACTGTTTAAACACCAGCTCTAATTGAACCAGGACATTTATTGGTCAATTCAAGGATCACACACCTGTCGTGATTTTTGCCGTTAGGTCCTTGTTAGAGAACAGCAACTTGTGCAAAATTTATTGAAACATTTAACAGTTGGACATGTGCATTTAAAAGCTTAGAGAAGATCACATTAAGTTCACCTGTACAGGTTTGAATGCATTTTAGGCTTGTTGTGAAATTTCACCCAAAAGCTGAATATCCCTAACTTTTTGTGAATAGTGTGTATATATATATATATATATATATATATATATATATATATATATATATATATAAATATATATATATATATATGTGTGTGTGTGTGTGTGTGTGTGTGTGTGTGTGTATATAACACCATCAATATTACTTTTAGCATGTGTTAATGGAGCCTGTTGCTCCACAAATTCAGATTATCTTTTCCGTGCTTTTGTACCAACATTGCAATTATTTTTCTCTCCCAGTCAGTTCATATGACTGAAGTCTGATTTTTTTTGTTGGACCCTTTGAGTTGGGTCATTTCAACTCTGGTTTCATGCATATTTTGAATTATTCTGACTGAATTAAGAGGCCGGAGTACAACCAAAAGGCTCCACAGGGAGATAAATTTACACTATTAATCTAATGTGTACATGACCATTTGTGTTAACCCTATAAAAGATTTGCAGGACATTAAGTTTGTTGTTTTCTTACAACAAAACACACCAACATAGTCTGTAGTCAATAATTTGAGTAAACATTGTGATTTCTTGCCAACCTTTGATAGTCCCTTCCTAATGTCATTTCCTGAGCTGGGCAACTGTTCCCCTACGGCCAAAGCACCAAATGGAATTACCATCTCTCTGTAGTTTATTTAAGGTACCATATATTCACTTGTGGCAATTCTGTGCCATCCACAAAAGGATGTTAGCTTCCTCTCAAGAGAGGTTTTTCTGATGCTCTGGATGATTACCTCATACAATTTTCCAACTTTCAAAGGAAGGAAAAGTGCTTATCTGATTGGTCATGAGTGAAGCCAGACTCACAGATAATGTGTTTCTCTAAATCCAACCTAATTTCCGGCTGCACTGTTTGCCTCTGGCCTGGAATTACCAAAAATCACTCGCTCTCCCCCGTGCACTCCCCGATTCACAGAAACAGAGCCCACAGTCAGAGACTGAAGAAATATGGTCTCTTCTTTTATCATCTGTTTTATGACAGTAGCCCTGCTTCACAGTTAAACTGCACTCAACCGCGGTCTTATTTCCTTTCCTCTTTCTTTCTCTTTTTTTTCTCCCATCTGTCCCTGAAGCTTTCCTCTTTTTTTCCAGCTGCTTCCTTCACTTCCTCTATCTAGCTAACACTTTATTCTGCGTGTTTCTCTCCATCCATCTTACAGTTTTCCTCCCCTAACACCCTCCTCCTTCTTACTCATTCAGTGCTTCCATCCCTCCTTCCTTCATCCTCACCGTCTGGTTCAGTGAGGTCATGGAGGGATCTGTGTCCCTTGGCCTCTGTGTGGCAGTGTCCAGTTGGTGTAATTATGATGGATGGAGTAATTTCCAGAGGCGCCTTTTGCCAAGAGGGTTGAGCCCACCATGCTTTCTCTCAGCTTTAATGACTTTTTAATAGAGCTCACTCCCAAACCTACATCACAGTGTGCCAGCGAGAGTCACCGACAAATCACTGCTGTTAAAGCAGGTAATGGCACCGCAGAACATGGGTGGACTGGCCCCTCGGAAAGCAACTGCCCCTTTAGGTGACTGAAGTCTTCCATAGAGAAGAATATGAGCTCCTTGTTACTGGATCCAGGCTCATTTAGGCTTCTGTAACTGTGAGGAATGCAAACTAGTGTTATTATATTATGGAGGATAATTAGCTTTTCTATTTACATTTAAAGAATTAAGTTAAAAAACTTTCAACAAAAATCTACGAATGAGGAATAATATTCTAACTTCAGGATGAAATAGACCCTGAAGTAACCACTGAGGGTTAAACGGAGCAGAGTACAAGTGGAGCAGCTGCAAAGTAAGTGTGGGTTAGGCATCTTAAAGTGTTGCAGATGATAGAGAAGGCATTTTTCAGTGAAGATGAGTCTTGTGGATAGAGGACCTCAGTGGTAACATGTTCCAGCATCAAGGGATCACACATCTGAAAAGTCTGAACTAAAATTTCTCGTGCATAGGGAAATCAGTGCCAGACAACAGTGCCAGAGAGAAGTACGGCGTTTAAGCCTGCAAGACTGGGTTTAGGTAGCTGGACTCTGATCCTGCAGTTACTCTGCTGGCAGGATTTGTTATATGAGGTCAATTCAGGAAACTTTGGATTCCCGGTAAATCTCACTGAGTAGTACTTTTTGGCTGATCACATACCAGACACACATTCTGGACCTTCTACGAGAGAAAGAAACTGGATTGTTTGGTTTGTTTGAGTGAAGTGCAGTGTGAAAGCAAACTGAACCAAACCAAGGTGAGAAATTTTTCAGAATTTTTTGTCGTAGAAACAGAAAAACAACTATAGTGATCATTTCCTCAGTGTTATGGTCCAGTTTTCAGTCATCAACTCTACATCTATACTTCAGGCTAATTAAAATTCTCCAGACAGACATACTAGCTGATAAGACTTCACTATTTTATTGTACCAAACTGTGTGCATGTTATCTCTTCTTAAAACGTCGATGTTTTCCACTCAGGACGTATTTATGTGTTGATCTGATTTGGTAACTGGGCAAATGTGGCCCTCTGAGGAACAGTAATGCTCATTTTACAGTCCCACAGTTTGCTACATGTTATATCTATGAAAATATAGCATTTCCACAATTTAGCATTATACCTAGCTCAGGGATTTCATGGTGTTACATTTCCTGTATTTTCTAAAAGAGAGCAACTAAAGCAAAGCTAATGTCAGAATGTTTTCAGGCTCCCAACAGGAAGGGCAAGAAGCAGCTAGCCAGCTTATACTTCTATGTATCTGCATGCTAATGTCATATCTAGCCTTACTGGGAGCAGGGTGATCAGGTTTTTCTGACCCATGGGTCCGACATAAATATAAAAACTCTTGGCCACCACAAACCTGTCCAGCACAACCATAGCAAATTTCACAACCTGCTCTGCCTTGAAGCTATTAAATACACACTAAATATGCATGTGCAGGCAGATTTTGTTTGCTCTCAAGAACATTTTTCAGGTCAGAGTCGAACTGGTAAGTGGCCACAACAAATGACATGAGGTTGCAGGTTGCACACATTGCATCTATGTATTTAATGACTCGCCCCAGCCGTCCTGACGTCAAAATGAAAATGTCTTGACCAGACCTGACCTGACCTGACCTGACCTGTGGGCAACCTGCAGGAACTGCAGGATACGGTTCGGCCCGTGCATCACGAAAACAAATGCCTTCAGTAGATTCCTGTTATTCCAGCCAAGTTACCAGTTTCTATGTGGTGGCATGTCAGAGGATCACTAGTAGTTGCTACAATTCATCCACATGGGAATGATTGCAAACTCCAGAGGGACACAGTGCTCTTAGCTAACGGCAGATGATGCAAAAGGCAGAACCAGAAACGTTTTGTTGTGAAATGGTCACCATGTCATCTTCCTTCACATCAGACATTTCTTCAAGATCAAGATCAAGAATACTTTATTCATCCCCGAGGGGAAATTCAAGAAAATAATAAATAAGGAACTATTAAAAAATAAAGATCTAATTAGAAAAGGTATTCATATTGTTTGCCGCTTTCTTTTGATTTCCAAATGAATTCATCACAAATTTCCCAGGATGTTTGACTGACAAGGAACCAACTTTAATCTGACAGTTGATCGCTAAAATGTCACAACATCACAAGTCTGTGAGATCTGTCTTCTGCATAGCATGGCTAAGTCAGGATATCAATTACATCTGTTTATACTATACTTTAAACAGACATATTTGTCTTAACATTCATTTTTATGTCATCACGCTACCATAAAGATTCATGTAAAATTTAAGAAATAGAGCAAAGAAAAGGCATTTAAAACAGCATTTTAGCCAACTCAAAAGTAGAAATGGGTCAAAGTGACCCAAAACGTAAAATATAAAAATGTTTTTTTTTTGTTTTTTTTTAAAAACCTACCTCTGCGCTGACGGTACATCTTACACCAGCACACACAGTTATGGCTCACTGGTTATATTCACTGATTAGAAACAGTCTGTGTATTCTGCATAAGTAAACACAGTTCTGACAAATTGTTCTTTTTCTCACACTACAAACACACTTTGACAGACTTTAACATCCAAACTATGTGACATGTATGCAATACTTTACTATTTTCTGAAGATAAAACATAAAACTGAAATATTTTTTATTCCTCCCTTTAAACCCATTTTAAGTCATTTTTCAGGTAAATAAATCATTACAATCTTAGTCAGGTATTGTCAAATGTGCAAATTTGCTAAACTCTGTGATTGGATATCTGGGTTCCACAGTTATTTCCTAAGATTCTGACTCATTAATAAACAATCAACTAATCAATTTCAATTTTACTGAAAAACATGAAGAATTAGACCTAATGTGAATCAACTGAAATAAATGCAACCATAAAAAAATTTAACGTGCATTTTAAAGCTGATGCGCCTCTGATTCTTATTGTGTCATGTATGGACATACATGGAACAGTGGCTCTGCGTTGGTGTGTTGCCAGTGAGTCTGCCATGAGGCAAAACAGGCCTGCATCACTGAGTTATCATGCACATCAAGCCGGCATTTTGGAACTTGTCACTTTAATATACACTGTTGTCATCACTCAGCTGATTCTGGCTGGATCTGTATCAGGACATGTTGATGTGGGGCTGAGGCTGCTGTTTGGCACAGTGAAGAAGGTCAGGGACTCTTTAAGTCTGATTGGTCCTCATAAGGCTGAGGAAATAACATAAAAACACCTCAAAAATAACAATAAACAGGACAGTTGTTGCAGCCTAGTTTCTGTGCGTCAGTACTTTTTCCCCCCCAGCACGGTGCTGGTTAAATGAGAGTTTCCTCCCGGCCCCCATTGACTGTGGCCTTCTGTGTTTTAACGTGTGTCCAGTGCCGAAATAGTAGACAGCATTGTCCCAGTCTGGATCCCCGTGTTTGCGTCTGATTTAATAATAAAGGACAGCGTACAGAATTTTCTCCAGGCGTAGGATATAACAACAGGGCTTAAAAAGCCCTCATTAAACAAGACTGAAAGTGTAATTTAGTGCAAACACTGAAGATGCAACATGTGATCAAATCTGTCACATGGAAAAATGGAACACATCATAAAAACTGTTTCTATTGGTATATAAACAATGGACAGAAATAAAAGTTTTGTTTTTATTCTCTTATAATGAGCTGTTTATATCTGCTTGCTTTATGTTCACTTACACTGCAGCTGCCATATTCGTGCCACCATGTTTGCTACGGCGTCTCTGAACGGACACACAAGAATGGAAACCTGTACATATAAACAATGTTTAACTTGTTACCTGTCATGCAACGCTGCACCTGAGGCCATGCACAGATGAAAAAATCTAAATGTGTGGAAGACTTCACAACTTTAGTGATTTCTATTGGCACTACATACAAGTCATTTTTACACACTGAACTGTTCATTTTCAGCAACTATTTTGTTCCTGAATCAGATCAATGGCATCTGCATGCAAGGAATTATTGTTACAACGGTGTTAGATATTACAGGTGAGACTAAAAATGTCATATTTCTCCTGTTTGATTGCAATACTCTTGAGTATCATAACAAACAAACAAGTTTTTATACTGGGAACACGTTCTCTGAGATCCCTAGGTGTCCCTACACACCAAGAACATGAATATGAACCTTATTACTGTGGAGATATTCTAAATTTACCTTGTGTATGCTAATTTAGGCATTCTCTTTGAAAATATAACCAGGGCTTAATGAGTTACATTTTACTGAAATCAAGGACAGTATTGAAATTTTGTGTTTTTCATTGTAATCTCTCTCATTTTATTGTGCCAAATAACCTAGAATAACTTTTTAAAGCAATTAATTCTTAACAGAGAAGCATCGCTGCACATCCTGGAACAGAATATCTGTTTATCTAATTAAAAAGCAGATTACTACAGTTAGAACAGGCTGACCTGTGAAGCAGAAGAAAAACTGCAATTTAAATCTGTTATTATTTCTTTTGGCCCATGGACGCGGATATTTGTAGAATTTACTGTAATTTACTTTTCTGAATGGTATGCATCCGCATGAATATAAGACTCTTTGTGTGATTTCGTATATAAGAGAATGGTTTAATTTCCATGTGCAGCACACAGGTACATATATGCTGTGTGTTGTACACATCTGCTTGTTTCTATATTAGAGTGTTTGTCCTTATATGTTGTTATGTGCAAGACATGTTTGCATGTGCTTATGTGAATATATCACACACTCTTTGTGTACTTAGCCTGTGTAAGTGAATAAGTGCTTGTGTTTTAAGTGAACGGTAGTGATTACGTTATAGCTTGTATTTTTAATTACTACTCATGTCGCTGAAATATGCATTTTAACTACTGTACTTTAAAGCACCTTATACAATATTTATTGCAACCGGTTCACACTTTATTTTTTTTGTCTGTACATGGTTATTATATGTGTATTTTTACAGTTGTCTGAGACTTGCTAAGATAACAGATGCAACTTACCTGCTGAGCTAGATCAGTGCATGTTTACATTTATTCATTTATTTTTTACTGATGTTAACTAATGAGCAACATGTAGATTTTAAATAAATAAAGACATTTTTTAAACCAAAATTACTGGTGACCTGTCCATGTTGCTGGGATAGGATCCAGCTTTCCCACGATGCTGATATTGGACCAAGCGGTAGAGAAAATGAATGAATCAATAAATCAATAAATAAATGAATCATTGAATGAATAAATCATTGAATGAATGAATCCGTTATTTTTCCTGTTATTAAACTGTGAAATTAGTTATAAATAGTGGCGGAAATGTCTGATCGTTCAGTCAGAACATCAAGCTAAAGGTGAACAAGGTGAAGTTTCTGACTGATTCTCAGCTACAGAGAAATCCTGCAGTAGTTTTCCATGTGAGTATGTTTTATCCTGTTATTATCTTTAGGATATTTAAATCCTTAATCAAACCTTCTTGAACACTTGTTCTTGTTTACTTTCTGATTTTGAGCCCATGTAGTCTAATGAGCTCTTGTCTGTACTGGTTCTGTTGGATTTCAGTTCCAACACCATCAATAATGTTCTGCTACAGAAGCTTAAACATATTATTGGGATTAAAGGCACCACATTAGCCTGCTTTAAATCACATTTATCTTACAGGATTCCAGTTTATTTATGTAAGCAACAAGCCTCCCTCACACACCAGAGGAAGTTTTGGTGTTCCTCAGGATTCTGTGCTTGAACTTTTCACAATTCTTTTCGCACTTTGCATGTTTCCATGAGGTTATTTTATTAAACATTGTGGCACAAAGTTACATTACAATGCAGATGATTCTCAGCTATACTTATCCATAAAAACCAATCAGCTGGTTATAATAAAGATGTTTTGAACACAGAAAAACATGGATGAGTTTAACTATAAGTATGATGTTTTTGTGCTTCGACTCAAGTGTCTCTATATGTAATTATTACGATAATCTTGACTTCTGTTACTACAGTCAGGAACCTGAGAGTTATTTATGACCAGGATTTGTACTTTGATTTACTTCTAAAGCAAGTTTTTATGACTGCCATCTTTCACCTGTGTAATGTGGAGAACATTCGGCTTCAGTGTGGTGTAGACAAACTTATCCATGCATTGCCACTTTAAGACTGAACTACTGCATTTTTAGTTCCAAAATTCCTCTAAAAAAGCTTCCAGCTGTGATGTTGAAAAGAAAAAAAACAAACATATTTCCCCCATTTCAGTGTTTCTTCCATAACTTTTTATTAAATCCAGGTAGAATTTAAAATTTTTACTCACTTTTCAAGTTCTTCATGACCAAAGACGTCATAAATCAATAGGTTCTCTTCAGAGCGCTTTGCTCCGATGCCGTAGGATTAATTGTGGTTCTTAAAGTTTCTGAAGGTCTAATCGGAGCCAGAGCCTTCAGCTATCAGACTCTCTCTGGAGAATCAGCTCCCAGTATTGGGTTTAGGAAGCAGAGACCATCTTTACCATTAAGATCAGACTTCAAACTTTACTTTTTGATGACGATTATAGTTAGGCCTGGCATTGGTAACCCTAAGCCATCCCATTAGGCCTTCATTAGACAACTAGTGGTTGCCTCATGATCCACCAAACACTTCCCTCCATTTTCTCACTTCAAACTTCTCTACTTATAAATGTAAATTGTTGTCAGTAACTTTTGCCTCTTTGGGTCTTTTTCCATGGTTTGGGGAGGATCAGTGACAGTGACCCATCCTACCCCCAACCAGAACCAGTTGGCCACTTATCTTAAGCCTGGCTTCGCTGGAAGTTTCTCCTTCCTTTTAAAAGGAAAGTTTTTCCTGCCACTATTGCCTGGCAACATTTGCATGCAGCAATGCCATTTGTTGCTTTCCTTTGCTAGACAAATATTTTTTTAATCATTTATTTCAACTCAGTCATTATAGATTGGACTTATATGGATCAGATAACAGATCTGTTTTAATTGGATAAATGGGCTATAATGAATTGGATTGATTAGAACGTATCTTTAAAAGTAACCTGAGATAACTTTGTTGTTGATTGTTGCTATAAAAACAAAGTTGAATTGAAGTGAGGTCCAAACTTTCTTCCATCCGGCTGCCATGTGTTTCCATTTTGTCTCTTTGGCCAGCAACCATACACAACACTGTAGACAGGAAAAGTACAACTTCAGGGGGAGAACGAGCAAGGCTGCTGGAGTAATAGTGTTAGTTGTGTTCAGCGTCCAGCCAGGAGTTGTAAATATACAGAGCAAGAGTCAATCAGGTAAAGACAGGCCTTTTAGTATCACCCAGCACCACTTTAATGTATTTCAGCAGGAGGGTAAGGAAGCAGGCCAAGCAATGAACGAGTCTAAATCTTTTTAATGTAGTCTATTTAAAACATCCCTAAAAAAGCTGTTTCTGAAGTCTGAGTCTAATCATGAGTTCAGTAGGGATACACACACAACACACACAGCTTAGCATCAGTACAGGCTGATGGTCAGCTTGCTTTGGCAGTGACCAGTATTTCTATAGTCTGTCCCAACTGTCTCACATTTGGTTATACCTTGTAAACCGTTAACATGGTATCATCAAAGGTTAACTGTTAAGCTGATAATCAATAAATAAAATGAAATTCATTTTTTCATTATTTTCATTTCTCTAAAAATGTGTTCTCATTTATTGACGATGAGGTGAATGGCTGAATGCTTGTTAGCTGTTTATTTTATTATGCGTTTAGTCTTGTTCATTCATTAATTTGCCAAACCGCTTAATCCAATTCAGGGTCATGGGGAGGTGGAGCCTATCCCAGCTGGCTTTGGGCGAAAGGCAGGGTACACCCTGGACAGCTCGCCAGTCCATCGCAGGGCGCGTTCAGTCTTGTTTACATGGCATTAAAACCTTGGCCAAATTAAATTTGTTTTTTGTTTTTATTTTAATTTTTCTCCTGTTAAATGCATCACTGTGAAATCACTGCAGTGATTTTTAAACAAAAACCAGTGTGGTGGAAAAAAAAAAATCATACCAGTTTCATAAACGTCTGTGAAACTGTGTTGCTCTGCAGTTACACCCCAAAATTACAAGCTGAATGCTGGATTTTTTTAATACTATAGCTTGCAACTACTGGGACTGAAGTGACTGAATATATGAAAAATAAGTGTTAAAAGGAGATGGAAAAACCTACATGAAGAAAAAGCAGCTCTGAGAGACGATTTCAGCTGAAGCTGGTTGAGAGGCAGGACACACTCCAGACAGGTCACCAGTGCATTCACACATCGAGCCAGAAAACAAGAAACTGTCATCTAAAACGTGCATCTTAAGATCTAAACCTAACTGCTGGGCTAGACCTCCAGCAATCCTACACACCCACGAGACAAGTGTCCTCTCTGAACTGCCTAACGGCACCTCTCTACTGATGTGAGTGGACAAGGAAAACTCTTCATGATTGACATCTTGTTGTCAAAAGACCCCTTTTAACTGGACAAGGATGAGCCGTCCAAGACCTACAGAAGGATGGAAGTCATTTTGTTAGCAGTTTGTTCAGATCGCATGGCGGTAAAAGTTAATCATTGTGAGACAACAATGAGGTTCATTATTGTGCAGTTCATAACAAAAAAAGAATCTACTAAAAATATTTTATTTTTCTGTGATATTGATATTATTTAAAAGATGTTCATACAATTGAAAAGGACATACTGTTTAGTAGTAGTAGTATTTTTATTTGCTTTCCACTGTCACCCACTGCTCAGGATGGGAGATTGTCTCAACCGGATCATCATTTTCTATTAATTAGCTTATATGAACACAATTATTAGAAATTGGCCTTGTGTTAATTTAACTGGATTTTAACTGGACTTCAGGTAGTTGTATTGAATCGGATTTTGTCTGCAGAACTTGAGATGGGTTTGTTTTGAAATTATGTTGTTGAATTGAATCAAACTGACTGCATTGAACTAAAATGAAATATTAATGCACATGAAAATGTTTCCCTCAAAGTTTGAAATTAAATTCACTTCGTAAAGAAAAAGTTTGGGATTTTTGGGGGGTTATTAGTTTTGATGCATGTGATGAGATATTGTAATCTCCGCCTAGCCATGAGGTGAATGCTTAATTCAGCTGACAATATACTGCAACTCCCACCCATATTTTGCTTTTTCCTGTGTGGAATCTTATATTTCAACCATCAGAAGAGCAAAACTAAAAGAAAACAGTGGTTGTAGTGGACCAACTTTACAGCAAAGTTATTTTTTCTTCTTCTAAAAGTGGGTAAAGTAGCACTAATGCAAATTCTTCGTCTTCTTCTTATGAATTCTTCTTCTACTTCTCTGATATACGCTGTGAAATAAAAAGGCCTTGCTTTGCCTCTATATTTTTAGTAATTGCTGTTATTTTGGGCTTTTCTGGTCTGTGAATAAGCCAGCAATGAAACACCAGCAGGTTGTTTCTCAGGTCATTTTTAATTTTTATTCTTGCTGTGAATTACATCTTAATGTTATTTATGAGCTACAGTTTGACCAGTTTGGTTTTTGCAGTGTGTGTTGTAAAGTCAGGGAGATGTGGTTTGATGCCCGATGCACTCACAGTAACTCGTCAGGCTCAATGAATTCCAGCGGTGGCTTGAAGGATCCTTTTATAGCTCCATAAGTGCCGCTTCTGCCTGTCAACACTGACTGAGATGGCCTTGTGCCGCTTATCATCTTTTGATGAACATCCCACCTGACTGATGATTCTTCCAGGTGCTTGAAACCGAGCAGGTGGTGCTCTTTGTTCCTTCTGAGCAGCCGCCAGACCTCTGGTCCTTTTACAGAATGCCCACAGTGAAGCAGCCACCGCTATTTATAACAAACGCCTACAGGTCACTCATTTCATCCTGTTATCTTTGCTCTTTAATCAAGAGCAATAGACTGAAATGTAGAGTAACATTGCTTTAATTGGAATTTAATATTTTAGAAAGCAAATAAAACAAACTCAAATTTAACATGCCACTTTTTTTCTTTCATATTCCATTCCCATTTTAATTGCTGTCCTAAATGAGACACGGACAACAAAACAGTAAAACCAGAAACCACTTACCAGCTGCTGAGTACTGCCAGGTGGTTATTTAAGTGGACCTCACTTTATTTGTTCTGCTGTGAGCTGTGCTGCCCTCAGCTGAGGCTCAGCCCGGGATGTCAGCTCCTCAGTCAAGCCTTGGGCTACAATTTGACTGTTTGGCCTTCAGGGAGGGTAGCAGTTATTCTGAGGGTCATACGTGAGGCTCATGTGTGAGTGATCACAGCTCAAACACGCTGGTTTAAATGTGCACAGTTTGTGTTGCTTGCACAAAATGTCTAGTTTTAAATAAATGTACTGGCGCCCCAGATCTTTTTAGTCTTCTGAAGGTATTTGATGATCAGTTTTTAGCTGTTTAAGCTGAGGCATCCCAGTGGTCCAGGAGAGACATTATTGAGCTAAAGTCTCTGACAGACCATTTGCCTGTCCGGTTGTTCAGTCTTCATCCTGAAGCAAAGAGGAAACCTGCTGTCAGTGATTTCTATTGTTGCTGGATAACAATCTGCAAGCTCTGAAATCAGTCAGTTTAATTATTATCACATATTAAGGTGACAGCAGCGAAGTGCTGGAGCTACAGTCGCTTCACGTAGTCATTTTTTCCTGCCAGTAAGATTTTTGAGATAACACAAGTCATCATAGACATATGCAGACAGTTAGGGGGCAGAAAGCAGCACTCGAATGCTGGAAATTTAGAGAGTAAAGCTCCAAAGCAGAGATGTCAAGAAAGCTGATATCCATGTGATCCTGGGGGAACACTTGCTTTTGCTAAGAATAGAAAAAGATTACAGATTTAAGTCATTTTAAGCCATTTACAGCTCTTGCTCATGGTTGCAGATGAAATTATTATATACATATGTATATATGTTACTGGTAATGCATTAAAGCTTGTTATATACATATTAATCTCCTGTTATAGTGGGAAAAAAGTTCAGTAGTTAACCTTGTCAACATCCACATAACAAGAAATACCTTTTGCTAGATGTTCACAACCCCCTGAAAACTGGGACTGTGTGATGTATTGTAGGCCTCATTTTCTACATGCTGCAGTGCCAGAAGTTGGTCCCAAAAGCCAGAACACACGCCTGCATATGCCAAGTCAAATCAGACAAGTGAAGAGAAGAAAGAAGTCTTTGGTTTGTCATCCACAACTCTGCACATGCTGTTGTATTAACTGACACTCAACATCTGACCAATCACTGCTGAAAGTGGGGCAGTGCTGCAGGTGGAGACGGCAAAAACCACATGTTTAACGCAGCACAACAAATTGGAAAAGAAAAACAGAGCAACAAGATGTTTGAGCTTTATTTGAAGTAAAAAATATAAATATAGATGTCTGAATAAAAAATGTTAAATACCTAACATATTATACACTTCAGCTGCAGTTCACAAAATGATTTGAATGAATGAATGAATGAAGTCTCCACACGTATGCAGACGTCTGCATATGTAAAAGGAATTAATGCCCTGTGCTGACTCCATTGTTGGAAAATTAAAGTTTGTTTTGTCACTCTGCAGTTTGATTATTTTACAAAAGAGAGAAATAAGAGTAATTAACAAAACTGCTCCTAAAGCGCATACAACAGGATTGTTTTGGAAGTCGGGACAGCTAAAACTGCAAGACTAGGTTGTGCTGAAAACGCTAATAATTATTCATAGAGATAAATGTGATGTATTTTGGGCTATTAAGGGATCCGTAGCCAAAAAAAGCGCCTGTGCTTGGTGGGTCATCTCTCCCATGTTGTTATGTTAGCCGCTAGCTGTACGACACAGAAGTTGTGCAGCATTAATATAACGTTTACATTAAGTCATGCTCCAGGGTCTCATTGTTATGTTGAGAAACATGAAGCAGATAACACTAAACACGATATAACAACACTGAAGGATATAACACTAAATATTTCTTGTTTCTACCAGGACTTCAAACTCTTTTTATTGTAAATAATGAAACAAGTAGACGAAATTGTGATTTTAAACACCCTTTTGCAAGAAATACACTCAAACAAATGAACATCTCAGTGGTTGGTGTAAAACAATGGAACACACCTAAAAGTGATTTTAAAAGTTGTCAAATCCTTTTCTATTTAAGTTAAAATATGAAGAGTACATACTAAAAAAGTATAAAAAGAATTGTGGAAAAAGGGGTTTAAAAAAAAAAGTACTTCCTACCTGTGTTTTGTTCTTAGTGCTTTATGTAGAAGAGGCGGTTTACTTTGAAATGCGAACGGGTAATTCTTCTTCTTACTTTAGTTTTCTTTTCTTTTCTTTTCTTTTCTTTTCTTTTCTTTTCATTTACATGAAATGTACCACAATTGTAGGATTATAATCATTGTAAATCTGGAGTATATTTCCTTGTTTTCTTTTTTATTACTTATTGTTTTATGGAGAATAGAAGAGAATAAAAAAAATGACTGACTGACTGACTGAAGGAAGGAAGGAAGGAAGGAAGGAAGGAAGGAAGGAATGAATGAGATTACAGGGGAGGCAGGAAAATACAATGTCATCTGTGAGGGACAAAATTAGTGTATTCACAAAACGCAATTCACAAAATAAGGAAAAATGTTTAGTACCAGACTACTAACGCTCCTATCTGTTGCACAGCTATGGTTCATAGGTTTAATGTTGTTACAACAAACTCTTTATCCTCGTGATCCATTTCATATGAATCTGTATGAAATGTGTTGGCAAGCATCCTAATAGAACACGCTGACCCTATCCAACTAAACAAAAATGTTCATTTCTTATGAATTTACAATAAAGTTTTATAAACTCTGTGATTGTTAGGCCGATAATACAGTTGCTTTTTAACCGTGCATGGCAACCAGGTCCGTTGTAAGTCTAATTGTTCACATGAATCATGCTTACTTAGCTCTGAGCCTCCCACTCAGGGGTACATCAGAGTTGCCAAGTTTGTTGGATCTGAGCAAAACGATAAATGTGGCAACGATAAATGGTGTTAGCTTTGAGAAAAGACAGAAAAGGAAACAAAGCTCTATGTCAGGGGTCACCAACTCCGGTCCTGAAGAGCTACCATCCTGCAGGTTTTATTGTTTTCCAGGCACAACACACCTGACCCACATCAACGGCTCATTAACAGGCAGGTGCAGAAGATGACAAGTTCTTGGAGAACCTTTTCACTTGGATCAAATGTGTTGTACAAGGGAAACAATAAAACCTGCAGGATGGTAGCCCTCAAGGACTGGAGTTGGTGACCCCTGCTCTATGTTATGTAAAGCCCAACCCCCCCATTCAAACTTTTTCTCATTCACTGTCGACACTGTGACCTTCCATCTGCTCAAACTGTCTCTGCACACATACAGCATTGATTTGTGAAGACCTGCACAAAGGACACTTTTAGTAAATGCAAAATACACAAGAGAGCTGGGTGGATTTTTGTGGTTTTAGTTCTGAGAATGGGTCCAAGTTAAACTGCATTCAGATTGAGGAGTGATCTGGAAGGAAATGATGGAGTTCTGCGTTCTCCAATTGCTGTTTCACATTTTCCTTAATTGTTTTTATAGATTTTGTGTTTTTAACTTCAGTCACTAAAGCAATGAAATATCATTGTACTCTCCAATAATAATAAAATAAAAATGAGTCATTTTCAATTGTGTTTGTATCTGTGAAGTGTTTATTATGTGGGTTTGTGTGTTCAGAAGTTTATCGTGTTTGTGATTGTAAATATTTACAAACTAAAACTCTTTCTTTTCCAACTTTGTTATGTTTAATAGTGTTTACTGTGATGATTTGTTTGTGCAGTGATTGCATAGTAAGACAAGGATAAAGCTCACTGTCACGCCGTAATCACCGAGAGCAGAAGGTCTGAGGAACGAACGCTCCAGCCTGGCCTCCTAAAGCACGGTGTAATTACTGAGTGGGAGAACTTTGCTTTCTATATTATGTAGTCTGGCTTCGTACCAGTACTGTGTAATTACAGGCTAACAAGAAGAGAACAGAGAGGGACGCTTTCAGTTCAATTACCTGTTTGACATATTCTTACAAAATTGAGAATTAATGCAATGTTGAAGCATGTGGCACAAAAATAAATATTCAAATGTATTAGTTGTTTTATCCGCCTTCACACATACATTATAGAATCAATAAAAACAGGATTTTGCCAACACTAATGGTTACCAGTACTAAACCAGGTACATCAAACTACAAGATAATTTATTTTTCTCTTCCTCTAAAACAATGAAATAATCCATATTTTTCTGCTAAATGTGCTCAAATGGTTCATATATGGCGTCACGCATACCTAACACTGTGGGTGGTTGGCTGTATGGACTTGACTGAAGCAGCCTTGAGAAGATATTTGACCCATTAGTCATTGACGAATGAAAGTTAAATAAAAAAAAAAATCCCTTCTTCTTTCAGCTGGTATAGCCACCAGTGTTTTTCCATCTTTCCTCTTGCTTACTTTGCCACTATTATTTACATAATGTCAGTTTTCTTTTCAACATCGCTCTGCTTTTTTCCACCTTCCTCTCATTCTCCACCGCTTATACTCCACAGATACAGTGACAGATTCCGGCTTTTCCTCCCATTAAATTATTCAAGTACCTGTTGACTGTGTTAAGATGCACGAGAAAAAAAAAAAAAAAAAAACACATAAAACCTCCCCAAATCTCAGTGTGGTCAAGCTGCAAATGGCGACCTGAGACATGAAAGCAGATGGTCAGCAAATTGACTCTGCCCTCCGCCTCCTCTCATCATCGCCCTTCCTCCTCCTCTTCACCACAGTGCTGAGCTGTGGACTTGTGGCCTGTAAAGAGGTTTAGGTGCAAACAAACAGCCCATTTAGTAACATCTCTCCTCCATTTAGGCCGTCATTACAGCCCTCAAGGCCCTGGCTCAGCACTGAATTATGAATTAAGTTGTCAGGACAGCCTTTGGTTATGAGCTGAGGGGGTCATTTAAATTTAATTTGAAAAGGGATTCTGTTAGGAATGTATACTCAGCAACCTCCTGTGGAACTTCTCCATCAGAGGAGGGCTAAGTACTGACAAGAGTAAATGAAATAAAAATGGCTGGAAGAGTATCGGCTAACAATAATGATGCATGGAGCATGATGGGATGAAAGCTTCAGGACGGTGATATCACCACAAGCTGTATTTGAAGTTATTGCGTGAGTCAAGAGTAAACGCCTGAAGTTGATGTTTTTTGAGGTCCAGCTGTTTATGTTTTTTCTGCAATGATTTAAAGTTCTGAGCGAAAAGCAACCCACGGGTGTTCTGTGATTACTGCCACTCCAAGTGAGGGGAATTACTTTGTCTTCTTCTCTTGTGCTAAAATGTGAAAGTTGTTTTTGTTTTGCAATAAACTAAAACAACTAGACTTTAATCTCAGGGATAAGTGTATCTGAACTCATTCAGTCATGTGTGATAAGCAACGCCAAAAGGCTCTTTCGTCTTCAAACCTTCACTGCATAGACTGAACAAGGCGTTGGAAACATTCCTCGGAGTTGCTCCATGTTGTCATGAAGCATCATGCAGTTGCTACAGAACTGTCGGCAGCACATCCATGATGAGAATCTCCCGTTCCACCACTTCCCAAAGCTGCTCTGTTGTGCTGAGATCTGGTGGCTGTGGAGGCCGTTGGAGGCAGTGAACTCATTGTGGCGTTGAAGAAAGCAGGTGGAGATGATGTGAGCTTTGTGACATGGCGAGTTATCATGCTGGAAGTTTCCATCAGAAGATGCTACACTGTGCTCATAAAGGGATGGATATGATCAGCAGAAATACTGCTGGCTGTGGTGGTTAAATCATGATAAAAAAGAACTCTGTTGCCCAAAGTGGGCCAAGAAAATATCCCCCACACCATTACATCACCATCATCCTTAACTGCTTATGCAAGGCAGGATGGATCCATGCCTTCATGTTGATTTCATCAAATTCTGACAATACCATCTGAAAGTGGATGTTATGCCCAGTAATGGGGTTCCTGAACGCAACTTGAAACACCTTCCTTCATATTAACTCAAACTCCATCCCTGGACTCGCAACAATGACCCCCGATGGAGTTTTTCCAGGGATACAAAGGGGTGGCAACATTAACAAAAGAAAACCAGGAAGATGCACAAATGAAGGCTTTATTTAGGACCAACTTGTCCTTAAAAAAAAACATCAAGAGTCAAAAACCAAAGGCCAAAACAAACTCAACAACGAAAGCATAAACCAAAGCTGGCACCAACCCAGCTATAATCACAAACATGTTCACTAAACAAACACAAAACAGTCAACCTCATTCACCGTCAGTGAATGAGTGGCAAGCTGTGGCACCAAGGCTCAACCAAACACAGCTGCCACGAACGAAGGTCGTTGGCAGCCTTTATTCTGGTGCTCAGCAGAAGGTCCAGCCAATCAAGGGTAGGTGGGCCTGTGGGCGACCAATCAGCATCCAGCACATCAGTCTGAGGGCGGTGCCAGGAAGAAAACCAGATGTATCCAATCTCCCAGGTGATGATGGCTGGAATGATGATCAGCTAGATGACAGGCCATGAGCCGTAACACTGGCTCACAGGGGAAGGTTTGAACGGAAAAAATCCTGTTTTATTTACAATACGAATAACAAAACAACAAAAACTGACTGATTATAAAACAAATCAGTGATGATGTGTTTAAAGTAACTTTAAAGTGAGCAACAGCTATAATAACCAACAAAAGAACCCTGCACTCTCAATTAAACTCACCTAAAGAAGCAAACAGGAAAACCAGAACAGGTTCTTACCTCCCCAACTTACATAAACAGGAGAAAACTCCAACAAAAGTGGCAGCTCACTGCAACCCAAAAATACTCTGAACATCTCCTCTGTACAAAGGTCTTCACTCACTGCCAGCTTGATTCAGTCTGAAGGATGGTACGCTCCGTTTCTCTGAGCCTCTCAATCAGACGCATCGTCCTTCCTCCTTATATACGTGAGCCAGCAGCAGGACAGCCAATCCCACCTGGTTAGGCTACAGCGCACCGTAACGTCGGTGGAACACAACTATTCACAGAGTATACACAAAATAAAATATGCTCACACAATATAATGACCACAGTCATAACAGTGGAGCTGAAATGGAGATCTTCTACTGTCCAGTTTTGGTGAGTGTGTGTGAATTGTAGCCTCAGTTTCCTGTTCTTACCTGACAAGACTTGCTCCCAGTGTGGTCTTCTGCTGCTGGAGACCATCTGCTTCAAGATTCAGTGTATTCTGCATCCTACTGTGGTAATCTACTTTGACAAAAAGCTATTTAAATATAAAAAATATTGTTTTTATTATTATTATAAGTATCATTCATACTTGGAACCAGTGGAATAGTTGGAACCAGTGCTCAGTTGAGTTCCAGTTGCCTTTCTATCACCCCCTACCAGTCTGTCCATTCTCCTCTGACATCAACAAGACCATTTTGCTCACACAGCTAATGCTCACAGGATACTTTCTCTTTTCAGATTATTTTATGTAAACCCTAGGGATGGTTTTGTGTAAAAATTCCAGTAGATTAGTGGTTTCTGATAAACTCAGGCCAACAACTACTCCCTGTCACGGTCAGAGACCGGGGTGGAGGGGTGGACCCAAAAGCAGAACGTACAGATGAAGAGGTAAATGAAGTATTTATTTAGTACTCAGATCCTGTTGGTCTGGTCCAGGGAAGAACTTCTCAGATAATTGGAATTCTGATGATAGTGGAGGTTGCTGGGGGGGTGACCTCTGGTTGTGGTGGTTGGCCTTGGTTTGAGGCGGGACAAGCAGGCAGGCATAAGCAGTTGGTGAAGTTGGCTGAGGAAAGGGATCCTGATCCAGGAAGACGTCTATAATGGTCTTGACGTGCACGCAGTAAAGAGAGACAATCTGGCGAAGACTGGAGCTCCAGCTTGTCTTTAAATAGCAAGATAAATCAGGAAGATGAGCTCCAGGTGGTTGTAATTGAAGCTCCAGACTCCGCCTCGAGTCCCCATGGCAACCTGCACAGACTCAAACAGCAAACCATGACACTCCCCGTTCAATTTAACTTAAGTCATATTGACCATATTTACACAACTGAACGAGTTGTTGCCATGTGATCAGTTAATTAGTTATTTGTGTTAACAAGTGCTGAAACATGTGAAACTAATTATGCTAATGCTAAGAAGCAGTCCTGACAGTTTGTCCTGTTTTAAATTCATTTAGACTTGGTGTCTACGATACTTAAAAACAGGAAGGTGAAAAAAGGTTTGGGAAAAAACTGAATTAATTAAAGAAAATGTTGCTTCTACAGGGGGATTTCTGACATCTGGTTAAAGCTCCTGTGACAGAAATGGGAGCTTCAAGGTTTCTTAGGAGTGATCCTTACTGCTTGGCACGCTCCTTCTTGGCAGAAATGTTCAAACCCAACCTGAATGGATGGATGTCAGTGCAGAGCCACTTCATGGCTGTGCTACTGTGTTTTCTTGGCGATATGCTTCAGGTCATTGTCTTGTCTAAATGTAAGTCTTCAACCATTCCTAAAATCCTGAGCACACTTGAAAAGGTCTTCAGTTTTGAGTGTCTTTTTTCTTTCTGCATCCATCTGTTCTCCGGAGGCGCCTGGAGCTCAGGTAAGAAAGTGGTCAGCTGCCAGTTGCAGGGTTGGTAGTTTGACTTCAGGCTTCCTCATACTAAACCTTGTGGTGTCCCTCAGGCCAGACGCTGAACCCTGTTTCACCTCCAATGTGAATGTGTGTAAAAATGGCAAATGTAGTACCACTTTAACTGTTCAAAATGACCAGAAAATATTGTATTTATACCGTCCATTAATAATTTCCTTCTGTCCTAACTTATCCTCCGGTCTCATTCCACGGAGTGTTTCCAAATCCTGGATGTCAGGACCTTCTGCCCCAAACATTTTAAACAAGCTTTGAGTCCATTGTAAGACTGCTTCTGGTTTGTGTGCTGTAGTTTGGCTTTATTTATTGGTTGTATTTACTATTTATGTCATGATGTGATGGTTCTTATTCCCTTTAATTCTTGGTTTCCTGCTTTATTTTGTAGTTTCCCCTGTTTCGTTCGCTTGTGTCTTGTTTAGCCTTTGTTCCTGTTAATTAGTTTCACCTGGTCCCATTAGTTCAGTGTTTCTCAATTCCAGTCTTCAGACCCCCCAACTCTGCCTGTTTTAGACATGATCCTCTTCCAAAGCACCTGAGTCAGATTATTTAACTTCCTCATCAAGTTCTCTGCAGCCTGTTAACAAGTCTTTTTTTCATTTAGGTGTGTTAAAGTAGGGTTGCCTATAAAACATGCAGGGCAGGGGGGGCTGAGGACCAGAATTGAGAAACACTGCATTAGTTTCATCCATCTCACCAGTTTCTTGTTCTGTGTTTCAGTATTTATGCCCCTTGGTTTCTGTTCCCCATTTGCTGGTTCATTTTGTTCGTGATATGTTAGGTTCATGTGTTTTCATGGCACCTGCGTTGTCTTGCTTCAGTTCTTGGAATAAGCCATCTAAATTCTGCATTCCTGCCTCCCGTCCTGCACTTGGGTCCACACCTCCACCACTCAGCATGACATTTTATTTTTTATTTTTTTATTGTTTTAATCCCTTATTCTTTAGAATTGTTTATTGCTTGCAAACTGTTTGAAAAGCAATGAATAATTATTTTACTGCATTATTTATTGCCCTTTTAATTGTTTTATTTTCTTGTGTTGCTTTACTTGTACTTTTAGCTGTACTTGTGTTGTACAGGACTTTGTTTCAACCGTAGTTTTTGTTTTTTTTGTCCTGTCCAGTATTTAAGCAAGCAGAATTATCCTCTGGATGCTGTCTTCTGCTTGGCAGAAGACAGCATCCCTTTGCCAAGGGAAGCATCATAGATATCATGCTCCCCTTGAAATTCTGGATTCTTATTTTATTTTTCTATTTATTTTGCATAATTGTTTGTATTACAAAGTTTGTATTGCTGGACCGGACAGCAATGGATAGAAGAGGGATAGAAAGAGAATCGAAAAAAAGAGAAAACAGAGATACACCTGGTAAAGAGAAAAAGAGAGAAGGAGAACTGTAGTTGTTTTGAAGGGATTTATAAATAAAGCTGAGTTGAGTTGACTTGAATTTGACACATCAGGTTAAAATTAAGATTTGTTGGAAAACTGGCAGAAAACTTAATGGCAACGTGTTGAAAGAGACAACTAATTTGAGTTCAGTGTGTAAGCAAAGGGAAAGCTCTGAAACACACAAGATTCTTATTCATGTATCAATAAGAATCTTTGCATATCTATTATAGTTAAACAAATATTTGTATCTTTTAACTCTGTGCATTTTCTTTCTATTATTTAACAGTGCTGCACTTCTGTGGCTCAGAGTGAACAGACCAAAACCGGTCTGTGGAGGAGGAATTCTGCGTTTGTCATGACCATCGTTCATGAAAGGGGAAGCTAAAGTCAACCAGAAAGTTAGGTCAGGTTTGCATGCATGTACCTTTCTACTGCAGGGTTAAGCTGTTTGATTTAAGGTCACAGATTTATTTTGTGTTTTAATACTTGCAAATGAAAAAAAAGAGTCAAAGGTTTTACTTCTAGAAGGTTTTTTCTCATGTTTCTACCTGCCTTGGCGTGTGCTAATCAAAGGTTTCAGCGTTGACAGTCGTATAAAGTCCATCTCTCTCACCCTCCATCTCTTTCAAGCTCCTTCGTTCCTTATTACACAGTTTGTCTGAGCAGTCGGATGTAGGAAGTCTGTAGGTGGTTTAAAACTTTTTCCATTTGAGGCCGAGGGAAGCCTCCGTGTTTTGCATGTTGTATATGCTAAATTTTTCTTGCAGCCTTGCTGTTTGACAAGGTAAAAAACAATTCTTTCACCTTGATGGTTTGTTTTTCACTCTGACATACATCAGCTGTGAGGTCTTATATAAACAAGGACGTGTCTTTTGTTTCTATGCACAGTGATCTTAAGGAGGCACACATGGATTCCAGTTGAAGGACAAGCTTTAAAAGCTACTGCCAGAAGGTGTAAATACATGAACAAGGGAGTTTGTTTGTTTGTTGTTGTTTTTTTTTAAAAATTAGAAAACAGTCATTTAAAAATCTATTTTGAGTTGTATTTATTCTAAGGTAAAGAAGAAAATACTTGTTCAAGTGCAGAAAAGTTCTGGTGTGTTTGTAGGACTTTGGCATAATATTAAATTGACTTAACTTTCATAAGTTCTTTCATAAGCAGCTGGTAAAATCCTGCAGAGGAAGACTTTCATAAAAGAGATGCAAGAGTTCAGCGATCCATTTTTTAAAAGAAAAACATGCTATGAAGACTGAAAGATTGTTCAAATCAAATATGTTAACATATTACATGGAATATTGTAACTAAACCATGTGAAAAGGAGGAAAAGCATGATCTTATTTAATCCAACCCCTTTTTCCATTTAACAGCCATATTATCTGTTGTATGAATCCATTTCCGGTTTTAACATGTTCAGTTACAACCAGTGATAATATTTACATAATACACATAAAACGAAAGCTTTAATAACAATCATTGTAAACCCCCAATGACTGTCAAGTCCCTTTTTACTTCCACGTGAAAACCATGCGTTTTTAATGCTTCTTAGACTTTCTCATGCTTGCACAAAACGCAAAGATAAATAAAAACTAGGGGCGGGACTTTAACAATTTAATTGCATTAATTCCGCATTTAGTTGCAGAATGTTTGTTGGTGCATAATTTCCTGGTACGATTACACCTCTGCTGCCAAGGCTGCATCCGACTGTCCATCCTATAATCCCTATTTAGTGCCTTATATAGTGGTTAAGTCAATTTCTAGGGTCTTCCGACTGTCCAGAGAAAAAAAAGTAGTGGACTCAAGATTACCCACAATGCATCTTAAAAAAGTAGTGAGCATCGATGGTCACTAGACAGGTCAATATACACCACAATGCATTGTGGGCAGGAGCTCAGAGTGGCGCAAGTGACACAAACGTCAAAGCAGGTTTAAAAAAAAAAAAACTATAGATCATTTTATACCCTTATTGTTGAATAAATATACCACAAAGAAAGGATAGAATACAATATCGGGAAGAATTTTTCACATGAGTTTGGTTTGGATTTGGAACGACGCGTGGTGGTTGCTGTGGTGGCACCACAGTGAAGAGGAGAAAATCTTCTTGTCCAAATCGCCAACAGAATAAGTCCGCTGTATATTTTGCTATACAGTGCAGCCGTGTGTAGTAAAGGAGGCAGTTAGTGAATAGTGTGGATGTTCAGTCACAGCCTAACGTAGCCACATTGGTGTTACATTTGTTTCAGACCCTTCAGTGAGTTTATTTCAAGTCAAAACGAGCATCAACAAGCCTAGCTTCTTTTTCTGATGGTGTCAGGGACTCGTGGTGAGTAACATTAAAAGAACGTGTAGTTTTCTCTTCTCCGTTAGCAGCAGCAGCTGCGAAGCCCCCTCCCCTCCCCCCTCTCCCATCCAGAAGAACACACACGTAGCTCGGTCTTCATGCAGCATCCATCATCAAGCTGCAGTCAGAGCAGGAGGTGATCACCTCTGCTACATGACCAGACTGAAGATAACGCTGTTGATCCGTCCTGGTTTCCTGTCAGATATTAATGTCTATTAATGAAGAGACAACATTTATAAAGTTAAAATTACTGTAACATGTTGTAGACTCTTAATTAGAGAATAACTAGAGCTGCAGCTGTTAAATGAAGTATTTATAATAACACTTTAACATTGGGTCTGTTTAGTTTTGGCCAGAGATGTTTTCTATTTCTCTTTTACTGTTATAAGATTAAATCAGTTGTTCCAGACTTGAGCTTGAGTTTACAATATTAATCTCTTTTCTGTTATTTGATTTAATAATCTCTTAAAATCCATTTGAATGAAAAAATGTTGCTTTTTGGGGCAAATTTCACTATGTGATTAAAATGTGATTAATAGAGATTAATTAATTACAAAGCCTTCAATTAATTAGATTATTTCCTAATCAAGTCCCACCCCTAAAATCTAGCTTCACGACTGTGAATCTGGGAGAAAACATCAATTGAAATGACATCTGAAAGGAGTAACAAAATAACGACTATTGAAATAATAACAGATTTCATACAAGGTAGAACGTTGGATCTGGTTTGGGTTGAGGAACATATACTCAGCAGGCCAGAAGATCAGGACAAAATCTCACTTAAATGTTTGCTTAAGCGTGTTTTTTCTAAGTTACATAATTTCATAACAAAATGCAGCCCAATAGTTTAGGGGTTAAAATTAATTCTCGTCATAAATCCTCATGGGACTTCCAACCAGTCGCTGTGTGCATCTCAACTATTTAAACCCCCCTTTCATGTTGTAACAGGCTTTTTGTTGTAACACATCCCACGCTTTTTTTTTTTTTATCATCATCACTGATTATTCGTGACCTTATAGATTAAGATGATATGTTAAAGTTTGACTGATGTTAAAAAACATGAATGGAAACTAAATGTTCTCTCTGTCTGTGATTGGCAAAGAAGTTCAGATGCAGCAGCTATAAAATGGGTCTCATACTCCGGCTGCCACTATGCATGCGCGACTCTACACAAGCGAGACAAAGTCCCCCAGGCCTTCCTATCAGAACCGTTGTGTCTTTCATCAATGCTGAGATGTTCAGCAGCACTTTGAGAAAAAGATACAGACGCCTGCTCCGTCTGGGGAGCCGTGTGGAGTCTGTTAACAATGGCAGCTCCGTCTTACATGATCCGCAGTGCCAGAGACTCTAACCACCTTCTGGACAGGACTTTGACTTTCCTACCTTTCTCCTCCAGATGTTCAGTCTCGCTTCAGCAGCTGTGGTCCCTCCGGTCCTCTGGGGACTTTGGGACAAGTGCTGCTGCCAAAGCGAAACTGTTCCGAAATCCCTGAAGGACCATTGATAGTCATCAGAAAGGTCTTTGGAAGGGGACTTGTCCCTTCACAGGCTGTTGCCAACAAAATATAAATTATCAACACTAATCAATGAACGTTTGTCAGTGCATGTGTGAAAGGTTATATTTTTTAAAATCTTGAACCTTATAAAGAGCACTTATGTGATTGGCTTTCATTAGATTTTGTGTTGGCAGCTGTTCTACATTTGTAACTCTTTGATCAAACGCCTCCTCCTCCTCCTCTTTTTTTTTTTTTTTTTTTTTACATCATTATACAGCGCTGAACCCGCGAACTTGTTCCAGCCTCCCTCCATATGCTACCAGCGACCTGAGGGTGCGATGACGCGCACATCCAGCTGGTAGTTGCTGATGAATCGCTAACCCCACCAGCCAATTAGATGGCCTAAAGGTTTGAAGAGGAAGAGGAGAAGAAGGAGTGTGTTGAGAGAGTGCCAGTGATGGAGGAGGGCTGTGTCAGCAAAGGGGTCGTCCACTCTGACACAATGCCATCTTACCGCACAGCGGGATGTGACCTTAAGCCTCCTGCTGGTCATTCACACTCTCTTTTTCCTCACCCTGCCTCCAAGCCTGACACCCCCTTTTTGTAATCCATCCATCCTCGGCCTCCACCCCTACACCACCAAGCCCACTCAGCGGTCTATTTCTGATTGACAGCTCCAAGGGAAAAAGGGTGCAGATCAGGGCGATGTTGAAGGAGGTGGCAGAAGCAGACAGTGGGTGGCGGGGAGGAGGACTTGCCCTGCAGGCCGGAGGTCTGCCTGCCAGACACAGTATGAACGGATCTGTGTGTATATGTGTGATGGAACGAGTGAGGCAGGGAGGGATGAGGAGGGCAAGATGGGTTTATGGTGAGAAAGAACCTAAAAGAAAGAAGAACTCCATAAAACGGGAAGAATTAATCAAATGGATTACAAAAAATATTCAGAATTTCTTTGTATGTTTTGTACACTTTTAATAAAAGTATAAATAACAGCAGAGCAAACACACTGAAATCTAAGATAAAAAATCTCAAATTGAGTATACATATGCTTATTTTTTTTAAAGGTAAGATAATTCTTAGTTTTTATACCAGAGAATTCCTCTTGTTTTAAGAGTATTTTTCCTTGTTTTGGGAAGTCTTGACAAGCCTAATTTTCTCGTTCTGTTGGCAGATAATTTATCTTATTTTAAGCACCATTTACTTAATTTTTGTATATTTTTTTTCTCGTTTTTGCAGTGCACTATTGATCATCCACATGACTGACAGACACACAGCTTTGGATGGAGGGGAGGAAAGGATGGATGAGGAGGAAGGTGAGATGGGAGGATAAACGGAGGTGTGGAGGACCAAAGCTTCCTCCTGCAGAGTGGAGACGAGGAAAGGAAGCAGGAGGAGCGTCTGCCGTCTCCAACTGTTCCAACCCAACAGCAACACATACAATCTCTCTTTTCTAGTGCACACACACACACACACACACCAGCTGAAGCTGGACTCGCACAAAGCAAAACCAGCTGAAAGTGAAATATGAAGTGATTTATTTAGGATTTACTGCACCGCTTCATCTGAAGGCCCGGCAGCTCAGGGTATGACTGCTGACGCATGTTCACCATCTCAATAAAGACACACATAAACTCGACATGAAAAATCTCCACTTAAAATAAATATGGTGCTAGAAAAAAAAACCCATTTATGATGGATCTTATGCCCTGATATGATGTCAGATTATACTGAATAGCTCACTCATAAAGCTTGATGTAACTTGCTGAACTGCAGCCACAAGCGGTAATAATGTCACATAAAAAATTTGCACTCAGAAAGATTCTCTTTCTACCATCAATTAATTTAAAGTACAAGTCATTGTATTTATATTACCAATGAGATGAGATAAGATGAGAGGAATAAGCTGCCTCTGCAGCTCTCCGTACTTCTCAGAAACACTTTTAAGTTCACAATCCAAAAGTTTTGGTTTTACTTTGCAGCTCTAATAACTCAATTTTTAGGAAAAGTAAACAGATATTTCCATAAATACTTCCTAAAACTCTTACTAAATTATTAGCTTCCAGCCATTGTGACAGCAGACGTGAGTTCACAAATTTATACATATGTATGTATGTGTGTGTATATATATATATATATATTGGTTATCAGGTCATCAATGAGCTTCTTTGTAGAAACAGGCTGCAAAAATCAAAAGTATGGGTGAGTTTTGATTTGTTCATTTTAAGTCTTCCTTTAAAGAAGCAATAAGTGGAAATTCCTCATTTTTGAACTAAAGGAATAAAAAATATTGTTATGTGAAAAACTAGCGATGTTATTTTCTCTGGATTACAGCATGACATCACACACAGTCTCTGTGTCAATCTCCAGCACTGTGTTAACCGGCCGGTCCGGCAGAGCGTGTTCATGTCTGTTTATATGAATCACCACGTCCTCTCACAGACCTCGGCCTTCCCTCCCTTTAAAAGGCCCCAGCATGGCACCACATATTTCAAAATAAAATGGTGGAAAATGGAACAAAACGTTACTGTGAAGACCGCCAGGATCCGGAATTACCTTTGAAGAAATAGGAATCATCGGTGAAGAAGTTGTCAGATAAAGAAAGGGACAGAACTGGATCAACACTGGTTGTGCATTTCCAAAGTGGAAAGCCCTGTGAGCGAGAGCTGAAGGAGCAGTTTGACTCTGAGCTGACTCGTCTTCTTCTGAAAGTAACAACATAGACGTTATAAGTTACTTTGACATGTTCTGCAAAGTGGTGATATTGTTTTCCGCAGTGTTTTTACTTTTCTCATTTCTTTGCCGAAAAGGCTAGTGTGGCGGGAAGAGAGGAGTACTTTGTGTCACACTTTGGCCATGTTTTACGAGTTTTATTTCCGCTTTAACCCTGAATTAAAGTTAAATCAGCTTTAATCAGATAAAAGCTCTCGGAGAGCACAAACATCTGCCAAGGGCCACAGTAAGATGTTCCTGGATCCAAACAGTGATCCAGATCACCACCAAAATTAAATCAGTTCTTCTTTTACACATTTACAACAAATCCTGAAAATTTCATGAAAATCCATCCATAACTTTTTTAGTTATTTTGAACACAAACAAACAGACAGACAAACAAATTAACGCCGATGAAAACATAACCTCCCTGACAGAGGTAATAACTATCTCATTCCAAATGGAAATAATCATTTGAAAATTAAACTTAAGTGGCAGGTTTATTCTCAACTTAAAACTAGAGCTGATTCATTCCTCTGTCGTGTAAATGTTCATTCTGCTTTAAGTTAATTCCGGTCGTTCTGCACATCACGTTTCCCGTTCCGTCTTCTGCTTCTCGTCTGGTACTCTGTCTCCCTCCTCCTCCTCAGCTGCTGAGAAAAAGTGAAGTATTATGCTCGTGTCGAGCTGCTGCTTCAAATTTATAATCCAAATCAAAGCGAAAGTGATTTGGCCGAAAAGACAAAAAGAAGGAAGTAGAGTTTGTTTATTTCCGGTAATTTAAGTATGTCATGTCATTCCTCGCCCTGCGACAGACTGGCGAGCTGCCCATGATGTACCATGCCTTTCGCCCAAAGACTGCTGGGATTGGCCCCAGCTTCCTTGCAACTAATCAGACTAAGCGGTCTGGATGCTGAATGAATGAATGAATGAATATCCTCTGTCCAATCAGAGCCCTTCCCAACCCACCGAACTAAAGCGGAATTATGTAAAGGCGAATAAACATGGTTTCCATGTAAACCTCAATTCAGAATTACTATTTAAATCTAAACTCGAAGGAGAATAATGTAAACCTGAATAATTTCATTACAAATGATAAATTCCGAATTAAAAACCTTAATGTGACCGTAGCTACTGTTTGGGTCTACATTCATCAAACCTTGCGATGAAACAGTTCCACATTTCACATAAAAACATATTTTCTTCAGGAACCAAATTATTTTTACAAACTTTGTACAAGGGAACATTGAGGTTTTTGGCCGGCTATTTTTTAATATCTTTAATCCGACACAAACTTCAGCATCATTTGTACAGTTTTTCATTTTCTAATCACTCATTTCAGATACCTTTTCTTCACTTTAGTGGTGCTTCGTTCTACACCGCCTCTGTCAAACACGAAACAAAAGGACTCTAGAAGTGCACATTTCTGCTTGACTGATATCATTTTCTTATCTTTGTCTGCGCAAGCAGTCACCTTTTCTTTCCTGGTCTCACAAAGTGTTGATTTTTGTAGAGAAGTTTTACTGTTCAGGCCTGATTAACACACTCTTTTTTCCGTTTGCTGATGTTTGGTCTGCTGCTTAAAAATCCGCGCAGCATTGATGTGCAGCTCAGGCCTAAGGCAGAGTTGACTGGCGATTTCTATGGTTTGTAACTAATGAACTTATCCTCCACAACAGATACTTGTTCGTTCCTTTCTGGAGCAAGTTCCATAAGAACATTAGACAGCGTTTTGATGGCCGTACTTAAAGAAACTTCTTTAAAATTTTCACAATTTTTCAATATTGACTGAGCAGCATGTCTGGGAATCATGACAGGCTTTTGTTTTTCCAAGCTGAGTAATTCTTCTTGGTTTATGAACAATTAATGCAGCTGGATTGGACGATGTGATGTTAACTAACAGTATGCCTCAGCAAACACAGCTGATAAACAGGAAGTTTAAATGGAAGTAAGTTCCTCCAGAGACTCATTACAGCTCAGGTCAAAGACAACTGAACATTAAAGGAAAGTTCAGAGTATTATTGGACTTGGATGAGTGACAATCAGACAAATCCAGTCAGCATTCGCCAAGGCTCGATTCCAGGTGACCTCTTAAAGTTTGCTTGCTAACTGTGTACATTACTGCTACCAAAGCAAAGGAGAGCTTCTTTAACAAGTCTAAACAGATCTTTAGATACCGGATGATCCAATACTTTAAAAATATAGTAAAAGTAATGAAACTCCTTAAGGAGGAGGGGAATCCCAGGTGCTACGCAGTGGAGAAATAAGGTACAGCTCCTGATGTCCTATTCATCCATCTTCAATCATCATTTTTAATACACATTTCATCCAACTCAGGTTTGCAGGGTCAATTTAGACACACCAGTTAACTTAATGTGCATGTTTTGTAAGTGTCAGAGGAGTATCTGGAGAAAGTCCCCCAAGGCTTAGGCATGGTGAAAAGAATCTTACATTAGCAGGAAAACGCCTTCATGTGAGCTGATATTCCGGGTTTTAATGACATATTTATGTTTTTCACATCACTCTCTGTGAGGTGACAATGCTAATCATCAAACCACAGTCCGAGCTGCTGTCACTCTTCGGTAATTCACACAGACCAGAGTCGTCAGCGGTGCAACAGTAGGGGGGTGCTGACACAGCAACATGGCATTGCAGAATCACCTGACTAACAACAGCGCCACAGACTAGAGAAGCATGAGCCATGAAACCAGCTCTCCTTTATCCACATAGATCTTTTCAGCCTGGTGACTTCCTCCGTTTTCCATCTTCCTCCTACTCTCTAGTACATTACTGGTGCTTCAACTTGGACCATCCAAATGCCTCCGGCGTATGCACACTTCTGTCACATAACACACTGTTCGAGTGGAGAAGGTTGAAGTAACATAAAACAAAACTGCGATCATGATATACTGGTGCAAATGACTTGTAAAATTCTCTCCACAATGGCTTGACGCACACCTCTTCCAAACCCGACATGCACCTATGCTTGCAGCTAGCTTATGCGGAGGTACTTCTTTCCAATAGGTCAGTTTGTAATTCGTGTTTCTGCATTTTCTTCTTACTGAACTTGTGCAGCAACCACAGAAAAGAAACGCAACAGGACACCATAAACCCATGATCAAGTGCGTGAGCACATTTTCACTGCCGTCTGTGTAAGGTAGGCCGCGCAAGTATAAATCCAGCTTAATTATGTAGTTTTATCCCTCAAGTATCCAATAATGATGAATTATCCATCATGGTGAAGTTTGGTTTGTTAACGTTGCTGCAGACCGATATGGATCACATACACTTTCCATAATTATAAATCATCTTCACATGTGAAAACATGAATCTTCATGTTTTATTTTTATCAGCTTTTTTTTTGTGTGTGTGTGTTTTTTTTGTGTTTTTTTGTTTGTGTTTTTTTGTTGTGTTTTGTTTTATTTATTTATTTATTTATTTGCACTTGGACATAACAAGGAACTAAAAAAAAACTTTAATTATCCAGTATTTTATTGGACATGGCTGATTAATGGCAGTAACATACTGTGGCATCCAGTCACCATGACGACAGTGTATTGATGAGGGCAAAATAAATAGTTGATTCAGAATTAAGGGGTCTTAATGAGAATTAGGGTCTTGTCTTTTATCTGCACTGAAGCCTGAATCTTGTCCCTCCCTTGGAATTCTCTTTGGATGAAAATATTGGTGAAAGCACTGATTATAAATGCAGCCGTTGAATCATTTTGAACTTTATTTCATATTACAAATAAAATCTCATTATAAAGCATATTTCTTTTATTTGGTCAGTTTTATTTTCAGAATGCATCAGGTTCAATTAGACTCCACCATTCAGGATGCAGCTACTGTCATTTACAACTTACAAAACCACAAGTTTAGAATCTATCAAATCATGCTGTGTGCGCTCTAGGAAAGAAGATGAAGACATTTTCCCAAGAGAAATGCATTTCTGCAGCTGAGCAGTCCTCAGGGAGAGTAATGGGTCACTGCAAATACTTTTTTTCTTCATGTTATCTCTGTTTGCCTTCCTGCGTTGGTGTCTCTGCAGTGTGATGGATGGCAGGCTAAAGGTTGAGATGACTCACATCACCTTGCTTACCCAAAGATACCAGCCATCACAGCTCCCAACACCTTGTCTCCCCCACCCGTTCTACAGCCTGCCACCCTAACTCCTGGAAAGATGTCGGCAATGCAGCACGAACCTCACACACTGCATTAGTTATCATTTCCCTCTATAATATTGCAATTACAAGCATGCCCTTTCATAATTATTGAAAAGTAAGTAGAAAAATGTGAATATCCGCAGTCATATTTAGAAGATATTGTGCAAAATTCTGATTATTTTTTATGAAATTGCCCTGAGGTTTTTAACAATAACAGTGTCTTTAATACAGCAAAATACTAATTAATAAGATAAGGCAGTGGAGAGCTGGACTGACCCTAAATACCATGGAGGTTTCTTGCCCTTGTCTGCTCTTAGTTTCTGTTGTTCTTTCTTTCATGCCACCATTCAGGCTCTCACGTTTACAGAAGTCATTTTTCCAGCAGCAGATTTCAGCTCTTTCTACTGTTTTCAATGGAATTTGGGTCAGGACTTATTACGATCCATCACCACACCTTTTTCAACCATTCTTTGTGTTGTGAAATTGTGCTTCAGGTTGTTGTCCTAATGAAAAACCCATGACTTCACATCACAACCCATTTCTGACACAGTGTGACACGGTTCACAGGGTTTGTGGCTCTGAACTCTCAGAGCTGATCCTATATGTCATTTTCCCAGGCAGATTCAGCAGGTCTTTTTTTTTCTGTTCTCTGTTCCAGAGCTGAGACGACCAACCAAAAACAGATTTTCTTTCTTCTGCCTCGCTGATGAGTGTGTGAGGTTGTGGTGCAAACGGTGTCTTTATGTGCAAATATGGGAGGTTTCTTCATCCAGTGGCTGCAGATGATGCATGAATTGGGTTCATGTACAAATGTAAAATTACACATTGAGATTACTTTTTTTTTTTTTTTTCGTGTCTTGTTCAGCATTTAAGCAAGCAGAATGATGGTCTGGATGCTGTTCTACTGAGCAAATTTACTTTGCCAAGGGGAGCATCACTGGTATGATGATCCCCTTGATTTTCTGGATTCTTATTTTATATCTTTATTTATTTTGTATAATTGTAATACAGAGTTCTGGTCTGGACCAAACCGGTCCGGAGAAGACAGAAAAGAGACAGAAAGAAAAAGGGAAAGAGAAAGAAAACACCTCATAGAGAGAAAGGAAAAGAGAGAGATAAAGAGAGAACGAAAGAAAAAACAAACATTTGCATGAACATACGCATATACACATTGGAATTTCTTATAGACAGATTCACTAACAAAGCTTTATGAATAAGATGAAAATAGCTGCTTTTAAATTTGTTAGTTTTTATGCTTGGGGGTGTGAAGACTGGTTTTTAATGTGCCAAATTAGTTTTTATGTAATCATTTTGTGATACTTTTTGCATGAAAAGTGATCAGATTTTTATCTCTATTCACTTTTTAGCAGCAGTTTGTTTCCATCGCAAGTTACAGATGTAGTTCTTCTACTTGGCATATGAGTCACCATGGTGACTCATGGCCCTTTATGTGGTACAAAGTGGTATCGCAGAAGAGTCAATTATGTTCTTCAAGTTGTCTGTTATACATTTCACCTGGATTATATTCACTATACTGCCAAAATTATTCCCTCATCTGCCTTTTTGCGGCTGCAGCTGATTCCTAATCCCTTATTCATGTTGTCCTACAAAGGCCTCTTTTGGGGTCTTTATTGCTTATCTGCTGCCTCTTTGGAATATTTCACTCTTTAAAGTGGAACTATTATGTGCATTTCAGGCTAATTTATTTTTATTTCTGGGACCAGAAGGGATTGATCGAGTTATTGTTACAAATGGCTTTATTTACTTCAGACCGACCCTCTCCGTAGGCTGTCAGATCAGCCTGTGGGCAAAACGAGTGGATTGAGACTCTTCCGCATTAAGCCCCGCCTCCCGCCACTGCACTACATCAGGAGCGCGCACCGCTCCTGCTTTCGCCATCATTGTAACATCTCATAAACAGAAGGATTAGGCTCATATGAACTCAATAAAAAAACAAAATACAATGTCAACACATAGCATACAGCCCTACATGTTGGAACCTGAATCAGAGCCTGAAAACAAAGTGGAAAACAGCAACCCACAGCAACGAATGCAGCAGGATGTCTCTCTTTGGTAAACTCACCAGCCATCGTTGGAAATAACTTTATCCCACGTTTTCCACCCGCCTGATGTATTTGTACATGCCCTTGTTAGCCAGTAGAAGGTAACCAATCACCGAACCTTATCCCCCTGGACGTCACAAGGATTTCCAAGTAGAAAAAACTCTCTAAAACGACACGTTTTTCGTTGCCATGGAAACCGAACGGAGAGAGAGTGCTGGAACTCAAACTCAAACTCAAACATGCGTTTAGGTGATAAAAAACAGTGCCGTTGACATGTCTGATGAGGATTCAACACTGTAACACTGTAGAAAGCTCAGAAAACTCTAAATACCATAATAGCACCCCTTTAAATGACGTTTCGCCTCATCTCTACGCTGATGATATTCAGTTGTATATTTCTTTTAAACCCCATTATGGTTTCAGGGTTCAGATCTTGCTCAGGTGTTACAAACTAGAAATCTGAAAAATTTCTTCTGCTTGAGGATGAAAAATCTGAAGTCCTTGTCTGTGCCCCTGATTTACTGATGCCTAAGATAACAGAATCCCACTTACTTCCCATGTTAAACCTTCTGATAGGAGCCTTGGTGTAACTCTGCCTGGTCTGTGTGGGGGACTCGCAGGATGTTGGACATACTGAGATGAGTGCTGGACTGTAGACTCAGAACATTTAATACCTCCCACCATTTGAAAACGTGTTTCATTTGTGTGACTATTCATATTGGATGTGTTTAATTTCATTATGTGTCCATTCATTTTCTAATGTACAATATGTGCACTTCCATCCATAACCAATATTCTGGGAAGTAATTTAAAAGAATGAGCAAATTCACACAGGCAGCTCAGACAGCTTAGGGGTCTGAGGAAGTGGGGTTCAGTAAGCTGTGTGCTAATGTGCTTGTGTTTCTGTGTTTCAAGTAGATAAGTGAAGTAATGTTTTTGACACTCACGCACGTTTGGGAGTCAATTTTAAAAATTATCCTTCTTGCTTTTGTTTAATCACCTCTACATTTCTGCAATTCATTGATTACTTCTCAGAGTAAAAGTCCCTGGAACGTCCTCAAATCGTACAGAACGCTACTGCCTCTAAAAAAATGACTGGTTTTCCATCCACAGTTCATTTCAAAACTCTGGTTTTAACTTGGAGAGATGTGGTCAAGCACTAACTTATCTCACAGAGAACTTGTGCAGCGATATGTCTCCAGCAGGTCCCTGAGGTCATATGATCAGGGTCTGCTTGTTGCGGCAGAGCTTGGTCTCTCTTACACGGCAGCTGCAACTGCATCTTTCAAACATGCTTTTACTCAGTTTTTCCTTTTATGTTTTGTCGTCGTTTCTTGTATGTCTTTATGAAGCACTTTGAAATGTTTTTATTCTTCAAAGGTGCTGTTGAAATAAAATATTACGTACTTTGCTTACTAAGATACAGAAATATAATGCTGTGTGTTCAGAGTGTATTCAGATCTTGTAATGCTTTGCAGATGTGCAGTTCTTATTATAGCCTCGTGAAATGTTATCAGGTCATATTTTTCCACACCTGGTGGATTTTTTTTATCCGATACAAGCCCATTTGTGCAGATTACAGAATACTATGCTTGTTTCCAGCAATAGATTGCTCAAAGTATGGAAACTGGCTTAAACCTCCAGAACTAGGAGTAGTAGTTTGTTATTCTGTACATATTTATTCATCTTTTTATACTATTTTGCCACTGTTTGCACTATCTGGTAAGATGCTTAGGTGCTTAGGTAGCAGGAGCAGTGGTGAGTGAATACTCTTTAATGTTGGTTAAAAGGAAAAACTTCCTCAGCAGATGTCTGTATCAGTCGGTGCCGCTGTACAAAGGCAAAGAGGATGGGGCTGAAAGTGTGCATGCTTAGCTCACTGTCCCTGTATGATTAAAGGTAAGAATTACATTGCAGTGCTGGTAGAACCACATGCTGGGAGAGAGGAGCGAGAGGAGGCCGGTTAAGGCGCTTAAAGTAGTCCGGCTCAGACAGAATCCAGGCCTCTTTTCTCAGAGCTGTACTCTTTTTACCTGCATGTTTCTGAGCCTTTATTGTGTGTTACATAATAAGTCTTAATAAGCTTCTTTATCAAATGTTTTGGTGAGCTGCTGAGAATGACGAGCTTGCTTATATCCCACTAATTCAAAAGAGTTTTGCCTTAAAAAGAAAAAGAAAAAAACGGGACGAGTGTGTTAACACAGTGAGAGGAGATGTGGAGCTGCCATTATTCTTACAAAGTCAGGTTGACTCTGAGGCTGCCCTCTTTTCTACACATGGGCGGTGTGTTCTGGACTCTGGTACTGTTTATAACCACAGATGACACTGACCAGTACTGTGGAGGAGTTTGATTGTGTTTTTCTGCTCCGATCCCATTTTTTACTGCAAAGCTGGTGCAAAAAAAAAAAAAAAAAAAAAAAGGAAAGAATTTTATCTTAGCTGTATTAATAAGAGCTGTTGTGCTGTAACTAAGCGTACTGCAAATCCGCCATGGTTGTCACTGAGGAGGAGCATTTGGTAGAGGCTTTAACACCTGATAGTGCTTGACACCGTGGCAAGTGAGTGTACTATTATTAGAACAGGTCACCCCAATGGAGCTGAGTCCCTCTGCCTGGCAGCGCCTCGCTCTTCTCACTGAACTTCAAAAAATCAAAGGAAAAAGGTTAAAAAAAATTCAGTGGCTCTTTTAAAATCAGTTTGAATCCCCCGTGAGAACGAGGCCAGCATAAGTGTGACAGTGTTGCTGCAGTGCTAACAACCCCTGCCCTGAGTGCAAGCGTTTTCAAAGCTGCAGCAGGGGTTTAAAAGCGTCCATCAGACGCCTGTAAGATGCTAATCTCACCCTCTGCAATCATCATCTCCATTTTACCTTTTCCAGTTGCAAATAACTGCAAGACTTTTCCTCTGATATGTGGAATTTTTGTGCTTTGTTGCTATTAAGCTGGACAAAGAGACATTAAATTCATCAGTAACACTATTTTATTTAATTCTATCAAGAATCAATACATATCAGCTTTGACCAGCTCAGGCATTCCTGTTAACGTACATGTTTACTAAAATAGTGCATGAGTTCTATAAACCTTTAATTGTGAATGATTTGTTGTAACAATCTCTTTTTGGGGAGATTAGATTGAGACAAAAGGACAGTTCTCAAATGAATGCTGTTACTATAACTATCTAACTAACTATCCAGACAGGCTATTTAAATGTTTGCTGTTCATGTGACTATTTGCTAATAGAGCTAGTGCTGCATTAGCACTGCAGTTTTGTAACAACACTCAACATTTAATCACAATGTTTACTTAGTCGCTATAACATCAGAACAGCTCAAATACGACAGATCAAGATCATGCCTGCAAGTATGATGCAACTTAATTTCACAAGGTTGCGAATGTGCACTGAAGCTTTTCGTGTCTCCAGAAACTCACGTTGCATTTGTGAAGCTTCTCTAGAAAGACATGATTAATACAGAAGTATGAGCTTTCACAGTAAATTTGTGGATGACGTTCAGCTCGACAAAATAGCACAGGACTGTCCAACTAGCTAGATGATGAGCTTCTTTAGTGCTTATTTATAGAAGTACTGTAATAGTGCTAAGCACTTGCAAAGAAGCAGTCATTAGGAATCAGATATGTTTGCTTTGCTATTTTTATTTCTAAGGAAATGCTCGGGCTGCTGCCATCATATATCTGTGATTTAATCACACAGAGATGTGTTGATTCTTATTTTTTGCAATCAAATTATCGTTTGATGCTTTCTATTCCATTTGCCCACACACAACTGGGAAAAAGGGCCTTTGTCAACTCCGCTCCGTCTACGTGGAACTCTTTGCAGAGACTGGAAATTGTCCCATCGTTTTTCTTTGAACGGTTTTAAGCCCAGAGTGAGAGATTTTGAAATGTCCTGCTTTAGTTGTAATTGCTTTTAATTATTTGTTCTGTTTCAGTGGTAACATGTAAACTGCTTGTAACTTTGCTGCCTCTTGGCCAGGACCCCCTCAAAAATGGGTTCTTAACCTCAATGGGAGTTTCCTGGTGAAATAAAGGTTAAATAAATAAATAAATACGTTACATATATATATACATATATATATACATATATATATATATATATATATATATATATATATATATATATATATATATATATATATATGTATATATATATATATACATATATATATACATATATATATATACATATATACATATATATATACATATATATATATATATATATATATACATATATATATATATATATATATATATATATATATATACATATATATATATATATACATATATATATATATATATATATATGTATATATATATATATATATATATATATATATATATATATATATATATATATATATATATATATATATATATATATATATATATATATATATATATATATATATATCAGTGCAAGCAGAACTCATGATGACTACTTAACTTGTCTCGTACGAGATCCCTGGAGTTCCCCTTTGAAGTGCTCTTCAGATTTAGTGCTGCACTTCCATAAATTTGGGGCAGTCACAACAGGCAGGTTTAAAAAAAAAAAAAGATCTATATCAAAGGAGCAGAGACTAAGCTGTGCTGGCTTTTTATCCTACACTTTGCATAATGCAGCTCGCTCTAATTTTACAATTGAACCTTTCCTAATTGAATCATGAGAGATTATTTTGTGAGATTTGACAGAGTTCACACTGTGCAGCTGAAGAAATTACACATATCTATTATACATAGAAGTGTTCTCACTGCCGATTAAAGCTGCTGTCATCAAGCTCACCTCCAAGATAAAAGCAGACACCGTTACTTGTTTTGTATATGTAATCATCTTGATTCCCATCAGGCTTCACATCTGGACTGAAAGAAACAGTGAACAATTGTCAGCCTTTCAGAACAATGATTTATGGTTTTGTGTGCAAACCACATTGCCTAACAGCCAGAAATGTGTCTTTTTATTTCTTGTTAGCCTCCTCTGACCCTTACATCTAAATTGCACTCAGCCGTTCTCAAAAGCAACTTGGGTCATAAGCTTTCAGCAAAATCCTAAAAGATAAAGAATGAAAAAAATCGCTTGCCAATCTTTACAACATTAAAACCTCCTTGTCGTAGTGAAGACAAACAGAAAGAACAGTCTGATTGCAGGCAGAGAAAGCGTAGCAAACGCCAGAATTCTCTTACCTAAGATGAATTATCGTAGCTATTGCAAAGGAACATTAGACTGCTATGATGGATATTTTCAGTATGTGTAAAACGAAGCCAAGCTGATCAGAAACACTCTGCAGTCCCCCTCTAGGGTCACTACACAAGCCCAGCTGTACAGTTCTCTGGCTGGTGTGCAAATGCTGCCATCTACTGTTAGACAGTGGAAACCAGTTTGCTCCTGAAGATTGGTGTGGATTTCCAACCAGCCTGCCAATGGACTCAACTCCAGTAAAGTCCCAAATCTGCATCATGTTGCCAAATCTGTGTTTTCTTGAACTGTTGCCCCTTTCAAACTCACCAGCCAAATAGTTATTATGAGTGAAAATGTTTTGCAGTCAGAAGTTGATACAAATCTATTTGTGATCATGATATAGTCAGAAATCATTACAAAATGGTGAAATATTAATGTGGTAAACTAATACAATAATTCATTCATGACTCTTTCAGAAAGACGGTTCAGTCTAGCAGTAACTATTAAAGCCTCTACGCCGTAGAATACACCAAGTGACCACACAAAGATCTGCAACTGTTTCTGAAACTGTCTTTAAAAATCCCCCAAAATCTGTAAACTCTGACTGATGTCATCCTGAATCTCTACATTTTCTACTCTGTGTGTTTGTGTTTGGGTTGGGGAGGTTTGTACGGTTTTTATCGTGCTGCGTATGTAAATAAACTAAGAATTAAATTAGACAAACAACAATAATTTAGTTAATTAGATGAATTATTTTTAAATAATTTCGTTCATTTTAAAGGCTTACGTGTGAAATTGTAAAATTAATTAAAACATAAGGAGGTTGGTTGGTTGCTAGGTGTGTCTTGTTTGTTGAATGTATTTGTGAAATTTACTTTCCAATCATTTTTGGTAATCTTCATATTTACGTAGGAATACATATATATTCTAAAGTTGACTTTGAGAGTCATGCCAGACAGATAGCACTCATCCAGTTTGTGTGACGATTCTGCAGAAGCCAGTCTGACTGAAGGCAAAGCTTAGTTTAGGCCACAGATCCTCTGTACTGGTCCTGGTGTCCTGCAGGTTTTCCAAGCGTCCCTGCTGGAACACACCTGACTCAGACTCGGACAAGCTCTCCACTTCTGCTAAATACACACTGATTTGTATAATAGTTCAACTATTCAGTCACTTAATCAAACTATAAAAAAATATTTCTGACACTGAGATATTTGTAGAAGTCTCAGGTTGTGTTTTCCTGCGAAAGGCAAAAGTAGATAAAAGCTTGATCTTAATCTGTCTTTAAAAGTTAAGTCAAATAAAACAGACTGAAAATACTGATTCCATGACAACCAACAGAAGATTTTAACCACAAAATAAAAAAAAATTCAGGTGTACAAACTGAAACTTTCCTTTGATTATCAATAAAGTCCTTTAAAAGAAATAAATTCACACTCGATACAACCGGGGGTGAAACACTGACATCACAGACCCAGATCTGGAGGACTGAACGGGACAACAGCTAGGAGAATATGTGTTTTCAGCTCCTGACAACATTTTGCACAGGTGAAGGTTCATGACTGACTTTGATGAAGATTGTTAAAGGACAGGGAGAGAAAGGTCAGTTTGTACTGCAGAGGATATTTTCATTTCACTTACCAGTCAGCAGCCTCTCCGACATTAGAGCATCAGACGTCTTAATATCAGCTGTTCACAGCGACACTGTGGACCAGCTTTTCATGGTAAAGTTTCTACAAAGAAGTAAAGAATTGTTCTTTCCAAGAGACACAAGGCATGAACATTTGATTGAACTTTGTGCTTTGGTTGTTTCGTCCAAACTTGAGGTTTATGGTTTTATGAGGATTTGTGATTTCAGGATGTTTAAAACACTCATTGCATCATGCAACCTTCTGCTCTTAAAAATACGTGTTTGTGACTCATTTTGATAGCACAGAAACATTTATTAAGTACATCTCTAGAGCTATTTTACCCATGCACAGTCTTGAGGCTGAGAAATCACAGGGACACTGCATCGCTTTACTGCAGCATTTTTACTTTACTGCACCTGTTAATGTGTCAGTGGCTGCATGTCAACACATTGGCTCGATTGGAACACACATCATGACTGATTCAGCAAAGAAATGCAGGAGTACATTACTGGATGAAGAGAGGAAAAGTAAAAAATAGAAAGTGACAAAGGCATAAGACAAGAGCAACATCAGGCAGACTTTTATTTACCTTAGAGAAGAGACAGGATGCCAGATAGATGCTGAATTAGCCGTGGTTAGGGGGCGCCTTCCTGGGAAAACCTGCAAAGTTCATTAGACGGTTCTTGCCTGATGATTGCTGGGTTAGACTCGAGCTGGATTGGACTAAACTGTATGAAAAATAAATGAAGGAAGAATTCATCTGTACATATCTGGGCTCATCTGTAAGACTGGTGGACACTTTCTGAAAGAGCTTTTTGTTTTAAACTGCACGTAAAACCCACCCAAATGTATTATCACTGCTTCTGATTAAAAATATGTAGATCCTGAAAATACATCTTCATCCTCAAAATACTCAAACATTCCCTGTTAGATGGTAGGATGGAATCTTACACCATGTACACGCTCCATTCATATTAAAGCTATAAAAAAATGACATGAAACATTAAGATACTCACTACTCCAAGTTCCCCAGTGAAGATGTGATGAATATAACAGCACCGGTAGCAAGATGGAGAACACCAGGCTGTCACCAAAGGTGGGAAAGCTGACTTCCTGTCCATGTTGAAATGAAAGAGCCACCCTTCCAATCTCATCACCAAACCTCCTCGGCCATCTGGTACATGTCAAGTTATTTTAACAGCTACTGAGGATATGTATTGCAGATGTCTTTGATTCAATTCTTCCCAAAGTCAAAATGAAATTTTCAAATCTCTACATTGCCATTAATATTCATTATCTACCTGTAAAAAACTCTTACCTAAAAAAATAAATAAATAAAATAAATTAATTAATAAAAAAAAAAACCTTCAGATATTTGCACTTTGTTATTTAACATTGCCCAATTGAAAACCAACTCAGGAGACATGTGAAGTAATTTAGACTGTTTGAAATGGATTAGGAGTATGTTATGTTTTTTTTAGAGATCTGCTTACAGGCACACAGTGTTTTAGCATTACTCTGGTAAACTAGCTACGTATATCTACAACAGTGTTTTACAAGCTTTTTTGAGCCAAGGCACACTTTTTTTCACTGAAAAATCCCAAGGCACAGAACAAAGCAATTTTTTTTTTTTCAAAAGTCCATATTATTAATATATAGTCCATCAAATCCAAGCCTCTTAAATAGAAATCAGATATACACTAGAAGAAGGAATTTTATCAACTTTCTGTTTGAAAGAACACAGATCTGCTTTTTAGACCAATTAGGTGAAATTGGGTCATTTCTCAGGGCACACCTGATGATCTCTCATGTCACACGAGTGTGCCACGGCACAGTGGTTAAAAAACACTGATCTATAAGAGCACTGCTGCTTTTCTAAGCTGGAATGTAATTCATTCGTGTCTAGCCACATATCTCAAGTATAAGCTATATATTTGTATAAATATTATTTTTATATATACAATAGTCAGAATTAAAAAGGTGGGAGTCATAGACAAAGAACAGGGGTCTCATACTCCGATCCTCAAAGCCCACAATCTGGGAAGTTTTCATTATTTCCCTGCACATATGACTGAAATGAATGGCTCATTGTAAAGAAGTTGACAATATGCGGTTTTATCCATCTGATTTATTGCAGGTGTGTTGAACCAGGGAAATAATAAAAACCTCCTGGACTGCAGCCTTCGAGGACTGGAGCTTGAAACCCCAAACATAGAAGCTTTGAGATGCATGTGATCTTCATCTGATCCATCTATTGTTCACTGAAGCGTCATCAGAAATAGCCTCCATAGAAGAGAGTCTGTCAAGTAGCCATCCTGGAGAAAGAAGACAAAGAAGCAAGGTTGCAATGTTCCAAAAAGACTTGACTGAAAATCAGGAGCAACAGGTCTGCCTGAGGGATGAACATTACCAAAGCAGTGTGAGATAATCGGGACAAAGAACAAAACCAAAGGTACATAAGATCCAAAATAGAACTTTATAAGGTTCCCCAGGAAACTTAAAGAAGACCACTTAAAGAAATTACAGAAGAAAAGGAATTTTTCAGACTTTGTAGAAGAATAAAGGTGTCTGTCTCACATAACGGCTTCTTTTGACTTGTACAAACTCTGGTGTTGCTGTATGGTCAGTCATCCAGGTCATGGTAATGCTACTGTAAGAAAACTGGACTTCTGTTCTTGGTTGTTTAAGATGTTTCACTTCTCCTATAAGATTTATAAACCAGCAGGGTGGATGAGTGATGAAATCTAAATCCCCACTACTCCCTCAGGATTACAGAAACATTTTGAACGGTGGATAAAATACAGTTTTAAAAGGTCAAATTTCTTTCTGTTTGATTTCAGCACCATGGACAGAGGTACCCAGCGCAAATTGCCTCACAGGTGCTGGAAAGCAAAAGACTGCCATCCAGATCTGTCTTTTTACATGAAAAAGGCCCAAAATGTATCCAGAACAAAATTAAATGACACCACACACATTCCACGTCGCTCAGCTCAGTTTTCAGCTCACTGATGGCTTTATTGAAGCAATCTCAGGTTTACAAAGCCAGTCTTGCACTAGACATAAAGATCATGGTTGTTATTGGTGTGGCAACGTTACTTAATTACTCATTTGGACTCTTATTAATTAATACATACATTTAGTTTGGATAAAACTGTCTATTGTGACTTCTAAATAAACAATCTCACTTCTAAAAGTATTTAAGACTGAAGAAAATATTTCTTCTACTTGGTGTCAGTGTTAGATGTGCATATTTAAAAGCCTGTTTCCAGAACAGCTTTTTTTTCCAGGTGAAATCCCAGTTCACCCAGCTGCTGCTGTAACCCTCCTAATTCCACAAAACCTCAATGTGCTTCAGCATAAAGTTCTGAAATTATACAATCCATACCGCCTGTGCACATTGCTACTTTGAGCCCTGATAGTTGTTGTTTCAAGGGTTATTTGGTGTGTCAAACATATGCTAAACCTCAGGGACATGACACATGTGAAACACTTGGACTAACCTATAAATGTGCAGGAAAATTGTGTGCGTGTTTGTGTGGAAATGTATTCCGAAAAGAGGTTAGATGTATTGCAACGAGCCCAATAACCTCGTATGTAAACCTCGTCTTTTTGTAAAATAAATGTTGAAATTTGATTTTTCTTTCTTTTATCCAGTGTTCGCAGGGTTTATGCTATGGTCTCCTGAGCCAAACACACACACACACACACACACACACACACACACACACACACACATATATATATATATTGTTATGAGAATGGCTTATATATATATATAAGCCATTCTCATAACAAACCGCTGCACTGTTTAATGTTCGGGTTTTCTCAAACAAGAGATAAATCCTGAAAATGAACACAAAGCCCACGCTGGGAAACAGGTTCTATGACTACACTGAAGATTTTCTGGGTCACGGGGGCTTAGAAAAGTATTTGGGTGAAACCTGGAAGCATGCAAAGCTGGAATGCAGGGAAATCAACTCAACTAGATGCTGAATAAAAGAGAAATGAAATTCAGATACATTGGTTGTTGAAATGTTGGACATGGGCATATATACTGCCGATCTACACTCACAATGTGAGCTCCCTTTACATTTCACAGTCATGCGGAAAGTTTGAGAAGACGAAGCAGACGAGCAACCTTGCAGTAACAAATCCAGTTTATTTAGAATGGCAGTAAGTGGAGACAGCGGGGAAGTTTGGCCGGCAGGTGAAACAGCTGAGACACTGGAACAGCCGGTCGGCAGAGGAACGTCTGGACAAAGAGGAGCAAAATGTAAGATTCCCTTAAAACATATCCCACAGGACAAAAACCTGCTGCAGAGTGCAGACAATACCACTGATGTGCAAGCAACAATCTGGCAGAGGACTGTCATCACACCAGATCAGATATGCTGTAGCAAATGATGAGATAATAGTCAGGAAACTGCTTGTTAGTTAAATGCCAACGGTGGTTAGCACTGCCAAACCAGCAAGAAAGTTGTTGGTTTGAGCCTCGGCTGGGGGAGGTTTGAACGGTGGCCTTTCTGGGTGGAGTTTCACAGGGTACTCGGGCTTCCTCCCACCATCCAGACATGCATGTTGGCTTATTCAGTTAATATAATTTGTTCCAGTGAGTGTGACCCTTATTTGGACTTAGCAGTTAAGAAAATGAATGAATGAATCCAAATGATGATTTTACTTTTGGATGGGCAGTGTGGGATTTATAGACAGGACAGAAATCTACTGTATAGCACATGTATGAAATGAGAGTTGCTCACCACATCCTGGTGGCTCTGAATGCACCGAAGAGCATCAGCCCAGTTCATACTGCTATTAAGGCAGCCAACATAATGCTGGTCGACCATCAGCCTCAGCCCTTCAGGGCAAAGCTGATGGAGTTTGGTCATGATAGTGAGACAGAGAAGCATTCAGACCACTGGATACAGCCCCCTAGAGGTACCTTTCACTGGATAAAGGTGTGGATGAGTGGCCTCTTGGCTGTGTTTTGGCCTCTTTGTCAGGGACGGTTTTTGCTAGTGGCAATGTGGGCGACTGCCCAGGGTGCAAGCTATTTAGGGGCGCACGAGCAGCTTCAAACAAAAAAAAAAAACAACAAAAAAACGCCAGTGAAGCCAGTCAGTTCTCCAGACGAATACCTGACACTGGGCACGCTACTATCATGTCAACTTTCTGCTGAGATACATGGCTGCAGAAGTTGTGAGCAGGTTAGTCGCACTCTCAGAAGAAAAGCAAGGAGGGGGCGGTGGATAGACTGACCTCTTATGATCCCACACACACACACAACACACACTGCTGCTTCCAAATAAATTAGTTTTCATTCATAAAACTAACACATATGTCTGACTAAATGTTATGTGAACATGTTTATTAAGAAAGAAAACACTAATCTGCCTGTATCCTGTACACTATTTATTAGCTTCTTGTTAATATGTTGCTACTTCGCCACAGAAGATGACTACATTTGGTTTTTAGCTTTGCTGAAGCAACTATTAAAATTTGAGGTCATGCAGTTAATTTCACCAAAAGACTAGTTTGTGTTTGCAAGTAACTAAATAACATCTGTAATAAAGCATGAGCTGCATCACAATGAGCGCTCAGATGTCCGAGTGCAGAGCAGACAGAGTTTGATATTAACAATGCACAGAAAATTGCAGGATATCAAACATGTAATGTTTTGTGTAATAATTAGATAATTATCATTAGATAATTAGAGATCCAACACCTCTAACTCTTTCCCAATCCTCAGTGCTCACATTTTGCTTCAGAATGTAAAAAAAAAACAAAAAACACAGAAGTATTCACAGTCATAGAGTAAAACACATATTTTATTACATCACAGGATATTGAACGTTAAAAGATGACAGAAAGGAACGAAGATGACTTTCCAAGCATCATAAAATGCTCGATGAGTCCCTGGTCTGAGCTGAGATGTCACTGGCTGAGGATGAAGCGGTCGACCTTCATGAGATAGGCTGGTTTCAGATACTGTTGCAGTTCACTCTTCTTCACCCAAAGCAAAGGAGCGTTTGGTGCTTTGGGTGGCGGAACGGCGTCTGCTAGGATGGCTTTAAAAAAGAACACCTTTGTTCCAACTAAGCTCTGCGTCCGGACGGCTTTGGGCAGTTTGTACTTGTATACTCCGCAGGGGGCGTTGCCGAGGAAAGTGGCTTTGAGAGGAGCAGCTGTAAAGCAAGCAGACAAGTTGTGAGTTCACTCAGCTGGAGATGAAAGGTGAGCTGAAGATATTTATGTTTTCATCAAGTTCAAAACTGCAAATGAATTTTGTTGCATTAATCTTGGGTTATAAGTGTTTGACTGCTCCAATTAGTGTTATATCACCCCCAACCCCCCCAAACTCTGTCATCTTCTGCTGTGACAACAACACAGTTTTTAATCTAATCTCATGTCTGGCAGATCCCCATGGTCCCAGCTGGCTCAACATAAGAGCGAAATACCAACGCTGGCTTGTTAGAGATACTCTTCCCTTTGAGTCCAGCCATATTAAAAATGGATCAACTGCTGCTGCTGCGAGACACTTTAAATAAAGCCTTCGTCCAGATGCGGTGTGTTAATGTCAAGTGGAAATTCTTAATGTAAAGTGACTGATGGAGTATTATTGGTTCACTGGCAATGCTGTGAAATGGTTTAACGTTTATTTGAAGGCTTTGCAGCTTGTGCGCTTTGTCCAGCCGCAAGCAAAGAAAGTGACAGTTTTAAGCTAAATTATCTGTGATGCAAAATATCTGTACAAAGTCTGTGGAAATGTTTGCATCACAGGCTGAACGCGCAAATGAGTAGCAAGTAAGATGTTTTAATGGTTTTAACGCCACATGGATGTTGATAGTAAAGACGACTGAGCTTTACGACCTCAGATGGCATCAAACTTTAATGACTCTCGTAACAGAAGTAGGTCATTGTAACAGAGGGGATTGGGATATTCAGGGCATGAATAATAACTCAACACCCTCCCCTTGTCAACCGTTATGAAGTTGAGTTTGTGGGCAGACTGGTGGGAGACAGGTGTGTCCCACATTAGAAAAAAAGAGTAACAAAACCTGCCTGCACTGTCTTAAAGTGGTGTGACAAGAGGCTACCTGGTCAAAAGGGCTTACTGGAATGCAGTGTGTGGCTCGTTTAATTCATTTCTCATCATCATCAACTCAAAATAATGTGGGAGAAATAATCTCACCTAAAAAGAAAATAAAGTAAAACTATTCAGCTCTAAAGTAAATCTTGTTTCTCTCTAAATCAGGACTGTTCAAATGCATTGCCTGAGGGCCAAAACGGTCCAGCCAGAGGGTCCAATCTGACTGTCCCTGATTAAACCCTGATTTATACACGAGGGGGACGTTTTTAGATGTTTGATTTGAACATTTTGAAGGCAGGGTACAGACTTATATACACTGCCCACAAAAAGTTTGGGATATTTCATTTTCTGACATACAAAAAGATAAAGACACATAACTTTTTGTAAGTAGCTTGTTGTTTAGGTGTTTTTTAATTCATATCTTTCTTACTTAATGACCCGAGTATGGTTTGTAACATGAGGTGAGTCAGTTCAGGCGGTTAAGATGCTCCACAGAGGTGGAAATGTACACACATCTACGGTACATTAAATGAACTTCTAGTCCTTGACAAGTTATTTGATCACAATGTGAAATACTGGCTATGCATAAAGCACACAGCAGGCATATCCAAAACTGGTCTGTAAAGGTTGCTGTTCTGCAGGTTCTTCCTGCTTCAAATCACCGGACTTAAATTAAACTGATCCAACAGCCTATGGATTTCTGCACAATAACTCATTCATTTGAGTCATGTGTGGTGGAGCAGGGAAACAATCAAAATCTCCTGGGCTGTGGCACTTGAGGACCAGACCTGGACACCTGCAGCAGCCACTTAAAACCTGCAGTGTGACAACGCTGGGTTTCATGCTCTGCAAAGCTAAATTCAGTGTATTTGCGGTCAACAGGTTCAGATTGTTAGCCGAAGCGTCTGATCGCGTTCAGAAAGAACTAAGGTCCCACTGAAGGAACACTCTGAAATTAATTGGGTGTTAAGCTGTTGCAAGCGGTAAAAGTTACTTCTCGTTTTCTTTTCTAGGAGCTCCTCTTTTGTGAGCTCCAGGTGAAATAGCTGAGATGGTCCATAAAATTCAAAAAGCTTCACATAAATAGAAAAGATTCAACTAAACATTCAGCCCGAGCAGGAACATTTGCCATCTCTGATAAATATATCGGTTTATGTTGCTGAAATAAATGGTCAGCCCTGCTAAGAATTGGTGTTATTTCTTTTCCGTTAACATCATTTTCTGCCCGAGTGAACACATTCAAAGAAGGTGCTGAAGGGAAGACACGACTGGGACTGAAAGAAATGAAACAAAAAGGATCAATCTCTGTGGGATTCCTTCTTCTATTTTATTGTTAGACACATAACTAAATGAGCCTGTCAGCTGCAAATAAACTGAATTTTTACTTTATAGTGCTGCAAATTACGACATTGCTGTTAAGGAGTTTGCAAGTTATTGTCTTATGCTCAACTAATAACTATAATTTCTAATTTCAAATCAGATTTTTAAAGTCTCACAGTGACTAAAGTGTCCTGCACAAAGATTAACAAAACGTTTTTTTTTGTTTTTTTTTACAGAGATGGAAGAATTTATTCATAATAAAAATGGAGAAAAAACGCTTCAGACAAGCAACACATAAAGTTTAATTAACCAAACCGAGCTGATAATCAGATGCATGATCTGTAGTGCAGAGATGATCAGAGATTTACTACGATTCCTACATTCTGCTTTGAGGAAGAGACGCGTTACCATCAACAACGAGAAATGTTATTTCTTCAAGTGATTTTAGATTGGATGAAAAACACTTCAAAAATCTCTGTAGTTGAGCATCAACAAGATGACCTGCAAACTCCTTAACAGTGACGTCATCATTTGCTGCAACAAAGTAAAAGTGCAGTTAAGTTGCAGCCAGCTGACTCATTTTGTGTATTATGTGTCAAGCTATATATATATATATATATATATATATATATATATATATATATATATATATATATATATATATATATAGTATATCTTCCATTATATATCTTCCATTATATATAATATATAATAGAAGAAGAATGTCTGCAATTATTGTCAAACTTACTGCTGTAATAAGTTAAGGCTCAGTGAAATTAGAACAAATGTCCAACTTCCTGAAAAGTCAAAGTTCTTCCTGACTGCAGTAAAACCTGAAATCTGTCATTTCATAATTCATTTCAGCTTTTTCAGAGGAAATCATTCTCAGTGTCTTCGCTGACCAACGTCAGGGCATTTTGGATCCAATGGTTTGTGGCGACGATCTCAAAAAAAGGTGGAGGAGTCCTGTTGATCTGTATGCCATCAGTCGGGCTTTGAATTAATTTTAATCATTTGTGAACTGGTGAAACTGCAGCAGCTGCTTAAACAAATCCGTCTTCATTCTTAATCAAAAGGAGGTTTCTGTGGTTGTCGCCTGATGCTTCTCAACTTGTTCATGAACCTGTGCTGTTTAAGCTGAATGAGTTCTGGTGGTCTCTGGCTGATGATATTAAATGTCTCTTCCGTTTCCCCAACACAGATCTCTGCATCTGCGGTAGCTAGTTTATATACGTCACCCCTTCCATGAACACGTTTCCATCACTGAGGCTGACTTTTTCACCTTTCACTGATGACAGCCTGGATAGTCTCTCATCTTTGACACTGTACATCAGAGGTGTCTAAAGTTGATTTTTGAGGGCCACAGTCCTGCTGGTTTTCCATATATGCCTGTTTTAACACACCTGACTCAAAGTAAATGGCACAAGTTCTGCACAAGGACTCATTAATTTGAGTCAGGTGTGTTGCAGCAGGGATACATTGAAAACCTTCAGAACTGTGACCCACTAAGACCAGAACTGGACAAGCTCCGGTAGATCCAGATGACATTCTTTTACCCAAAAGCAGCTGAAATATCAACGACATGTGCTCTGTTTTTCTTTCCATCCCGGCTCAGCTTGTTACCTGAGACCATGCAGCGTTTCTATGAAGAGTTGAAATAAGCCTCCTTCCTTACTTCATAATTTCAGGTTACATTTTGTACAAGCGGCAGTGACTTTGTTAAATGAAAATATCTTTCCAAGGAGCTCCTGAGTCCATGTTGTTACACTGATCATTGCAGCATGTCTGTTACTTATGCAGAGCTTCCTGAACGTTACACTGTATATCAGAACTTTGACTGTGTTTTCCACATATGACCACAAGACATTTCTCCAGAGCTTCCTATTGGTTTACACTAGGGATGGAAACATCTAATTGAAAAACTGAATTCTTTGTTTCAGTTTGAAAATTGATTGTTTTTTTTGTTAAAAAAAAAATCTTTTTTTTTTTTTTTTCAAATAAATACAAATAATCCATTATAAAATGATTGAAATTTTTATTGTTTTTATTTATCTTTTTACTTTTCTTCTTGGGCATTATAGCAGCAGAATGAAGAGCTGGCTACTCTGTTGTCCTCAACAATCAAGAAAAATGACAGGCAAAAGAAAAATTTTTGTACATTTATATTTTTGTTAATCTACAAATCTGCACCAAAAAATCGCAATCAAATCAAATCGGGACAAAAGCATATTGTCACAGCCCTAGTTTACACACGTGTTTATTTTGCTTGTGTTTTTCCCCAGTGCCCTGGGCTGAACCCGCAATGCCTTCAAAGTTGTAGTCTGCTTCTTGTATTTAGTTCGCTTGAAGCAGACCGAGACCTACGTTTGCAGGTGGACCAGAGTTAATTTCTTGGATCAGAATCAGAGTTTCTTTGCACGTGCATATCTCCCTAAAGGAGTGGACTTTCCATCAAACAAACTAAGAATCAAATCAGAAGTGCAGGTGTGCATCCAACCCTGCTGGCATTTGAGAAAATTTTTGTTTTTTAATTATACTTACTAAATCCCTTTTCAAGTAACAATTTTCTCTTTTTTATTCAATCATTACTTAGAGCATGTACCTTTTCACTTCTTTTTGGGGCTTTTCTTCGCCATAAATGTTTCAAGTTTGATTCAAAGCATTTGTAAACATCAACTTGGTATGTGGAAATGATAATGGCTGTTTCATAGTTCATCTCCTCACATTACATCCATTTTATAATGTTTCCATTCTAAAAAAAAGACAATACGTATATATATATATATATATATATATATATATACACATACATACATATATATATATATATATATATATATATATATATATATATATATATATATATATATATATATATATATATATATATATATATATATATATATATGTATGTATGTATGTGTATATATATATATATATATATATATATATACATACATATATATATGTATGTGTATATATATATATATATATATATATATATATATATATATATATATATATACACATACATATATATATGTATGTGTAGATATATAGATATATATATATATATATATATATATATATATATATATATATATACACATACATATATATATATATATATGTATGTATGTATGTATGTATGTATGTATATATATATATATATATATATATATATATATATATACATATACACACACATATATATTTTATACATATATATATATACACTATTCACAAAAAGTTAGGGATATTCAGCTTTTGGGTGAAATTTCACAACAAGCCTAAAATGCATTCAAACCTGTACAGGTGAACTTAATGTGATCTTCTCTAAGCTTTTAAATGCACATGTCCAACTGTTAAATGTTTCAATAAATTTTGCACAAGTTGCTGTTCTCTAACAAGGAGCTTAACGGCAAAAATTACGGCAGGTGTGTGATCCTTGAATTGACCAATAAATGTCCTGGTTCAATTAGAGCTGGTGTTTAAACAGTTGTCCTCATCATGCTGTTCACATTTTGACATCATGAGACCAAGACGACACCTAACAATGGAACAACAGTCCCTTGCCATTGCGATGCTTCAAACAGGACGTTCTCAGACAGAAGTGGCCACTGAGCTTGGAGTGTCACAGAGTGTCATCAGCAGGTTGCAACAAAGATATGGAGAGACTGGAAGAGTCACAGAAAGGCCTAGAAGTGGACGTCCTTTGGCCACATCCCGTGCTGATGACCGCTACATTGTGAACACTGCCCTGAGAAACCGGATGATGAATGCCACTCAACTCCAGGCACGTTTAAGAGAGGTGAGAGGCACCCAAGTGTCACGTCAGATCATTTGAAACCGTTTCCATCAGCGTGGTCTGCGTGCTCGACGACCTGCACGGGTACCTGACCACACCACCAGGCACAGGCATCATCGTCTTGCATGGGCCAGGGAGCATTTACGCTGGACGAGGAACCAGTGGGCCTCAGTGCTGTTCTCTGATGAAAGTCGATTCACACTGAGCAGAAATGATGGCCGGCAACGATGTTGGAGACGTCAGGGAGAGCGCTATGCATCAGCCACTGTTGTCACCAGGCCAGCTTTTGGTGGTGGCGGTGTTACAGTGTGGGCAGGGGTGTCCACTTGGTACAGAACTGCCCTACACTTTGTGAATGGTACAGTGACAAGCCCATACTACCTGAATAACATCATTAATCCAGTGATTGTGCCCCTACATGAACAGCACAGGCCTAATTTCATCTTCATGGACGACAATGCTCCTGCTCATCGAGGCCGCATCATCAGGGAACGGCTGTTGGAGACTGGTGTACCTCAAATGGAATGGCCTGCACTCTCTCCAGACCTGAATCCCATTGAAAACCTGTGGGATCAGCTGAGCCGTCGTGTAGAGGCTCGAAACCCAGCACCCCAGAACCTCAATGACCTGAGGGCTGCCCTTCAAGAAGAGTGGGATGCCATGCCTCAGCAGGCAATAAGTTGCCTTGTGAACAGCATGAGACGTCGTTGTCAAGCTGTAATTGATGCTCATGGGCACATGGCGAGATATTGAGACGTTCACATTTTTTGTTGTGGTGTAACTACCATTGTTGTTACTTTTATGATATTATATTACTGTAGCATGAACATATTGCATTTTCCATAAATTTCACCTGAAAGCCAAATATCCCTAACTTTTTGTGTATGTATATATATATATATATATATATATATATATATATATATATATATATATATATACGCACACATACATATATATGACATATAAAAATATATATATATATATATATATATATATATATATATATATATATAGAGAGAGAGAGAGAGAGAGAAACAAGATGAGGATACAGATCTAAAATTTAAAATCAGTCTGAATAAATTTAACGCTCAGCAGTTTAGTATTAACAATAGAAACTTGTATTACCTGGGAGGGAGGCGAGGGCTCTTTCAGCGGTCTGTCGCAACGTTTCTCCCTCCTTCCAGGGAGCCTGAGGCAGCAGCCACAGCTTCTCGCCACCCACCTGCTGCTCAGCTAGAAGAACAAGCGAATCAGCCAGGCAGCGCTCCACAGAGGTCAGGTCCTTATCTACATCAACTATACGGGACAAAGGCAAAAAGACAGGAGACAGGACTGTCAGCTGTGTCTATACAAACTTTGAAAATGTCACAGGGAGAAATGTGGAAATTGAGAGATTTTGAATGTCAAAAGGTCTTGACCTCTCTGATAATTTAACTTAAACCCAGATCTTTGAAATCCCTTTACATTATCTCATTTGTTGATGTTCTGTTTTTTTTCTTGTTTGTTAAAGCACATTAAATGTTGGATAAAATATGCATTTATAAAGTGTCTTCATAGTGCATATAGTCATTTGCCTACACTAACCTCTAGTCCTCGGTGCCGGCTCAAAGCTCTTCAACTTCTGTTCCCATGTGTCTTCCAAGTCCTGAGTCAACATGATCTCTTGGTCACCTTGGTTCTCCTCCTCATCCGAGTCGTAGTCCCCTGACTGCCTACGGTTCATCCTCTCTGTATCCTCCAACAATTGCAGCTCATGGTCCGACAGCAGGCTTTTCTCCAGCTCCATCTGAAATTAGGTGAGAGCTCTTTTTCAGCCTCAAATATGTCCTCAAATCTGGGGACTTCTGTTGAGTTATGCGCTTAATGTGATAGAACGGCATGGCTAACAAAACCGCCTCATCCTATGCCCAAAACGCAAGCGAACATCACAATGCTGCCACTGTCTTGATTTTACACAACAAAAAGAAAAATAAACTGTACTAACCTAAAACATACTAAAATCTTACATCTATGCAAACTGTACAACTACATCACTGGTTGATTCCCCTTGTATTATACTGTTTAATTTCTTTGTTGTTGTTCCTTTTTAATGATCATCTTCATGATTACACTTTGTAAAAACTAACCCATGTGATAAGGTTCCGAAAACTTAAAAAAATAATAATAATCACAATATACTTAGGTAGGCTGATCATCATCTTTTATGCCCTGATTTTTTTAAATAAGATGTTGAATTGTGCTACATTAAACCAATTGCCAAGCAAAGATTACAAAAATCCTTTGCTGTCTTAATATCAGTTTATCTGTCTCACAATTTGTCACAGAGCCATTCAACATTAAAAGCAGCTTATTTCTTAGTCTTCAGTGTGGCAGAAACTGAACTCAGATATATATTTTTCTTATGAAGAGCATTATATTTATAGTTGTGCCTCGAATAAACACAAATTCATGACATTCGGTGGTATTCACTACCTTTTTGGAGGAATATGTCTACCAATCATCATCCAGATATATTTTTCATTTTTATGTACGAAATCACCACATATATTTTTCATATTTATGTACTAAATCACCAGATATATTTTTCATATTTATGTACTAAATCACCAGAAATATTTTTCATTTTTATGAACTAAATCACCACATATATTTTTCATATTTATGTACTAAATCACCAGATATATTTTTCATATTTATGTACTAAATCACCAGAAATATTTTTCATTTTTATGAACTAAATCACCACATATATTTTTCATATTTATGTACTAAATCACCAGATATATTTTTCATATTTATGTACTAAATCACCAGAAATATTTTTCATTTTTATGAACTAAATCATCAGATATATTTTTCGTATTTATGTACTAAATCACCAGATATATTTTTCATTTTTCTGTACTAAATTACGAGATATATTTTTATATTTCTGTATTAAATCACCTGCTGCATCATCTGTTTGAACTGCTGCTCTATCGGACTGAAGTCTGCTGAAATGACAGGAAGCCTCTGCAAGCACACCGCCGCCGTCAAAGTCCAAGGAGAACTCGCTCTTTCAGCTACTGTTTTATACTCGTGAGTTGCCCGACAAACAGGACCGATTGAAAACTTTCGACATGCCACATTTCGGACCGGTGTTCTGCTAGAGTAAGACAAAAACTGTAACAAGGAACGCCTCGCCATCCTCTCACAGGGCACAGCCATTTTCTTGTGGTACGTTCAATGTTTAAAGTAAAAAATCGGTATGCTGGCACTGCATGTTACTTCATTTGAAAGAAAAATTTCGAATTAAGTGATTTGAATATATTGATATCCAAAAATGATTGCTCTTTGTGCTTGAAATAAAACTATTTGTAGTTGATATTTTATATCAATTAAACAAATTGTTGCTTTGGGATTCAAGCAGCTAATTTATAATCAATTGTCGTATTTTCGGACTTTTTGAACGTTGCACGGTTGTCAAGGGACTACCCACAATTCCGTGCAGTATAAAGGACAGTCTATTCTGAAAAAAACAACGGGGATAGCACATATGTTCGTTTAACGTAATGAATAATAAACTAGTATTGTACGCTAAAAACAAATATTTGTAATTTAATAAAAATGTTACGTGTTATTCGATCCACGAGGGGTGAATGAATACTTTATTTTAACTAAATGTTTTCTAACCATTCCACCCCTCAACATGTTAGTGGTCTAGTCTGGATCGCAGCTCCTTCAATGTCACGTTGTTGTACATAACATTGTTAAGACTAACGATTAGTTCTGTAATGAACATTTAAAATATGTATAAATACAGCTGTACGTTAGTTAGTTCTCTTAGCAATGCTTGTCGATATCTGGTTGCCTCGGTAAATACAACAGGGGTCTCTCTGTGAGTGATTTATGGATTGCATGTCTTGTTATCTATGATTGAGTTTATATAATGTATTTAATCAAATGCTACAATATTCCTATTTGACACGACAGGTACAAAAACTAGTTAAAAGCTTGGTATATTCCTGTAATAAATTTAATCCGTGTTTACATATTCAGGTATGGGAGCAGAGTAGTTTCGTTGCAGCGAGCTATATGTAGCAGTTCTGTCAGACATCAGGAGGCAGAAGCGTCTGAAGCAAACTTTGGGAAAGACTTCAGGTCAGACCATCCCTGTACACATGCACATACATTTCTCGTTTTCCCTGGTACTATTGTAGTATTTCATTATTGCAATTATGCACATTATCTAGCGGTATTTAAATGAAATGTTTGAATCTTTCAGCCATTTTCCCCCTCCGCCGGGTCAGGACAGCGCACTGAGATGGGCTGGGAAGAAGTTTGAGGAGTTACCTATTGTTCACGTTAAAGCTACGTACAACAAGTAAGTGGGACATGCAAAGTGAAATATTCCAGCTGTAAATTTGCCCAGCTAAACTGGGTTTTGGGTGCCATTTTGAGCAGTAATAGTCAGGGCCGGATTAAAAGTGCACGGTGGACCACCGAGGACCTGGGCCCAGAGTATTCCACCGCAACATTGTGAAGATTGTGAATGATACACTATGAAACAACATTTCTAACATCTCTCAACCAGTGGTATCAGTAGCAGTAAACTAGACACTGTGGTGTAACTATCTGGCTTTTATGTACATTTTGTTTCATGTCCAAACTGCTGGTGTTTGCCCTGGCCCATGCCACCTGCGCCCATAATGTCCATTGGATAACCTGGCCTTGGTAATAGTGTTGATCTGTAGGAAATACAACCTAGAGACTCCAGGTCTTAATTAACACAATATCACGTGGCTTTGTCTGATTAGTGGGTGAAGGAGGATTATGTACATACATAAATTCTGATATGAAAGCTTGATGTTTTATGTTACTATTATGGGACCAAAAACCTTACTCTTATTTACTTTTGTATTACTTAAGATGGAGAAGAAATGCTTATAAGGCCAGACCTCTGCCAGATCCCCCCCCCCCCCCCCCCTCTCGATCTCTCTCTCTCTCTCTCTCTCTCTCTCTCTCTCTCTCTCTCTCTCTCTCTCTCTCTCTCTCACACACACACACACAAAAAGATTCCCATGTCTGTCTAAACTTTCTCTGCGGCAACTGAATATGGAAGAATACAGAGCATTGTGTCGCCCAGGACTCAGAATAACAGGAGATAGATAACAGTAAGGCCTTGGAGATAACAGGAAAATAGATATGATTGACCATTGAATGCACGATTCAGTGTTACAGGGGAAAGGAAGACAATTCCATATATGGTCATGCGGTGTGTGTGTATGTAGAGAACTTTTTGTGGGAACATTTATCCAACTGTATGTATCGCTCCACCTATAATGATTTAATAAAAACAGCCTGTTGAAGAGAGGAGGCAGAGTCCTGCTGCAGATCCTAGGGTGTAGGGAGCTGCACGGGGCTCTCCCTTTGCAAAGGCGAAATATACCGAAGGTACCGTCTGATTTTCTTCGTCCAGCATCCAGCGAGCCCTGAACCTTGGAGAAGGCTGAGGATTGATTTCAGCGCTTCAACATGAGCCTGTCCAGTAACAGTATTTAAATTCCTGTTTGTTGTGATCAAGTTACCGTGTTCTGTCCCACTCCAGCACACACATCCAGCTAACAGACAGTACGGGGCAGTCTATTGTGAGGACGTCATGTGGAACAGAAGGCTTCAAGAACATCAAGAAGTCGACTCCCATCGCTGCTCAGACTGCTGGCATCTCTGCCGCATCTGTGAGTAGACAGCTCATGTTTTTGTTGCTCAGGATAAGTAGGGCTGTTTACTGTAGTATTTGTTGTAAAGAACAGTTTCTAAAATGGCTCAAATTTATGATTTTATTTTAATCTGATCTATCAAGGCCATAGGTCAACAGATGAGGGTTTTTCCAATCTTCCTCAATCAGGCACCTTCTTCAGTGCAGTTGGTACCTGAACTGGAACTCTGGTTTTTGTGATATTGTGGTTCAGAATATTGTACTTTCTGTCCTTTAGCCTTTAGTTTTATATTTGATTGGTCAACATTTCATATTTTACAAAATTTAAAAAAAAAACAAAACAAAAACAAAACAGGCAGATCTTTTAAATGATGTAACCATGTTCTGACTGTGTCGGACCTTCCTGAAGTCAGGTGAATTTTGCTGTTTGTGTTTATGTCCATACAGAAAGCCACAGCAAAGGGAGTCACATTTGTCCGTGTTGTGATCAGAGGTCTTGGTCCTGGACGTCTGGTGAGTGGCTTCAAAACCTTTGCTAATCTTTGATGTTGTTGCTCTTAAAAAGATAAATTAGTTTTGATATTTACCTCTATTTTCCAGCTCAAATTATCACCATGTGTATTTGTTTTGCCTGAAGTTTATTCAATAATAAAAGGCCTATTAAAGAAGCTCATTTGAATAAATAGAACCAAACATTTGTGGCACTTTATTGTGATAAATGACTAAGGTTATTGATTATTTGAATGTAAATTGGCAGCCGCTTTTTTCAGCTGTACTCAACACTGTTGTATATTTAGGCCATTTTTCCCTTTTTTTTTTTTTTTTTGTTCAAATTTGGTAATTTACCACCAAGTTTCAGCTTATTTTATATATTTATTTGGCTGAAGATGCAAAAAAAAAAACCAAATGCATAGGAAGGACCAAAACTTTGCTATTAATTACATTCTTCAGTTACATCGACTTAACCTGAGAAATCTAAAAATGGCTGATTAATTTCCTTAATTACAGCCAACAGAGCTCACAAACAACAGGCAGGTTTTATGAAAAGTGTCGGGGGGAACCTCACAGGGAAAACATCATCTCTCTACTTTCTTAAGCTTCCCAAATCCATCTACAGTATTTCAGGTGGGTGAGAGGTGGTGTGTCAATTTCAGACCAAAAAGGCTTCCCAGTGAACAGAATGGGGATCCAGCGTTTGGTAGTTGGGCAGTAAGATGCTATGAGAGGTGCCGTCAGAGGATGTGGGTTCACTGTGCTATGTCAGAACACAACAGGGGGATCAAATATTTCTGTCCGATAAACTGGTAAATGAGAAGATGCTGATAAGTGTTTACATCTGGTGCTGCAGTCAGCTCCGCGAGTAGTGTGTACATCAAAACATGTGTAGGACATGCTAAAGAGAGAATGTGAAAAGAATATGAACATAAATGCAAACATCAAATTTTCATCCTTTGAATTAATATTGTGTAGTGATTTAAACTTATTTACATCTCTGTGTTTTTACCTCTAAAACCTTTAACAAAATAAAAAACATGCACTTCACACGAATGAGCACTCTCAGGGTGCACAGTGGACTGGCTGCAGTTATTTTGCTTTGATTCATAGCCCGATTGGACATCTGAAGTTACACATTTAAAGAGCAAATTCTTGGTTTGAGTTTGTCTGTAGATATGCGACGCACCAGTTTTCAACAAGCTAGTTTCCAGAAAGTTCAGAGTTTGCATGACGGAAGATGGCTGTGAGTTTTCTTGCAGTGCAGAATCTAACCTGTGAACAGGACTTGAAAGTTAGGAGTTATGTGAATGAATAACCTGGATATATTTTAAAACCATTGCATCAGGAATTTTTACATGTAATCACATAATTTAGGCCCAGCCAACCAATATTCATTAAATAAATATAATAAATATAGATATAATGTGATCAAATGTGGGATTTCCAGCCTGTTTGCTTCTTTTCATATTGAATGTTTTTTGTTTTCTATGGGGGGGGCTTGATATTTATTTTTTGCTGATCCAACATGTACAACCTTTATTGACACATAATGAAATAGCTGGTCTTTATCGGATGTGCTTGTACATTAACATTTTAGATAAATATAACATTAGGATCACAGAATAATTACATGAAAGCAAAACTACATCCTGTTCTCTTGTTGATCTCAGCATAGCTGATCTTTGCTAGCAAACCTGTCACTAATTAATTTCAATCATTTTGTAATGAGGATAATTAAAGGAGCCAGACAGTTACCTTATTGACTGTCTTTCTGTTGCACAGTCTGCAATCAAAGGCTTGACGATGGGAGGCCTGCAGGTGGTGTCGATCACTGACAACACCCCCGTACCGCACAATGGATGTCGCCCACGTAAAGCCAGAAGGATGTGATGTCTGAGTGGCAGAAAGCTTGGCAACAGGAGGACGCTGTTAAGATGTGTTATGCTAATAAAATGTTGTTTTGTGTAACTTCTCTGGCTCAGAACTGACCTCATGTAATGTTTTGGGGTTTTCTTTTTTCGGGGGAATAATTACAGATGGAGTTTTTATTGACCAGAGAACAGGTGTCTCAGTCATCTGCTGCTCATGATGACACTTGAAGTTGACCAATTTTTGGAAAACCAAAAAAAATCAAAGGTCCTGTGCATATTTTTTATATGGCAGTCTACATTTAAAAATCACATTTTTTTAGGATTGAAAATGCTTGCACTTGTTTTACTAAATGAACACATCTCTTTTGAATTTGATCTTCAAACACAGGTGTTACCATTGTATTACGAGGCTAAATATTTCCATGATATTGCCCACTAGAGGGAGTTCTGCGTACGTATGTGGAGTTCTAACAACTTCAGTGAGTTTTTGTCTATGTAACTAAATCCCTTCTGTAATATTAAAAAGCTGAGAACGCTCCCACGTTGGATGGTAGTAAATGTCATTAATTTTAGATCTTAACATATAGCCTGAAGCTTTTTTTCTGGAATTGGGATATTCTGTGAGGTTTTCACCCAACAGTCCACAAGAGAAAGTTTGTGCCGATACAGAGCTCCAAGGCCAAGTTGTTTCAGATGTCTGTTTTCATCTTTCTTTCTCATTCATCTCTGGGTAAGTATTTACGGATGGTCAGTGCACCGCAGTAGCTCCAGAGCCAAGTCACCCTCAAGCTCCTGAAAACAGTCTTGGTGTGTTCAATTCTGGGTGCTGTTAAATACAATAACTCAATAACTTCTTTTTACCTGTAATGGCCAAACATATAATTAAAAAAAAAAAAAAAATCCTATGATCATATTCCTGCATCAAGACACCCGGATCAAATTAAATTAAATAGCCCACCAAGTTCTGCGCAAAGACTCATATGAGTCAGGTGTTTTGAAGCAGGGATACATAGAAAAACTGCTGGAATGCGGCTTTGATAAGTCCAAGATGAGTAGATCTGTCCTATGCAGAGCTCATATGCATGTTTTTGACCCAGGATGTTCAAAAGTTGGTCCTTGAGAGCCACAGTCCTGCAGATTTTTGAGATATCCTTGTTCTAACTAGGGTTTCCATCCGTTCCATAAAATACCGAATTGTCCTACAAATAAATGTTGTGCCCCTGATTGAACCAATGTGAGATGCACTTTGTTCTGCATTTTCATAACTTTGCAACAGCCTACACTTGTCAGTCACACACATCATCACTAAATCTAAAAATAATTTACAAAGTAAAACAGAAAATACGACAGCCAGCAAAAATATCTGTTTGGGCAGAATGTGCGCAGGCCACGCCCCCTCCACTCTGCACCTGGGTATTTTACACTGTTTTAATGCAAAACTATTGTAGTGGCAAATTGTGGCCCCTTTGGGTTGACATACATTGTGCCTGCCATACATTTTAAGGTAGCATGGAGAGTGTGAGGCCCTTTGCAAAATTGAAATGCGATGTTCATCTTAACAAGGAGTTTTGCAGAAGGTCTGGTCCAGACCACTTAATGAGTGGTTCCTGCCACTGGGTGGCATTTAAATATGTGATCCTTACTGTGGTCTAAGACTCATCACCACAGAGCTACTTTTTTTCTTTAAGTTTTGCTCTCTCTATAAGACTAAACTGAGAATGTTCTAGTAAACATGGTGAAACGAAAATACTGTAATGTCCAATAGGACGCGTTGGAAAAATGGAGGAAGTAATACTCTGTAACATTAGAAAGACAGCTGTTGTGCAACAAAGACAAGCTTAAACCGACACACGAGAAACCACACAGGAGACAAACCATTCAGTTGTGGTGAATGTAGAAGATTTAGTCAAAACAAGTCTAAACCAACACATGAGAATCCACACAGGAGCAAGACCATTTTCCTGTGAGGTTTATGGCAAATTATTCAGGTGGCGTAATATGTTAAACCTGTGAGGTTTATGGCAAATTATTCAGGTGGCGTAATATGTTAAAAGGACACATGCATGTTCACATAAAATAGAAACTGCACAAATGCAGGATTTTCCTGCAACTATGTAAAAAAATGTGTTGTTCAAATTGTAGTCATGTGCTGGTTAGAACTTCATATTGGTTGTCCGTGATAGTTTCTTAAGAAAGAAATAATCAGAAAGCGTAGCTGCAGGATGTGTTTTACATTTGACTTGTGGTGCTTTAATAGTCTCTGAATGTACTGTCATATCTACTCAAGTGTTTCACATAATAAAACAGTTTACATCAAATAGATAAAACACACACATCCACAGTCCCCTTACACCCACCCACAACCACCCTCACCCGTGCCCTATTAACCCTTATAACAGTTAAAAGAAGACGAATGGTCAGGTACATGTGCACCAGATAAGGAAACGATATCCCCCTTGTAATATAAATACTGTGTATTTATATTCATTTGCACACATATACAATCACACTTATCAGTGTGAATGTGATTCATCATATTTAATGTAAATGCCCATTGGCCATTTACAGTTTTCAGATCCAGTTCTTTAATAGAAATTTTGCTGTTATTACAGAAGAGCAAGTGTGAATGCGATGTTCAAGTTCAAGTGTGAAGATGTCACTGAAATTAGTGGCAGCACATTCCAGCAGTTAGCAGATGTGCACCATTTTTCCAATCTGATAAAGTATAAAAGAAATCCAAAGAAAACATTTTTGAAGTGATGAAAGCTGTAGAGAGAGAGAGAGAGGAAAAATTTCTTGAAGAATAAAATGTGGAAGGAGGTTATAAGTTGTATTGTGCAGAAAAATTTGGTGAAATGTTTTTAGACTTTTTAGATTTTTAGATTCAAATCTACAACATCCAGCATGAGGGTCCATTCTCATCACCACTGGCCCACCATTCAGCCCACATATACATGTGTGGAAAAAGGCTAAACTTTTCTGTTGAAAAGAGGATGTTCAAGGCACTGGCAGAACTACTGAAAAGTTTTGCTATTGGCATAAAAATGCCTTTTTAGAACTTCCATCAGCGTGTAATCAGCAGGATTGAAAAGCCCCATGGACTGAAAAGCGCGGAGTTTCTTTAAATTTCTGGTCTTAGAGTGCCATCTAGTGGCCATGTAAAGAAACAATAGTACCCATTAATGGGTACTATTATTATAATAGTACCCATTAATGTGTAATATTAGGTGGTACTGAGCTGATTTCTTTTTTCAAACAGTAACAGATCCAGTAAAGCATGCTAGGATTTTCCAACCACCAATGCCTAACAGGCTACATTAGTTTACATAAATTACATTAATTTGCTATTTTTTCTGTAGGTTACTAGTTGCAGCGCAATAAATATGTTGTTTGTAGTTTTAAGGAAAATAAACTAAATCAAGTAAACAAGTTGCACCATGAATTTATGTAAAACTTGCTGCTTTCTAATCAGCACAGGGTTACAACTAGGAGCATCTCTATGTGAACATGGCTGTTGTGAGATACTGCCAAGGTGATACAAAACTATATACAATCATAACGGAATAATTTAATACTTACATTTATACAAATGAATCCCCTCCTGGACCGGCGTTAATCGCAGCCATTATTCACCTGGTAAACTGATGGAAAGTGCATCCTCTTCTGCTATGACAACAAAAGGACACCAATTTAGTGCACAAAGAGTCCATTATTCCTCACTACATTTATGGGTGGGGTTAAAGTTACATCCAGTTGTTTTTTTTTTGTTTTTTGTTTTTTTTTTTTGCATAAAAGTCAGTGTAAACGCACCACACAGTGAAACATAGTGCATGAAGTAGTGTTTGTGCGCTAATTAAGACACACCCTATGTGTGCAGTCTGGCATATCCCCATCCCTTGTACACCAATGTGTTCTTGTGTACCGGTGCTCAAAATGGACCAGTTGCTGAGCTGCATTTTTTTATTTGTTCAATCACAGGAAATGATTAGCAAATTTGACAAAAACCTGACAACTTCAAATTTTTACATGTTTCAAAGACCAAAAGTCATAGCACAAATCTCCTGAATGAGCTGAAGAGTTTGACATTTGAATGGTTGAAGTGAGGCAAAAGGTGTGGTAAGACTAGAGTTTCAAACATTTTGCAGGACAGATAACTGTTTTATTTGAAGCATTTTAGGAATAACTTAATTAGTGTAAATGCAATTCATCGCATTTGTGCCACTTCAACCTATGAAATATTAAACTCTTCAGTACATTCATGAGAATGAAGTTATGACTTTTGTCATCGCAAACTTTTGTAGATTTTGACATATTTAGCATTTTATAAAAAATAAATTCAGGCTATTGATTGGCTGAAAGCTCTTCAAACCAAATGCGGATTGGACACTGAAAAAATGCAGCTCAGCTATTGGTCAGTTTTTGCATAATGAGCTAGAAATTGCTTCAACAGGGTTCAGAGCTCTGCACCAGTTTCCAGTGGCCAGGACATGGCAGCCATATAAATACTGACAACATTCCATTTTATTGATGGTTTGGCAGAGTTTTACAACTGTCCTGTACACATAGAGATGTTTCTTAATGTAAACCTGGCTTGTTCTTCTTAAAATCCAACAACTTTTACATAAATTCATGGTGGAATTTTACTTTTATTGAACCTGTTTTCATTCACAATGTGTCAAGTTAGATGATTGCTCCCAGCTGAGTTCTTCAACCAGCAGGGTCTGTTTGTTACTATATAAATTAGTATAGTTAGTTTCGGCTTAGAGTTTTTGCAGTTTTTTTTTTGTTTGTTTTTGTTTTTTTTTTTTTAAAAGTGGGAGTAATCTTGTAACATCAAGTCAACCCAGTTCTTCTATTTCTTCATTTTGGCACTTCATCCATTCAAATATTAAATTATTAACCTCATTCAGGAGATATGTTTGGCTTTTTCACATTTAAACTTTTTCAGTTATTTAGGTTTTTGTCAATTTTTCAATTCTGTGTTGCGAGTGGTAAAAACAGAAGTTCAACTCAGCGGTTGGTCCATTTTTTGCATAATGAGCTGAGGACTGCTTTATCAGGTTGCACCACGACACAAGTGTATAGTGCTGTACAAGGCACAGGTTCTCATCCAGCATCTAACATAAAGCTTCCTAGTAGTCAGTGTTTGAATATTATGACGTGCATGTAGAGGCCCTTGATTGGTGCTGTTCAATTACCCCCAGCTGTGTTGTACAGACTACAACATGCAGTCCAATAGGATGCAAAATACACCTGAGTAGGACAGTGCAAAATGCAATATCATTACTCATGTGGAAAAAAGACAATGTTATAATTTGAGAATACAGGTAATTTGAAAGACTAAATAAGCAAATTTAAGTGGTTGTTTACAATGATTTCAACAACCAAACAAATTTTTACTGTGACTTTAAATTTATAGTTATATCTGAAACCTATTGTCAAGTCAAACTTATTTAGCTGGTTCAAAGGTTTTCACCAGTTTTTAGTGTTCTGAATATTGTGGTCCTGACTCCCATTTTCTTTTCTGAAAAAATACCAAGTCCGCTCAGTACCTCTTAATAGTACTGTAATAAGATTTCTGTTTATCACGCTGCCACCACCTTTGTTAATCCGGTCTGGTCCGGTGTCAGAGGCAAGAGAGTACCCACCACACCAGTTTATAAGTATACACAACAAACTTTATTAGAAAAATGTTGATCCGGTAAAAAATGTCTGGGACCTGCAGATGAAATAAAGGAGTCAGTAGGCAGAGCACTACACCACATTCTGCGAGCCAACACTGCAAACCAAAAAGGAGCTATTAACACCCAAAGAGGCACACAAAGACAGCTGCACAGCAACACCACACAGCACACTAGGGGGATTCACCAAACACCACCCCTTTAAGGACCACTGCAACACCAAGTAGGTCACGCCCACATATGACGTCAGGAAGGTAAAGTGTTGCTCGTCTGACTGACCGCCTGAAATGACAGCTCCCAGACTTATAAAAGATATAAAAACTGTTAGTAAGAGTTATAAACAAATACAAAACAAAGTTATAAGAATAAAAAATAGTGACTTATCCTGCCCCGGTCTGACGACAAGACCCTCCAGTGGGGCAGAAGGATTAAAGTCTGCTGGACCCAACGGTGTTGCGGCTCCTGCCACGAAGGGCGTACTGGCAGGGCTGATCCGCTCTCTGTGTCTTTGCGGGGTTTCAGTTGTCGAAACAGCTCGGAGGTGCACCGGCCAGGCACTTACTAATCCCCAGACCCTAGCTACCTAAAGGAGGCATCCAGCCTCCCCTCCTAATTGCAGGAACGCAGCTCCCCTAGTCAGCTGTCTTCGCTGCCGGCAGCACTATAAGCTGTGAACAGCACCCACCCACCAGAGTGCCACCACGTACGCAGCCGCTGAGCTCTGACAATGCTTGTCAAACGCCGACAGACAGCCACACCGTCGTCCAGGGCCCCGTCGCTCCTCTCAGTCTCTCCTCTGCTGCAGCCGCAAATCCATCTCCCCCCCCCCCCACAGGTGAGCAGCATCAGTGATCAACTTCTCGTCCGACACACCCACATTACAGTACCTATTCAGAGCACCGAAAAAAGAAAAATGTTCCTATACATGGCCACTAGATGGCACTCTAAGACCACAAATGAAATTAAACTCCGTGCTTTTCCGTCCATGGTGCTTTTCAGTTGACCAACAGCAGTTTAGTTCAATCTTTCCCTTTTTTTGTGATTGGCTTGTAGTCCACATACTAACTGTACATCTTGCAGCTGAAGCGGAACACTCTGATAGGAAGGTATACAACATTCTGTGTGCAACTACTAGCACACTATCATGATGCATGATGCATGTTCAAAACTGGATTTGAACCCGTCCCATGTATACCAGTGTGCACCTCGGTGCAGAAAATGGACTAATCGCTGAACTATTGTTTTGTTCAATCACAGGAACCGATTTTAAAAATTGACCAAAACTTGAATAACTTGGAAAAGTTGACCAAAAGTCAAATGTTACAAAGACCAAAAGTCACAGCACATATCTCCTGAATTGGCTGAAGAGTTCGATGCTTGAATGCTTGAAGTGAGACTGAAGGTGTAGGAGGAGTAACGTTTCAAACATCTTGCAGGAAAGAGAACTTCGTTCTGTTTGAAGCATCTTAACAATAAAAATTTAACGTTTAATGGTCATTTTCTAACAGTTTCTTTTTAACTTGAATTAACACTTTTTATAAGTTGTGCAACTTCCCAAGACAAACATTCCACAGACACTATTCTACTTGTGTGAACAATCAACACTAATTGTACAGTTAGCAGTTAAATTTAAGCACTTTGATGGAACAGTATGTGGTAGTGTGTGTGCAAGAACTAGCATAACATTATGGTGCTCAACATTTAATGCTGGATTTTAGTGATGGCCAATACGAAGCAGGGCTCCGAAGCTTGTATCGAGTAATTCCGTAAGCGCTTTGCCGAAGCGCTTGTCGACGTGTGTGTCGCTGACGTATGCAGTGACGTGTGAAGCATCGTGAAGCCTCGCCGAGCATGCGGCGTCACGTGACAGGTTCAGGAAGTGTCTCGCGCTTTTGGAGCGGCATTCGAAATAAAAGGGGGGTTGAAACGCAATGGATTGCCCGCGTCATCTCGTTCATCTTGAGTTATTGGGTCCACTTTGTTGCTGTTTCAATACAATTATCACGTTTTTGAACTGTGTAATTGTTGCTATGGAACCAGCAGCCAGAAAAAGAAAAACTTCACCTGTCTGGGAACATTTTGATTTGATTTCTCCGAATAAGGTAACTACCTTGTTATGTACAAATTCTACAAATGTAAGTTTAAAAACAGCTGTATACTGTTTGCATTTTACTAAATCTATAGCCCTCTTTTTTTTTTTTTTCAGGTGAAGTGTCTGTTGTGCCTCAGGGAGCTGGTGTATAACAACAACACCTCATCAATGCTAAGGCATTATCGGTCTTTGCATGTCAATGTGGAGGCCACTCAAGAAAATCCAGGCCCAGGTATGCCTTTTGGAAACACAATAATGTGATCTCACTGTATAATAACACATTATTGTAATGCATTTAGACAAGAATGCTGATATTGCGGAGTTGTTGGTGAATATGGTCATTGAAGATTCCCAACCCTTTTCCTTTGTGGAGGGCACTGGCTTCAAAAAGCTTTTTGAAGCATTGGCCCCTAATTATGTTCTACCCACAAGGAAGGTAAGTACACAAAGCATTTTTTATATTTTTCTCATTTTCTTTTTAACACATTATACTTTTATTGTAGACTCTGAAAGCCATGGTGGATAAACGATACCAAGAAACCAAGGAGAAAGCCAAGGCTGTGGTTTCTAAAGCCCAGGCTGTCAGCATTACATCAGATTTGTGGACATCCATCAACACAGAATCTTTTTTGGCGGTGACATGCCATTTCATTGATGAAAGCACCAGTCTGCAGTCTGTGGTTCTTGGAGTGCAGCATTTTACTGAAGCACATTCTGCAGTAAACCTGGCAAGCACCAAAACGGCACTTATGACAGAATGGGGCATAAGGGACAAGGTCACATGCCTTGTGACTGATGGTGCACCCAACATGGGTGCCTGTGCAAGGGAGCTGCATTTGCGCCACACAACATGTGTTGCACATTCCCTAAATTTGATGGTGAGAAAGGCAATGGAGAATTCTCTTGAGATTTCTGCTATCCGCAGTAACTGCAGAAGGATAGTGGGATATTTCAAGAGTAGCACTACTGCAAAAGTAAGCCCTTTACATGTACCATGTGAATTGTTTTATTTGTGTGTGTGTGTGTGTTGACAAGTTTGTTGTTTTTTATAGGAAAGACTGTCACAAATGCAAGTTCAGATGAACCTTCCTGTGTTGAAGCTTGTTAAAGAGGTGGAAACTCGCTGGAACAGCACCTATTTAATGTTCCAGCGGCTATATGATCTCCGTGAACCTGTTGGTGCAGCTTTGGCCGGACTGTGAACTGACATTCAACCGCTGTCGGCAGATACTTTTACAATTATCAAAGACTGCCTCAAAGTTTTGGAGCCTTTCAATCAGGCAACGACTGAGTTGTCGGAGGAGAAGAGAGCGTCGGGGTCAAAAGTTATTCCACTCCTTTCAATGCTCCACTGTTCCCTGGAAGAGGAGGAGATTGGGATGATCCAGACAGCAGAGAGCAGAGAAATGGCCCAGTTTCTTCGAAGACAGCTGAGGGACAAACTAAATAACATCCAGTCAATGAGCATCATGTACCTGTCAACACTTCTGGACCCAAGGTTAAAAAAAATTGGTTTCTTTAGCCCAAATAAAGCAGTGGATGCAGAGACAAGACTGATATCAGAGTGTGCTGCTATTATAAGGCATCATCAGTCATCATCATCATCATCATCATCTCCATCTCCATCCACTCCATCAACATCAGCTACTCAATCTGTGGAGCAAGGTAATTAATACAGTACAATTGTGCTAATAAGTAATGTTTATTTATTCATTTTTTTTGTAGGAAGCAAATTGTGGCATCGCTTTGATGCAACTAGTCAGCAGACTAGAACGACGAATGTGACTGCAGGTGCCACAATGGAGGTCCAAGCCTACCTGTCGGAACCTAACATCTTGAGGAAATCAGACCCACTGAAGTATTGGGAGCAACAGAAGGCTGTATATCCAAATCTGTACAAACTAGCTGTGGCATTTCTGTGCACTCCTGCCTCGTCTGTGCCCTGTGAAAGGGTATTTTCTAAAGCTGGAGAACTATTGTACAAAAAAAGAAATCGTCTTTCTCCCAAAACACTGGATAAATTAATATTTCTATATAAAAATGGATACTTTTAAATTACATCTTTATTCAGTTTTGCATAAGCACAAACATCAAGTAACACAAGCACAAATATAAAGTCACAAAAGCACAAACAACAAGTAACACAAGCACATTTCACAGCTCTGTGTCAGAACCCCTTTAACTCAACCAGTGTGTAGTTCATTTTGTTGTCCACACAATGGAGACATAGAGCAAATGAAGCACCTTGATGAAGCGCCAACCAATGTGTGACACTTGGCAGCGATGCCTCACTGATTCATGACGCCTCATTTTCCCATCACTACTGGATTTGAATTACGTACCTGTGTACCAGTGTACAAAATGGACCGGTCACTGAGCTGAATTACGTTTCATCCAATCACAGGAACAGATTTAAATACATTGGCAAAAACTTGAACAACTTACAAAGTTTAAATGTTACAAAGACCAAAAGTCGTAGAACATATCTCCTGAATGGGCTTAAGAGTTTGATACTTGAATGGTTGAAGTGAGACAAACGGTGTCGGAGGAGTAGCGTTTCAAAGATTTTGCAAGAAAAGACAATGGAGACCGGGACCGAGATGAACCAGACACTGCAAACTGGTGCAGAGCTCTGAACCCTTGTTGAAGCTGTTTTCAGATCATTATGCAAAAACCGACCAATTGAATGCCCATAGGGGATTCACATTAATGATAGTGATGGCAAGATTGAAACAGTGTTCCACTCCGTACTGAAACTACTGTGGAACGTGCGATGCGAAACTACGTTCTGTGATTTGAATCAAGACATGGAAGTCATGTGACTGTTTCACTTTGCGTTCTATTACGTCACCAATCGTTCTGAAATGCCACGATTGTTCCACCCTGCGTTAGAATTAAAACTGTGTAAAACACAAACCTCAGTGATCTTTACAACATTCTGTCCAAAACAGAACAACAAAATAAATGAAAATGAAAATATTTACTACATTCACACATATGTTCTACTTTTTTACAAAATAAGAATACTGATATTCCGAATTATTTACTGTCTTTCCTGATTGTTGGCTGATTCATCAGCTGATATAGCCTACGCGAAACATTTAAAATCTCTCCTAAACGGCTGTTTATTTGCGAAGTCTTGCCTCATTTATCTGAGTGTATTGTACTGAGCGTTCTTTGACAACTGTCTTAAAATGGAAATAAGTAGAAAGCGTCCCAGGTCAGCTGTTTGGGATCACTTCGAGCTCTTTGAAGGAAAAAGGATTAAATGTATGCACTGCATGCAACATTTGGCCTTTTGCAATAATACAGAAACAATGTGGAGACACCTGCGGACCAAACATCCTGATGTCTCCATCAGTCCCAGCGGAACACAGTCCAGTGCTGCATCAAGACATATCTTTCCATACCAGCCACATCCGTCCCCTGTGAAAGAATTTTATCCAAAGCAGGAGAGATTTTGAGCAAGAGACGAAACAGTCTCAGCCTGTGCAATGGGGCGTGTGTGTGAATAAAGGGGGAGTGTGCAAGTGGAGTGTAAAGGTGGAGGGACGGGGTGGGAGGTGTGGCCCCGTATAGGCAGTAATGTATGAATGGAGACAGAAAGGTGAGTTGGGCTACGTGTGTGTAGGGAGAAGTGGGTGATTGGAGGTGGGGTAGGTAGGGATGTATGTGGGATGGTGTGCGTGTGCAGATAATGAAGGGAGTGAATTAGGGGGGTGAGTAGGCGGGGGGCGTGTTGAGGTGTATAGAGAGGGAGCTTGTGAGGGGAGTTGTGTTAAGGGGTATGTGTGTGTGGGGGAGTATGTGAGTGGGGGTAGGGGAGTGTGAGATGGAGTATGTGTAATGGATGGAGTAGGTATGGTGTGTGTAGGGAGAGAGTATGTGTGTGTTTGTAGGTAGGGGTCTTGTGTCCAGGAAGAACAGCTGGTGCACTGGGGTGTGGCCTGACTTGGGGTCACCTATTATGATAAAAAACAAATCTGGCAAATCTTAAAGAGGACCAGGACAAAGACAGGACAGACAAGAAAGGTTAAATAAAAAGCTTTTGTATTGCATTGGTTCACAGAGGTTCCTCTACAAAGCTGTGGGCTTAGCCCCCAGTCTTCCCAGGTCCAGAAAACACCCCTGACAGCACATATTGCAATGTGTCATATGCTGACAATCCTAACACACAGCATTGCTGCATTCATGACTTAAACAGCATTTATGATGACTTCTCAGACAAAGAAAACTAAAATAGATAAATAAATAAATAATTAAAATTGCAGCCACATATCACATTTAATCACAAAAGCTTAAACATGGCTCTCCTCTCCCACCACATTTGTGTCAAATGCAGACAAAAAAATGATAAGAACTTATTAAGCGATTTGCAGTGAGCCAGAGGATTTTACTTTTTATAGAGATGGTTGATGTTTTGAACACTCAGAGGAAGTTTTAAAAGTAGGTTTTGCAGTGGTGAAAAGGGGATCAGGCAAATGTTGCCCTGTGCTGGAATGTACATAGTTTATTCTACTATTGCTGTAAACACTAACACTGGTCTCGCTCTCTCCTCATGTGAACTTCTAACAGAATACATATTGTTAAAAGCGATCTTCGCTTTAAATAAAGAGACAGAAATTAAGAGGATAAATGTTTTTGTACTCTTTCTTATCAGATTCTGGTGTGTTCCTGTGGATGTGGATTCTCTGCTTGCAGAATTAAATGAGACATAAGTTTAATTAGGAGTTAAATTACTCACTACACTTAAGCATATCAACAGCAAGTTTAAGCAGTTGTAATAAAGCAGAGCTTTTGACAATGAATGGCTGTGGTAAGGCCACTTCTGAAGAAGAGTGGCTTAGATCCAAACATGGTTGATAATTACCGACCTGTATCCAACTTACTGTTTTTAAGTAAAATAATAGAAAAATTTGTTTTTACTCAATTACACGAGTTTTTGAATAAACACAACATTTTAGAACAATATCAATCTGGTTTTAGGACTAACCACAGTACGGAGACGGCCCTCTTAAAGATTGTTAGTGACCTTAGATCTAGCCTGGACTCACAGAAACTTTCTGTTCTTGTTCTACTGGATCTTAGTGCCGCAGTCGATAAAGTAGATCATCAGATTTTATTAAACAGACTCAGAAGTCTGGTGGGCCTCTCAGAGATTGCTCTTAAGTGGTTTCATTCCTACCTCTCGGATCGACAATTTTTTGTAAGTATGGATACATGCTCCTCATGAACCTATGATGTAAAATGTGGGGTTCCCCAAGGATCAATTTTAGGCCCGTTACTTTTTAACCTGTATATGTTACCACTTGGGGACGTCATCAGGAGACACGGCGTTGATTTTCACAGCTATGCCGATGATACACAGCTTTACATCGCCGTGTCCCCTGATGACTTAGAGCCACTTAATATTCTTTTAAACTGTATTTCAGATATAAAGTCATGGATGGCAGCAAACTTTTTACAGCTCAACCAGGACAAAACTGAAGTTTTA